>NC_050530.1:18123509-18150788 GCF_002922805.2 Oryzias melastigma | reverse complement strand
AAAAAAAAAAAAAAAAACACTGTCCAACACCGCTATACCTTAGCCATGTTAACATATTCAAAATATCTGTAGCCCTCTAACCTAACATAAAAAAATATAGTCTGATAGAGCTAAAACCAACGTTCATGTGACTATGCTAACTCCCAACCTTGTAAGTAACATGAAAAAACACAGTTTGACAAGGCTACATGTTAGCCGTGTTAGCATATTCACAATAACGCCCAACCTTGTTTGCAACACGTAAAAATACAGACTGATACAGCTAAAACAAACATTCCTGTAACTTTGCAAACCCTCAACCTTGTAAGTAAAAAATAAATAAAGCACAGTCCGACAACGCTACATGTTAGCCGTGTTAGCGTATTCACAATAGCGTATTCACCAACCTTGTTTGCAACACATAAAAAGATACCGTTAAAACAAATGTTCCTGTGACGATGCTAACTCCCAGCCTTGCTAAAAACACAATCCGACAAAGCTGTACAGTAGCTGTGTTAGCGAATTAACACTAACACACAACTTTGTTTGCAACTCAAAAAAAAATAACAGACTGACATGTACCTCTCAAAATCACTTTAACATCAGTAAACAACCAAAATTGTTCTATATATAAGACACTCCAGATAAAAAGTTTTTTTTTTTAATTAAGGCTTTCAAGTCTGACTTATGGTGTGAAAAAATACACTAACATTTGAAAAAGAAGATCTCCCTGCTATCATAAAAAACCCAAATTTTTCTGCTTTGTCTGCATCAGATAATGTGGAAGTCACACCTGAGAGTCTGGCGCTCAGTGAGGAAAGCAAAGAAAGGATGGAGAGAGATGATGAGAGCGGTGCGCTCATAAAAGCCCAAGTTGACAGAACAAGTGAAATATAGCACTCAAAGCCGAGTCCTTCCCACTCATTTCCCCCTCCGTCGGCCTGCCTCCCCACATCACTCTGTGAATCTTTATCCTCGCTGCTATGGTCCATCTGAACTGGGAAACTATGACAATATGTCTGCCTTTAGCCCACGGCCGCCTGAGACTGGATTATTTACACTGTAATGATGTCATCCTGTTCCTGTGGGAGTGTGGACCACATTCATCAAAAACCACCAGCCTGCATCTGTTTGTCGACTCTCACTGCAAACAGTTGCAGGCGGATATAATTATTTAGAGGCGTTACTTATCCTGTACCGTCCTGGTTCACATTCAGAGGAAACAAAGTACATGTCGTTTTTTTGTTGTTTTTGAGGGGGGGCAACATCAGAAATACCTTATTGGGCTGTACCGGTTGAGGTAAGGCAGGGCTCAGTTTGGGAGGGGCAGGCTGCAGTAGTATTGATTTTGGGCTTGGCTTCCCAATGCTGCCACAGCGGAGCAGCTCAGGGACCCGTCTGCTGCAGTTTGTCCAACGCAACAGAACCAACTCTACTCTGAGAGGAGGATTTGTTGGTGTCCCTGTTTTTGATCCATGTTGTCTGTCTGGAATCTGTCTCACTGTTTAACGAAATCAGTATAGATGAGATGAAGATGAGGTTACTCTAACTTTTTCTTTTCTTTTTTCTCTGCTTTGATATCACTGACGGTAAAGTTTTGCTCATAAGTTTACATAGAATACAAATGATAACACAAAACCTTTCATGGTTAAACTCATGGTTAGTGGTTGGATTAAGCCATAGTTTTGGCTCCTTTTGCATCCATAACAGTTTGAAGTCTCTTGTGATCATTGTGGATGAGGTTCTTTATTTTCTCTAAAGCAGACCATTCTTCTTGGCAGTAAACCCCAAATTCCTTAGCATTTTTTAGCTGTCTTGCTTGAACTTCCCGCTTGAGATCTCCCCAGAGTGGCTCAATAATATTAAGAGTCTAAGACAGACACTCCAGAACCTTCATCTTATTCTGTTGTAACCAATGACAGGTGGACTTGGCCTTGTGTTTTGAATCATTGTTGAAATGCCCAAGTGTGTACCATGTGCATCCTCCAAGTTGAAGCCTAACCCATCAGCAGTCCACCTCCGTGTTTTACAGTAGGAATTGTTATTTTAATCTTAGATCTACAAATGTGGACCAAAAGTTCAATCTTGGTCTCATCACTCCAATTGACTTTGGTCCAGAAGTTTGGAGGTTTGTCTCTGTGCTGTTTGACGTATTTTAAGCAAGGTTACACTTGCGCTAAAAAGCTTTTCTTCTGGCGACTTGACCATCCAGCTCATTTTTCTTCAGGTCCCTTCTTATTGCCTTGGTGCAGTGGTAGGGCAGTTTACTCCTGATTGGAGGATTTGATTCCCACCTTGCCCGCCCATGCGTCAAAGACACTGAACCCCACCATGCCTCTGGTAGAAGGTTGGCAGTGTGTGATTGTGTTAATGGGACTGTGACTGTAAAGAACTTTGGGCCTTCAAGGAAGGTAATAGAGCGCTGTACAAGTATAGGCCTTTCACCACTTACTTTGTACAGCTGGGTTACCTTTTCCCATAGATCTTTTGACAGGTTTCCCCATGACTTAGGATCCAGAAATATCAGTGCAGCATTAAATGAGGGTCTGTTTGGAGCCCTGAACTCCAAGATCTTTTGTGTGCCCGTTGTGTGCCACAGGTGAGGACGGTTACCTTTACCAAACCCTTTGTGTGTAAATAAACTTTTGATCAGGCTAATTTTGGGAAGTTTCTGTTATTATGATTTAAAAAGGGTAAACTGATTTTTTATGGGTTTTTTTTAACAATTAAAGGCTTCACCCAACCACTAACTATGAGTGGAATTTTTTGTTTTATTATTCATATTCTATTAAAATGACCAAGATTCATTTTTTCTTCCAGGGTATGTAAACTTATAAGCACAAGTGTAAATGTTCCTGCAGGTCTTCCTGAGGACTCTGTGATCATGTAAGACACTTTTACCCCGTGCCTTCTCCTCTAAAGTCAGGGGATGTGTGGACACGCATAGATTCCTCAGTCGCTTTGTTTGTGTGTGTTTGCACCCGAACACCCACGCTGAATTTATTTGTGACTTGCAGTGGACCATCTCCTTCCCTCTCGGCTCCTCAGCAACATATACAGCACATAAAACGCCTGTGATTTCCCGTGTCTCTGCAGATGACAAGCTCAGACTCGGAGCCTCAGGACACTATAGAACAAAAACAAATGATCTCCGTTCATCAGTTTAAAAAAAAAAGACAGAATAAACTACAAACCGTATATGTAGAGTACAAGTATAAACTCTAAGAAATGCACTTAAGATTCTTTATTATTTGTGAAACTTTAATCATTTAAATGACTATAAGTTAAGAAAGGAAAACTTTCTGTTAAGCTTTCCAAACACTGATGTTGTTTGCTTCTGTTTATTGAAAAACATGTGATCAGAGAAAGTTAAATTATACTGAACCATCAGAAAATGGTAAAATCATCACTAGAAATCAAAAAGTCTCTCCTGACCGTAATTACTGTGGATACTTTTGTTTTTAACAGCAGCTCTAGTCATCCTTCTTTAAAAACAGTGGAGAAAAGAATTCAATCCTTTGATGATTTTAATTTTATTGAGGAAAATAAATATTTGAATCCCTTTTGCCAGATAGACTCTGTGGCAAAACTCTTAGAGGTCAGACGTTTCTTGTAGTTGATTAGCAGGTTTCTGCACATATCATGAGTAATTCTGGTCCACTCTTCTTTACAAATGATTGAAATCATTAAGATTTGTTCACTGTTGCTTAGCAACTCTGAGCTTCAGATCTCTCTATAGGTTTTCTAAAGCATTGAGATCCAGATATTGGCTGGACCACTCCATGATCTTGATCTGCTTCTTCAGCCATTCCTTGGTTGCCTTGGTTCGGTCATTATTCGATCTACGACCTACTTTAAACCTCCTGCCTCTAGGAGGGAAGGATGTACATGGCTCCGCCCATCTTTCTGTGGACACGATGAAGAAGCCCTGTGCCCTGCGTAGAAAATGCCTCCAAAGCATGATTCTCCCACCTCCATGCTTGTTGGTGGGGATGGTGTTCTTGCAGTCATGGGCAGCATTTCTTGTCCTCCAAACACGACAAGTTGAGTTGATGCCAAAGAGCTCCATTCTCGTCTGATCTGACCGTTGTACCTTCTCCCAATCACTCTCCAAACCAGGGTTCTCAAAATCAATTTACCTTGGGGCCACTGAAGGCAGAGTCTGGCTGAGGCTAGGCCGTATGGGATTCATTTGTGCCAAAAATATTTTTTTGCGTCCACTTTCTATAACTTTAGACTATTCTAAGTTTATTGAACATTTGTTCATGTCTATGTACTACTAAGGAATATCTTCTGCATGTCCTGTGATACGACAGGAGCTAGCGATTCTAGCATCTACTGCTAAGGACTTTTCTGATCCAACAACAATAACAAAGTTTTAAGCCTAAAGCTGAAACATCACAAAGCAAATACAAAGCTATCATAAAAGAAGCATGGACATGCAGAAGATATCGCTTAGTAGACATTGAACTTTCATATTAAGGTGGGGGCCTCAAAATATCAATATTAGAATATAATATTCTAATATTTAATTACACTGATCGTGTTAACGGTTGAAAAGTTACAGTACATCAAAGAACATGAACACTGGAGCTCCGGTGTTAAAGGGTTAACCTCCAGCTTCTTGCTGATGGTTTTGGAGTCCTACAATCTTCTCCCTTAAATCCACTGAAAGCTCTTTAGTCTTTTTCATGTCGCAGAGTTTGGAGTCAGATTTCCTTTCAGTGTTATGTATTTGAACTGCAATTGCAGTTCTTCATCACATAAGTAAAACTGCTCCTTGTGGGTCAGTCACTGCACCAGTGTTTGAATTGTACTTATTTAATGTACCTAAGCTGTAGATATCAAATATTTCTTTCCTCTTATCGCAGAATAAAGGACTGTTTGTGGAAAAGTCTTACCTCTATGCACATGAAGCATGAAAGTAGATGTGTTTGTACTGTGAGCTCCAGCTCAGCCACACCCAGCTCTCATCACCACAGGGAGATCAGCAGCAGCAGCATCCTCATGTTATTGTGTTTGTTCCTCTAAGAGACTCAGGAAGTGTGAGTGCCGATTTTCATGACTTATCAAGATGAAATTGAAAACACGTAGTTCCTTTCTGCTTGTTTACAACCCTATAAATGACTGTTTACCTTGGAGTCCATAAACTTTTGTGTTTTTAGGGTAAAAAAAAATGAAAAAACTTGTGTGTAACTGGGAATTCAGCGCTCCCAAGACTCGGGGATCTTTGAAATGATTGAAGGGAGATTTCCTCTTTGATTTCGGTTGTATGAACAAAGAATTGAAAGTGTGTGCAACAGCTGCTTCAAGATCAGCAGGAAGTCAGAAGACAAAGGAAGAGCAGAGTTTACTGATGAAAACCTGCCAAAGAGTTGGTTTGGTTACCATGGTAACTGACTCCAGGAGCAGTGGTACCGTAGCGACTGGGTCAGAGTTGAGGTGGCGTTTGTGTCTGAGACAGAAACCCCAGAGTTTCCTCAATTTTTCATTCTATAATGCGCTCAGCATGGCTTCAGCTCCTGTCTCTGACAGGTGAGCTGAGTGAAAAGAGTCGGGGGCTTTCCTGGATAAAGAATCACTAAAGTGTTATCCTTGTCTGTTTCAGGGTATATTCCCAGCTACCTCGAAAAGGATGAGCCATGTGTGGTGTGTGGCGACAAAGCCACTGGTTACCACTACCGTTGCATTACCTGTGAGGGTTGCAAGGTAAAGAAACTCACCGCATTTATAATGCACACAATATATGTTTGGAGGTCTCTGAGGTCAGCAGCTTCCCCATGCATTAAATATCTGACATAGCTGTGTTACTCTGCAGTCTGAGTGCTGTAAGATGTTTTTCTGTGTCCCTGTTAAAATGTTTGGAATGCAGCGTCGGATATGGAATGTCAAGAGTGCCACATAGAAAATAAAATTACAAAAAAAAAAAATTAGGATTAAATTTTAAAAAAAAGTAAAAGCAAAAAAACATTTAATGTTGTAAAATATGAAATATGAAACCCCCAAAAATATATCTATAAAGCAACCATCTAGAGCATTTGAAAAAAATAAGCAGGGATTATGTAGGGAAAAAGGATAAATCAAAGGGAAAATCAATAAAACAGTAAAAAAAAAGGTTATTTACATAGTGGAGTATTAGGGCCACCTCAAACAAAAAAACAAACATATATATATATATATATATATATATATATATATATATATATATATATATATATATATATATATATGAGAAGAAATTCATAACATTTTGAACAAAATACAAGAATTTCCAAAAATAAAGTGGTAAATATTTTCTTCAAAAAGTTGTTATGTTAAAAGTCTTGTGTTTTTTTTAAACATAAAATGTAACATTTATTATTATTTTTTTAATTGTTTTAACAAAGACAATTGACCATTACCTGTTTAATTTGATACAGACAATTAAAAAGAATTGAGGTGGACATGACACTGACCTAGAATCTTGCTTAATTTGCTTTACTTTATTTTTAGGTACAACTTTATTTCCATGGAATAACAATAAAAAAACATGACTTTTTCATTATAAAATTAAGAATTTTTAAATCATAAATATAGCACTTTATCTTAGTTTTACAACTTGTTTCTTCAATTTTTACAACTTTCATTTTCATAATTTACATGTTCTCAAAAAATTACGTTCATATTATTATAGTTGCCCTAATACTCCATCCAATAAAAAGAATCTTTTTGGGGTTTTTAACATGTTCTTGTAACCTTTTTCTCATAGTATGTGACCTTATATAAAAAATAAACAATTAGAACTGTGTTTCTTAGTATTTCTTAACTCAAATCAGGAGCAGATGAAAACTGGATACTCGAAAAATGACGCAGCTACTGAAATGGGCGTGCCAAAGTCTACCCTTTCCACTGCAGTTGTGAAGCATCCACTTCCAGATAAATCTATATATCTATTAGTGCCTTAATTTTACTCGTCTGAGCTGGTATCTGACTCAAATGCATTTGTGTACAGCTGGATAGCTCTGATATTGCGCACCATTTTTTTTGCTACACAATACGAGAGGCAATATTTGGGTCCTGCTTAGAATTCATGTAGTATGGGAAATATTTTTAGAATGATATATTAATTCTGTATTAGTAATGATATTCATAATTGCAGGGCTTTAACTATTACAGCTATTTTGGCAACAAAAGCTAAAAAAAATGCTGGAAAATGGTTTGAAACACTGCAAAAAGCAAAATATTTGAAAAATAAAGCCTATAAACATCTTAAAAAAGGAAAACACAAATAAAATTATAAAAAATAATTATTTTAGAACTGTAAAAAGTGTTTTCCTCTTTTGTGATTGTATGAAGTAATATAAAAATACTGCATTTTATTTAATGCTCTCACGTTGACTAATTTATTAAAGTAGTGATTAATAATTAATACAATTCTCTTAAGGTATTAGGTTTTTGTTTACTTCATTTTCTTAAAGTACGGTTTTAAGCCCAAATAATTTTTTTTACTAGATTTAATTAAGTTTTAACATTTTATATACAGTTATTTATGGTCTTTTTAGCTGCAAATCACAGCATATAATTCTTCCTCGATGTTTATTAATTAAGCCTCTGATTATATTGTTATATTAATCAAACCTCCCCCTCTGGACAACACTGCAGTCTGCATAATTTAATCTTCCATCATTCCGCGTGTTTAGGGTTTCTTTCGTAGGACCATTCAGAAGAGCCTCCACCCGTCCTACTCCTGTAAGTACGATGGCTGCTGCATCATCGACAAGATCACACGCAACCAGTGTCAGCTGTGCCGCTTCAAGAAGTGCATCGCGGTGGGGATGGCGATGGACTGTGAGTGTCTCCTCTTCACACACAAACACCTGAAAGTGTAATGAATAATCAAAAATATAACATAAATGTTTGTCTTGTTTCTCCGTGTCCCGCAGTGGTGCTGGACGACTCAAAGCGGGTGGCGAAACGCCGTCTGATAGAGGAGAACAGGGAGAAACGCAAAAAGGAGGAGATGGTGAAAACCCTCCAGAGCCGTCCAGAACCCACCGTGGACGAGTGGGACCTGATCCGCATGGTGACGGAGGCGCATCGAAACACCAACGCTCAGGGCGCGCAGTGGAAACAAAAGCGTAAATTCCTGGTATGAACACCCAGATAATTAAACCTTGAACACAGATTTAAAAAAACTCATTTTAACTTCTTTTAGAATCAGTCAGTAAGAAAACAATGCACAGATGGGGGGAAGAAAATGTTCAATTTCCTGGCTGGCAAACATCTTGCTGAACGAGCATTACTAAAGAGCGACTTTTCTCAAACATCACAGCTTGAGAAAATGTCCAATGAAAGGCTTTTACTCTGCGTTCTTTCCAGCCTATAAGCAGCTCTGCCTTTTCTCCTGCAGTCATCTCTGATCTGCAGCTTTTCTCCCTCTGCTCCTTCATGTCTGCTTTGGCTCCTTTTATAGATTGCCCATCTGCTTTCTGCAGGCGGCCGTCCTGTGTCAGCCAAGGAAAAGCCTTAGTTATGAGCTGTCACGACCGAGCTGGCAAACGAGATCTGAGTTTTTCACTAAGTTCTCACGCTGTGCAGAGACTCCTCCTGGAAAGTCCTGTCAGAGTGCCCCTGTGGGGTGTCAGGCTTCCCCCTCATGGACACCGAGCTCATGCATCGGCCCATCGGTGACACCTCCACACTGTTAACAGTTTGACAGCAGAACCTGAGCTCAGTTCTATCAAGAAACGTTATAGTTTGCTGGGTCAGTGGGAGCATTTATGATCTGCTTTTTATGAGCAAAGTGAAAGGTTGGAGGTTAAATCAATAAGATTTTTAAAGCATTTGTGGTGGTCTTTATTACGATTATGCAATTTTTAGGCAAACATTAAAAAAACTGTCCTTTTTTGAACATAGATTACTATAGAGCGAAAGTAAGAATTTGACGATCAAAGAAGAAGAAAAAAGAAACAAGGACTCATTAGAACAGGAGCTCTGCGGCTGTTACATCTGATCAACATAAAGGACAAAAACAAATGTGATTCTGACAGGCTTCACCCGCATTTACTTACTGAAGCAGGAATATCTACATTTACATGCCAAGCAAACCGGGATAAGCCTATCTGCTGGATGGAGATTGGTATAATATAAGAGCAGCAGTGACTGGGTCTTACACTCTTCAGGAAACATGTCACTACATCCTTCAGTCTTTTATGAGCGTGCACAAAATGTGAAGAGTAGCCTATGAAAATGTATGGTCTTTACATTTATAACATTAGTTATGACAGTAGGGTAGCACAGCAAAGCAAATGTGTACTGAAGCACAGTGATGGAATCTGAATGAATGCTTTTGCAACTCTTATACATTTTATACAAAACTGTGTGGTAATGCAAGGAGTAAAACACACACCGTGGTTATTTATCAGGTGTTATAAGATATCTACAACCCACCAAAAACTGCTCAAATTCAGCTATTGACTAGAAAAAAGGGACCAGCTGATCGGTTTCAGCAACTTTTTCACTAAAAAATACTCTTATGATGTTGGCAGGTTTGTTGGGGTTTGATACGTTTCCAAAATTTTCTATATCCCAAAATCAATACCCATTTTGAACTATATCTTCTTACCTTTACTTCGATAGTGTTCTCTAACTATATTTCCTTTTTCACAATCTCGCTGTTTTGCAAGTGCAATTTTGCATACTTTTTTTTTCTTTTCTACCTTGCTTTGTGTTCTGCATCCTGATTGGCCATGTTAATTAGTCTCCTCAGTCACATGTCGTCTGTACAGAATGCAATCCATCTGACAAATCTTCAATCACGATCAGATCTGTTTTCATTTAATAATACTGGACTTGTTTTTCTATGAACTTTTACAGTTAAAACAAGAGACAAAAGTGTGAAAATGTTCATGTCTGTCTGAGAAATATCTATAAAGTGTGTAGTGAAAGGTCTTACGGCAATCAAGGATTATTTTTAGATCATAACCCCGCCATAAACGAGGGAACACTTTATCATCTATCCCTCCTTTACTGGCTTTACCAAGACTACAGCATAACACATTATCCCAGTAAATGTGTTTTTCAAAGTGTAAACTCATCTCACAGGCGTGTCTCCTAAACCAGGACACAAAGAAACAAACACAGGAGGAACTAACGTCAACGCAACACATCAATGTTACACTTTCGAAGTTCGCAAAATAATTTGGTTCATGCCTGCTGCACATGAACATTCATCATGCTGCCATCACTCACACGCTCATTGGGTTTAGCCTTTGGCTGCATATAAGAACTGGACTGACTGACATCTCCCCCGGTACCCACTGGATCCAAGAAGCCAAAATCCCACAGACTTCTATGGAGAAAAAAACAGTTAATATTCAGTCGTTTTATTTGTTGGAATAGTCAGTTCTAAAATTTTTTCATATTTTTTCTATACTTAAGTTACTCAAATTCTAAATGGACCAGTCAGATGCCATGTGGTGCTGGGCTTTCTTTCAAGTGGTGGGGTGTGGCCTTCCAACAAGCTTACTCCTGATTGGCAACAGTGGACGCCATAGAAACGTTGTCTCAGAGCAACTTACTGAAAATATATGGCTCCTTAAAGCAAAAAAATGGCAAGTGAAGAGCCAGAAGTAAGCAATTTCTATGGGTGACATCGCGCTTACTTGGTCCAGTTCTCTTATACAGTCTACAATTGAGCCCACAGTAACTCATGATACTTCTGACACGTACAAAATAAAAATAATTGACATCACAATACCTTTAATTAAAAAAAAGCATTTAATCTAAAAAACATTACAGATTATCCTTTTTTTAAATTATTCTCTAGTTTATATTTGTGTATTTTTTTCTGTTGCTGTACAGAGTGGATTAACTACATTTGAGCCGCTCTGAGGGCTATCCACATCAGCTGTGCTCATTCAGGCTCCAGAACTGCTCATTAGCGCTGTAGTTTCTGTCGGTGGTTTGGATGGTCTCGTTGATACGCACTGAACTTTGGCCTGCATCGTTCAAAACCAACAACCATTTTTATTTCACACTCAAATGCAGCGAGACACGAACGCACCCCTTCTGTTGCACACTGTTCTGGCACTCACCCTGTGTGACTCCCACATCTGGAAGCAGCTTTTAACGAGAGCAGATTTAGTTCAGCTGCGCACTGCAGCTGTGTAAATGCGAACACATCTGTATGAAGGCTGGAGCGGCCGTAATTATCAGACAGCGGTTTAAATTTAGCTATTAGTCAAATAAAGATCAACCTGCCTTTGATGCAGCGGCCCGCAACATCAGGAGCCGGTGACGGATGACAGACTGTATGCGGCTGATGCAACAGCAGCCACCGAGATGTTGGATATGTAAAAATCTGCAGCCGTGGCATCCATCAATGTCAACAGTCCCATTTAAATACACACACATTTACATGTATATAAAAAAAATACAGTGAGTCTGAATACAGCTTTATCATCCTCTGAGTCAGATTTACAATTTTATTCAGCTTATTATTTAATTAAACAGCTTTTTACAACACCTCATTGAATTATTAAATCCTTATTGGATCTGTTGAATAAAGATTTATTTGAATAAAAAATAAAATAAAAACATATATGTTTTAAAAGTATGATTTAAGCAGTTAAAAAATTTACTTTAGTTAATTTAATTACTTTAAATTAAACTAAATTATGATTTTTTTTATTTTAATAACTTGTTTCGTAGCTGCATAGCTAGTTCTTGCCACAACATGGCACCACAACCCAATCAAATCTATATTTCAAGTATATACTCTCAATATCAAACTTCGAAAAATAAGTAAAAAAATTCAGAAGAAAAAATTATATATATACATACACAGTGTTCTTCCCTTATTCGCTGGGGCTAGGGATTGTAGACCTCCGCGAAAACGCAGAATCTGCGAATGCGGAGAACCTCCAGTCTCCGTCTCTCTGTGTGTCTGCGTAGCGAAAGGGCTGGCTTGCTCTTCAGCCGTCATTCCCGCAGCTCCCGCTGCACCTGCGGGAGCAAATGTTTCACACAAGCGTCTTGAGTTGTTGGAGATTTTGTGACATCACGTGACTAAAAAAAACTGCGAATATGTGAAACAGTGAATACACACACACACACACACCCCCACACACCCCCACACACACACATATATATATATATATATATATATATGTATATATATATATATATACTGTATATACATACATACAATAATATATCCATAATAATTACAAACTGTTTTTACTAAATTAAATTGACTGATCAAATCATACTGTATTTATTTTTTTAATTCTTTGAGCAGCTTAAAGGCTTTACAGTTCAAAACAAGCAGAAAAAAAATATATATTAAAATTATAAATAAATATATATATATATATATATATATATATATATATATATATATATATATATATATATATATATATATATATATATATATATACTAACATTTTAGAGGATTCCATTATTTCTAACAGATGAACATGTCTTCCACATTTAAAAATGTCTGACTCCAGACTTCCAGGTGAAGTCACAAACTACTCTTGAGAACCTGAAGCTCCACAGCAGCCCTTCAACCAACACATTTTAAATTGGACCTAAACTTATGAACCTGGCCGCGGTAACATTCACCAAATGTTTAATGTTCTCCCCGGCCAATTTACTAACTCCTCTTTGCTCAAACTTGGCAATTAGAAACAGAAACAAGTGTGATTCAGTGCGTTGGGAACATCTGGTTTTAGTTGACGGCAGCGAGTGGAAAACATCAGCTTTCTGGAGCAACGCGCCTCCACTTTGGTTCTCATGAGATCTTATCGTCTTCATCATAACGTACAGTGTGTTTGATAAATTTTAGTAGCAGGTGATGTATGTCAGGTAAAGAAAGAAAAGTCTGCAGGTCAGATGTCTGCATATCCTTCAGAATGACGTATCTTCAAAGGAGATGTCTTTGCAATAAAGGTGAGCTTGAAAGCCAGATTTTTCCTCACATCTGGATAACTGCAATTGGCTCAGATCAACTACTGACCTCATGGTGTAAGTGTTGGTCAGTATGAAAGGCTATTTAATCCTTAACTCCTTACCTAAATGAGATTTAAAAGAGACTAAAGACACGTAAATAAAGATTATTATTTGTGAAGTCTGCAGGTGGGACATTTCATGCTTTTCTATTGTAATTGTCTGAGCGTGCTCTAACTCAGGTGTCTTGTCCAACCAGTTTTTGTTCTTATTTGTGCTACAATTTTTTGTTTTTGGTAATTTTAGCACATTGCAGCCTTGTTTAGGTTTGTTTTGGTGTCATGCCTAACTTGTCAAAACCTAGAAATAACATGTGAGCCCTTCTATAGAGCTAAGAGAACTTTTACAAGCACAAATAAATATCTGCGCTCTCTGTATGTGGTCTGTGGGGGTGTCAAAGCTCATGAAAGGCGTTTGTTGAGCTGGGATTAAGTTCTTTATGAGTTTCCTTTTATTCCTAAATACAGATGAACTCTTTTCTCTTTGCTGTGTTTGTTTTAAAGGAAAAACAGCATGTGCTGGCAAATCAAAGAGCTTTGGGGTTTTATACTGCAGGCAAAGTTCAGATACTGGAGAAGTTCAGGCTGAAAGACGTAAAGAGTTCATGAGGTCTTTGACACATCAGTGCGAAAGGACATGATCACACAGCTGTTTACCATCAACACTTGGGTAGACTATAGAAACAGATATAGTTTATTTTCTTCTACAAGAACAAGATGTTGAGAAATAGGCTGTGTGGAACACTGAAGAAAAAGTTATGTTTTTAAGGTTTCGCTTTGTCATGTCATTAGTTCTTGTTTTAAGTCATCAATTTTTTGTATAGTACCCAACACTACCCATTTCTAGACGATCTGTATGAAACACGGAAGAAAAAGTGGTGTATCTTCAAGGTTTGACTTTGCCATAGATCATCAATTTTTTGTATAGTACTCAACACTACCCATTTCTAGAAAACCTACTCCACACTTGGGTAGATCGCATAGAAACAGCTATAGATAACTTTCCTCAACAAGAATAAAATGTCCGAAAATAGGCTGTGTGGAACACTAAAGAAAAAGGGGTTTATTTTGATGTTTGCCTTGTTCAGGTCATCAATTCTTGTATTGCACCTGATGAAGAAACCCTATTCGGCTAGGTAATCAGTCATGAGTAGGGACTGGTTCAGGTGTGTTCAGCCAGTAAGAACATGCCAGAGCAGGGTATATTGGAAAACATTCAGGAAGGCGGCTCTCGAGGACCAGGGTTCCCTACTCCTGGGCTAGGTCTTTGTCACAATGGGTGGATACGGACTGACTGTCATCAAAAAATAGCTAAACCTGTACAGGACACCAGGTGGTCTGCAGGAAATATCAGGGTCGTAGACCACTCAGTGAGCCTCTAGAGCAAAAATGTTTGTACACGTTTTCTCTATGGTCATGCTATGGGATAGGAGTCGTGGGGAACATAAGAGTGAGACGCAGGCACATCATCAAGATTTGTTCTTTCTTTTTCAAACCCCAAAATCCTGTGCAAGGACTGCTATGGCCTATCTATAGATATTGTCAGAGGGTGACACACGAGCACCGTGAGATAACCAGTGACAGGCTGATGTACCTGAAATGTGTGAGGGATTGACATTGTTGGCATTTTCTCTCCCTGCTGCTTTAAGGCTGAACAAACTGAGCTGCTTCCATTGAATCACTATAATGCTTCTCTTACTAATCACCAGATAAATGTGTTTAACTATACATTACAAATGAATACGGATGCAATTACTTACTTTAGTGTATTCTTAATTGGATGTGAATATACATATACTTGAAAAATTTCTTATTCTGTTTTTAACTTCAGAGTAACATAAACATTTTTCTTACTATTTTCTATTTTTCGTTTTAGTTTTTTTTTTTCATTCTTCTTGTTCAGCCTTGTTCAGCTGCTGTCTGATCTAATTCTGTGACATTTTTGATGTGGTTTTGGTCCACTCTCAAAAGTGCAGTGTGAAACCAAAACCATATGAAGGTGGAGATTTTTGCAGCGTTTGTCACTTTAATCAAACCACAAAAACATCCTGACCTCATCACAAACTTTGTTTTTTTGTTGAACTGCAGTCATTCTCCTCCTATGAAAAGTATTTCTAATAAATCTTATCATTATTGCTCATGTTTTGACATGTTGGACATATTTGCTTTTACAGTTTTAACTTAAAGCAAATCTGTTGTTTAAATTAAGAGCAGGCAAACCAAACTGTATGGACTTTGCTTTGAAACAATATTTTCCTGGAGAAGGACAGTTTTGTGGCAATTTTTCAGTTCTCTGGCTTTCCCTAATCTCATTACGATCAAGAGAGAATGATGGGAAAACAAACCGCTGAAACAATGTGAAACTGTTTGAAACTGTATTGCTGCCATCTGTATCTGTTCTGGAGGGAGCATTCAGCTTTTATAAACCTCTGCTACCCCCCCACCACCCCCTCTGTCTCTCTCTCTTGACATCCATTGCATCAACACTGAAATGAAAAATGCTTCCTGACTCCCACCAGAAAAGCCTTGCTTTGTTTTGACTCTCTCGTGGAAAGAGTTGCATCCATCAGTTATTATTCCAATTATTATAAAACTCTGTGAAGGCTCACAAAGCAGAGAAATTGTCCAACTTTTTAAATCCTTTAAGGCAGTCGGCCTCCCTTGTGTTGCGTGATGGATGACTCGGCCATTATTACTGTACTTTTATTATACTTCTTCAAGGGCTGGAGCCTATCCTGAATAAATTGTTATTGCTCTGACACAAAGTTTTGTCAGTAGAGTGTGAAACAGCACTTTTCACAGTCCTAACCTAAGGGTCACGCAACTGTACTCTATAAATCTTAGTTCTACTGATCACCTGCTCACTGACATTTTCGTCCTTCCTGGTTTGCAATTCGTAAGAACTTTGTGGAAAGGAGTAAAAAGCACAAGGAGCCAGAGTTTTTTTCTTCAAAATACCCAAATCATCACTCTTCTACCGCCATGTTTATGTAATTTGGGTTTTGCATTTTGCATACATTCTGGATTTGGCGAGACACTTCTACTGTTGTTCTGCCTCTCCAAAGCCTACTATAGTTGGATTTATTTCATGTTGAAATGTCCAAACTTCACAAAAGTCATGTTATGTTGATAAAAGGTAAAATACATTTGGGGTGCAACCCTTTAACACTCCAGTTTTAGCTCCAGTGTTGACATTATGCACAAATATGAAAAGCTGCTTTTCTCCTCTTCAGAATCAGCTGACCCAACTAAACAGTTGAAGAGTTGTAGTACGTCAAGGAGCGTGTGTTATTTAGGTGTCCCCGGCAACATCTCCTGTGTTTAAGTTTTAACTTGTGATTTATTTATCTTTTCATGGGTTAAACCCAGGTTTAAAATTGGCAAATCGTTCAAATATTTTCCACTTATCTCTGACCTGCTGTTCAGAAAAGTCTTCACAAGCCTGTTCCAATTACTGTTCACTAATAGTTGATTTTCCAAACGGATGTCTGATCTGTTTCCCTTCTGGATGAAAGCTGCAACTTCACATTTAATAATGAATCTGACTATGAGGAGTTTTGGAGTTGAACTTGGCAATTACAACATCTTGCTTCTTTTCTCCTCAGTGTCCCTGCTAAAGACTAGCTTTCTGCTTAAATCGCTATTTCCCTCTGCACTACTTTGACATGCAGCAAAGGTCATTGTTCCTTTAATACTCCAATCTCACTAACAAGCTACAATCATCACCTCTCACAGCCATACTTTAAAACCTTCACTTAATAGTTGAAGGTCAACAGCTGCACTTTGGCCTCATCCTGTCATAGACATCAGTTTTGTGAACTTGGGTTGGATTAATAAATGAATCTGCATATATGAGATGTTAAGGAACGTCTGAATAGAGTGGCTGGTTTGAGAATTTATTTTTCATTTAAATTAGTTCATTTAAATTGTTGCACTTGATTTAGGTTTTGATTTTCTGGGAATGTTTCTCTCTAGAAAATTTGCACGTTTTTGTCTCTGAACTCCAAACTGGTTTGATTCTGGTTTCTAGATTGAACTTTTGTTAAAGGAAGAGTCATTCCTCGCAAAGCGTCAACTGTTGCCAACTCATTCCAGACCACATTCCCGATGGAATTTTCCAAAGTTTCTGAAATATTTGGAGGTTCTGAACTTCCTGTGGCAGAGTCGTTCTTGTTGCTGGAGATTTAAACATGTTCAAGAAATATGAAAAACAAAAAACTGTTTTTTGTCCAAGAAACATCAGGAAATATAAACTTAGAGACTGAGAATAAATAGAGTAAAATCAGACATGTCTATACACAAGATTTAGATTACAGCACTTCTAGGAAAGACGGACCTCATGAATCAAGCTCTCTCAAACGTAAGAATGTTGTGATCTTTTCATGATATTGTTTAGATTGTCGATGTGCTCCGGTTTCCTTATTCTCTTCCTTTGTTTCGCTCCGCAGCCTGAGAAGATTGGCCAGTCTCCTGTTGCCCCCACGTCAGACGGAGACAAGGTGGATCTGGAAGCCTTCAGTGAGTTCACCAAAATCATCACCCCTGCCATCACCCGTGTCGTGGACTTTGCCAAAAAACTGCCCATGTTCTCTGAGGTGAGTGCTGCAGATTCTCACTGAGCTCATCCGGGCTGATTGAGTTTGTGGGAAACAGTTTTGGTCAATCAGAGCCTCTTTCTAAATATAAACTCAGAGAAAAAAATAAAAGTTTGAAATCCTCAAATGGTTTCACTTGTGTGTCTGGAGTTTCCCAGCTTAAAATGTTGACTATTTCTGTGTTTTCTGCAGATTCAGAAAGCTAACCCAGACGCGTCCTCAGCTGCTTTAATTGGCAGCGTATCATCATGGCTCTGCTCGTAATGAGGCTTTATGTGATTGGATAATTACGGGGAGGTTTGAGTTACAGTAGAGCGTGACAGCCGCTCTAAAAGAGCTGCACGAGCAGGAAGCTGCTCCGACATAAATCATGGAGGAGGAAAAGTTGTGACTGTAATCCATTACAGCGTTTAAGAACATGGGTCACTGCTTTATTTTTAAGATAAAGGTCGTCACGCTTTGGAAATCCAAGATTACCTTCTATGATTAATTGAAGTCACAGTTGCTGGAAAAATCTAGTGATAAAGAATTCATACAGAAATCTTTGTCCCATCAGCGACGGATGGGGATAAACAGAGACAAAGCTGCAGTCCGTAAAAGTGAAGCCGCTTCTCTCCTCGTCATTGACGCCGCAGTAAACGCATTAAAAGCCTTTACTTTAAGCTTTGCTCCCAGTCGCAGATTTACGAGACAAATCAAGACCGCGAAAACGGTTAATCTGCTCGGCTGTCAGGAGCAGCACGGTGAGAAACAACCTACATGGAGGTGGGATAATTGAGCACACTCAAGTCTGCAGCTTTGATGAAGCAAGTTTTAACAAATGTCCGCATAAATCAGGGTTTGTCTGTGTTCCTCGCTGGTAACAAATTTAATCCAAGTTCTTTATTTATGTTTCACAGCCTGATCACAGAATGGAGTCAATTTAGTTATTCCAGCAATTCTACAAACAAATAAACCTGTACAAAGAGCCTTTACTGAAAGCTGTCTTTATCAATGCAGTATCCTCTGATTTCTGTCAAGCTGAATGGGAAGAGTAAAGGTCTATTCATGTTTAAATCTGAAAGTCTCAGTCTAGTTTGGTTTCAGACACCATTATTCAATAGTTCCATCCTTTAGTTTTGGGTTATTTTTTTGCTCTGAGCTTTAGACTGTTGTCCTGTCAAAAAAACAACTTTCACTACAATCTCTAGTTGTGGATGAACGCTGTTGCATTTAACTTCACTGAGGTTATCTGTGCTTCGTAGAAATGCTTCCTTTCTGTAAAAAAATGAACTGGTTGTTGAGTTTTTGGTCACCTGCGTGACTAACGACGCCTTCTTTGGGTAAAGAATGACAATATGTTCACTCTGTTATTTAGTTTGGTTAGTTTGCATCTAGAAACTTTGTACCTAAATGTGAATCCATTGGAGAAACAGAATTCACAAAATGGCCAGGAAAGAACCAGATGGTCTTCCTGTTAGCATACAGTACTGGTCAAAAGTTTGGAGACACCTTCTCATTCAATGCATTATTTTTATATTCATGACTATTCACATTATAGATCCTCACTTGAAGCATCACAACTATGAATGAACACATATGGTGTTATGTATCAAAAAACGGGGAAAAACCTGAAATCATGTTTGATAATCTAGTGTCTTCACTAGCCCCCTTTGCTCTGATTAACTGCTTTGCACACTCTTGGCATTCTCCTGATGAGCTTCAAGAGAAAGTCATCTGAAATGGTTTTCCAACAATCTTGAAGGAGTTCCCAGATATGTTAAGCACTTGTTGGCTCCTTTGTCTTCACCCTTCAGTCCAGCTCACCCCAAAACATCTCAGTGGGGTTCATAAAGTAATAAAATACAGAGATTTGTTGTTACTGTTAGGAATAGCAAGTCACTTCTGGAGAAGTAAACGCATAATTCTGAATGTTTTAGGTTTTCAAGATAAATTTGATTATAGGAAGAATATAATGTTCTGTTACCCCAAAGAACTGCCAGACCTCCACCTTTTCAATGTGTTAGCATGGAGTGATAACAGCAGGAACCTCTCCCCCCAGCTGCCTTGTGAAGACCAGATCATCCTGTTGAAGGGCTGCTGCATGGAGATCATGTCCCTGCGAGCCGCCATGCGCTACGACCCAGACAGCGAGACGCTGACGCTGAGCGGGGAGATGGCTGTGAAGCGCGAGCAGCTGAAGAACGGCGGCCTCGGCGTGGTCTCCGACGCCATCTTTGATTTGGGCAAGAGCTTGGCGCAGTTCAACCTGGACGACACAGAGGTGGCGCTGCTGCAGGCTGTGCTTCTAATGAGCTCAGGTAGATTCAAGAGCACAACTTATACGCTCATCATTCAAACATACATTTGTAAAAACTTGAAGCTTCTCTCTGATAACGCCTTCATTGTGCATCGACTTAGTATATCATTAATGTGGAGTCCTGCTTTATGTCATTTAAATGCAAATTTTTTTATCTTCTTTCTGGAGAAATATGACTCCTCGACTGTTCATTTTCCAAACCATTAAGCACTTCTGTCTTTGCAGGCTACTGTGGATTAAAGTGTTATTATGCTGATAAAATAAGTCCACATAAAGCAAATTAGAGGCAATATTTGACTTTTAAAAAAACTTTTTTTCTGGAACTTTTCAACAAAAATGGCATTTAGGCTTTAAGAAGCAGACACACTGACAGAACGCTAAGAAATGCTTATATATTTGAAAAATTTGTCAAGAAGATCAGTTTTTTTAGCCGGTTTAATGTATCTGACTAGCTTTAGGTCAATGATGGGATGATGCTCGACCCATTTTTACTAGGGATGTAAGAAAATATTGATTCAGTAAAATATTGCGATACTTCATCTGGCGATATTTGTATCGATTTAAAATGCTGCCAAGACAATATTTAATTGTTTATAAGCAAACATAAAGTTGAGCTTCTTACTTTTGTTTATCAGTTGACCCCCCGACCACTAGTTGGCAGCACACCACGCCGAGTTTCTATGAGCAGCTCTACACACACCAAAACAAGAACAAGATCTCGCGAGAACTACTTGTATTAGTGTTTGGGCTGCATATCGCCAGTAATTTCCAGAAACAATTTGCTTCGATTTACCAGAGCCTGGATCGATTTGTTTCCAATTTTTCAATGTTCAGTTTGGCCACTAGGTGGCGATTGTGCTATAGCATTGCTTCTTAATGCAGAAGAAGAAGAAAGTATGAGCAAAAAAACAGTGTTTTATAACACAAATGGTTAATTTAAACAAATATTTCCTAAAAAGAGTTTTGAAAATTCATGTATGTGAGTTTATAAAGATATTCATTAAATCAGCAATGTATGCTTAGGTCGACCGAGCGTTAGCATTAGCAGTCCTATGGGAAATACCATTATACGTTAGCATCAAAATAGTGGGCTTTAGCATAATGTGTCATATCAATCTCTACTGTAATGGATCTATTATTGATCTACTAAGCTTAGATCGATTCAGATTAATTATTTGATTTTATCAACCTAGCCATAATTAGCGTATTATTGTGTTGTGATGTCATGATCCAGTTGTTGTTGTTGTTACATAGCTAAATGAGACATATACAATTTACTCTTAACTAAGGATGAATACTTAACTGAAAATCTGTGCCAAAATTGGTATTGGTAATTTATAATCACATGGGTTTTGGTGCTTTGTGGCTCATGTAAGAGCGAGTGAAACCCGGCCCACTGTCCAGAGTTTCAGTCAAAATGCTGATGAAATAAAGTAGGCCAAAGTTCTACTGAACTTCAGTGTATTTATATTCTGATGGAGTTTCTTCTAAATCACAATCAAATTTTGGGATATGTATCGTGACACATATACTGGAATATGTATCGTATCGCCAAACTCTTGCCAACACACACCCCTAATTTATACGCCCTGTCTCCTGTTCCAAAGAGTAACATCAGTCTTAATGACTTCCCAATGTCTTCTTCTAAACTATTTTTTCCTGCAACTCAGTGTCCTCATCCTAACTTACAACTCTGACTTCTGCCAACTGATTTTTTATATTACTGTTTGGAAATCCTCTGGACAGTGGTAAAGTCCTGGCATTTACTAATGAGGCCTTTTAAGGTCTTTAACTGTTCTCCAGTGGACGATGTTACTCTGCTTCTGTTCATGTTTCCTGCTGCAGAACCAGCTTTTTGGACCAAGATTTCCTCTGGTTTCGAAACAGAATGGGGCAATATTAAATCTTAAAAAAATACAAATATTAAACTAAATATTTGCCAGAAAGTAAAATCTAAAAGCTTGTTTATTTTAGTTCTGATCTTCAGCTGCTTAACATTAAAAGCGGTTCCTTTGCTGTGTCATAAATGTTTTATTAGGCAGTTATGTTGAATGTTGTCATGTGGATATCTGTCCTTTACAAGTAGTTGTAAATACTTGATTTATTTCGATGTGACATACAGTCATTACCTTTTTTTTAATTACGAGAATGCGTTCTAAAAATAGCCCGTGATAAGTGAAATCTGCAAAGTGGGATTATAGATAAGTCCAGTGTCATAGAATGAAAACAAAGATCTCATAGCGACCGAAGATGTGGCAAACTGAACAAATTCTCTTCAGGAAACACGGCACAAAAGAGATTGATTGACAGGATGTAGAGCACAATGAACTACTCTAGTGGTCAGCTTTGTGAATGATTGGATTCTTAAAGCTATACATACTCTGCAAGACATACAGAGAATAGAAGGTTTTTAAGCAGATTTTATTTAGAAAATTAGCTACCATCCAATCTTTTACATCAGTAATACATTCAAGAAGTTTGTCAATGGGATCTAGGTCATCTGGAGACTAAAGCCTCGTCTCACTGAGCAGTCCAAGAATTGTCCGGTATTTTGAGCATTTCCATTGTAAAATGGACCCATTAAACTGTTCCGACCAGTACCTCTTGAGGGCCCCCAATCCGTTGTAGGTCCATAGAAAAATAGAACGGGATGGTTGGGGCGGAGCCGCTGTTGCCGACATTAGAAAGCACCAATATAGCGCTAAGCTAGCGTTTCTGTTTTCCTCTTCACGGAGGTATTTTTCTTAGCCTCCTACAATCTTTTTTCAAACAACATTAAAGTCCGGTTATAGATAATGTAGAAAAGTAAAGCAAGAAAAAGATGAGCTGCGTTGTTACTAGTTGTCACACTACAGTGACGCAATGACCCGCTAGCGGTCTACGCCACACATGAGCTATGAAAACAAACCGCTCCGTGGAAGCGAGGCTTAACTTGGTGGAAACGCTCACCAGAATTAACTGGACCGTCCCGTTCCACTCCTTCCATACCGGACTGCTCAGTGGAAGCCAGGCTATAGTCACATACAGCTGAGTATCATTAGCATAGCTGTGGAAATCTATGCCGTGTCCCCTAATGACATCACCAAGTGGCAGCATATACAAGTTAAGAAGAGTGGGGCATAAAATGGATCCCTGGGGTATACCACAGATCAGTATATGCATTTATTCATTCATTCATCGTCTTATCCGATTGTCCCTTTCAGGGTCACGGGGGTGCCGGCAGGGTACACCCAGAACAGGTCCCCAGTCTGTCACTCACCCATTCACTCTCACTTTCACACCTAGGGACAATTTAGAGTCACCAATTAACCTATGAAGCATGTTTTTTGTGACGGTGGAAGTAACCCGGAGTCCCTGGAGAAAACCCACGCATGCATGGGGAGAACATGCAAACTCCACACAGGTCCCCCAGCCTGGACTTGAGGCAAGAGCGCTAACCACTGCAGCCCTCAGATCAGTGAAATGAGTTTCAGAATCAGAATCAATAAAATTAATAAATGAGTTTCTAAGTTTCTGGAGTTTCTAAATGAGTGACTGTGGAGAGATCGAGCTCACTCAAACAGTTGTCACAAGACAAAATAAATACAAGAGTTCATAAAACATCTTTTTGACAAAAAAGATATATTTATATAATAATATAATACTTTATTTTCGGCTGCAAGTGTCAGACATAATGATTTGCAGGCAAACCTTTCTGACATAAACTGAATGTTGTGCTTTAAGCTGTAAACTAAGAGCCTTTTTTCTGTTTCCCCCTCAGACCGCTCCGGCCTGACCTGTGTGGACAAAATCGAGAAGTGCCAGGAGACCTACCTGCTGGCGTTTGAGCACTACATCAACTACCGCAAGCACAACATTCCTCACTTCTGGCCGAAGCTGCTGATGAAGGTGACGGACCTGCGGATGATCGGCGCGTGCCACGCTAGCCGCTTCCTCCACATGAAGGTGGAGTGTCCCAACGAACTCTTCCCCCCGCTCTTCCTCGAGGTTTTCGAGGACCAGGAGGTGTGAAACCAAGCTGCCGCGGTGCAATGAAAAAGAGGACGGCTGCGCAAAAGCGGGAAAGGGGCTCAAGCCATCACTTGTGAGGCGGGTCAGGGACGGGGGGAGGAGTCAATAACCCGAACGGACGCACCAGCAAACGTGGGAGTGAGGCCAACAGCATTTATGTTTCGTGGACACCCTCTCCTCCTGTTTCAAGCCCTTCAGTCTGAGCATGTGAGCTGCAGCCATTTGCCAAGACATGGACACAAACTCACAAACGCAGCCGAGTCGTTCAGAGCGGCACTCGTCGTAGATCTCCGCCTCCTCCTCCTGGCAGTGGCGGTTTCAAAGCCCATGTTTTTAGTGTCAAAGCTGGTGACACCTTGCAGTATTACGTCTGGAGAAGTGTTAACGCGCGGATCCAGAACATATGGACAGCGGTGACATGTTGCTCGCAGTCATACAGGCATTCAGCATACACTGAAATTTCAGAGGACTTTTCTGAGCATTTCTCTGGCGGAGCCGCCTCTCCTCTCCGATTCCGGTGCTATATTTATAGACGTCTGCTCCAGTTTTATGAAACTGTGGTTTTAAGAACCGAGCAGACCTCGGCTCCATTACCTACCTTCATTTTTTTGTCATCGGACCGGCTCCGTGACGCGCGGTGCACGCACTCATCCACACACACATGAATGAGCAGATCTGCTTCGTCATTGCCAGTGCTGCCCGTGCCAGCAGCTTGTCGCCGTGTGAATGACAATGAAGCCGCCTCTCTCAGAGAGACTGCTACATTGAAGGAAGCGGAGAACGATGGGGGCCGCACTGCGCCGTCAGATCCAGGGGGGTTGGGAGTAAATCTTCCACCTCCTGCCTCCACAGAGGTTTGGAGCGCAGCAACCGCAACCAGCAAGACGGCAGAGCTCATGTTGCACACATCCGTCTCTCTTTGTTCGAGACACATTTACACAAAAACACACAACTTCACCTCAGAGTAACGCAAACGCCTCGTTTTACTGTATGCACTGCGCCGCAGTGTTGACTTGTGCAGCCCGCGCCTGCAGGGTTTCTCCGAGTCCGGTCTGCACAGACTGAGCTCTGCGTGGCCCCTCCAGGCTTCCGTACGCACCTGCCTTTTTGTTTTTTGGTGTTTTTTTCTGTTTTTTTTTTTTTTTTTACCATGGGCATAACTGAGAGCAGGCTAATGCAAAGAAGGCTACCATTTACCTCAAAGCGGACACACCCCAAGGCTGGGGCAGCAATACTGCCCTGTGGTGTCAGGCACTACCTCACCTCTGTGGACACGGGACAGCTGCCCACAGCGTACACACGGACACACACCAGTGGAGGTGGCACAGATGTGCGAATTTTACGTTCATAACACTCAGATGAAACCCTCAGAGTTGTCACTTGGTTCGGATGAAACACCACTGAGGGCCGACCATCCCCCAGGGAACCCACCTTATGTCTTTTCTTATATGGGACCAAGTGTCATCTTTGTTTTTTTTTGTTTTTTTTTGTGAAAAGTAACGAGAGGACTTCATCACATGTCGGTCGAAGAATGTCACAGATTATCCAAGCCCGCTCTGTTCCCTCCGATTCTGGGGCCGACTGTCACCAAACGCGCCGCCGTAGGAGCAGGAGGAGGGAGAAACCGGAACGTCATCTTCCCGGAACAACAAACCCCCAAGAGACCCATCCACAGCTCTACGCCACATCGCCCCCTCTGGAGCCCAGCTCATGCCGGATTAACCACAGAACCCACTCAGCCAGGCTGGTGGGAGTTTTTGCACTACCGCAGCAGTCCTCAGCCTCATCAAGGTCGGATCGATACTCATTAGTCGTCCCAAACGGGCTTCTCTGTGTAACAGAGGCTAACAGCTGCCACTGGTTCTGTCCAACATCACCAGCCCACAAATACTGGAGTCATTTCAACTCAAAAAACCTCATCTGGCTCTGACTCCCCCCACTCATGAGACGGGCTTTAAAAGCCCCCCCTGGAGCAGCACCACCCATTGAATGTCAAGTAGAGTGAGAATGTGACCATGCAGGAGCATCACGGCGACATGGCTGACCAACACCCCCCCACCCTCAAGAGGAAGGAACCCCTGCTCCCATGATCCCACCCCCCCACATGTGAGGGTCAGACAGAGATCCCACATTCCAGAGATGCAGCCTTGAAGCTCGTCTTTGTTGAAATGTAAAGAACAGATCGGTGGAGCTGGCTGGGCCGGGGGGGGTAATGCTGCTTTACCTGCAGAGGGAAGAAAAAATATGATCCATGAAACAAAATTAGAAGATAGGACTTCAACAAGAAAAAAAGACTCCTTGAAAAAGTGATCGGAGATCTGTGTTTTTTCCATTCTCGTCATTGTTTTCTTTCATTTCTGTTTGTATTTTGAGGCTTTAACTGCTCTGTGTCATGAGAGAAGAATAGTCACTTTGACCATGTGTGCAGTGTAACATAGAGAGCTTCTTTTCCACATCTATCGTTTGTGTCCGTACGCCAACCGATGTGTCTGTCTGTCCACCTGTCCGTCCCTTTTTATCCGGAGGAACTTACAACCAACGAAAAAGAAATTTCTTTTATATGTAATATTCCTTTTTTTTATGAAACACAGTTTTGGGAAAAGAAAAAAAAAAGCTGTAAATAGAATCCAACCTTAAAAAGAAACTGTCATACCTCACACAACTCAAAGGAACTTGGGAGGAGAGTTTTTGCAGGCACATGTGGCGAAAAAGATTTTTTTTTTAAAAAGGCGTCGGTAGGAGCTACTAAAGGACTCTTCCCTCCAGCTCTGGGGCCCGGTTATTGTTTCAGATGGAGGAACGCGCCGGAAGGTGAAACCTTGAAGGCGGCGAGCTGAAAAAAGAAAACGAGGGACTCTGCAGAGTGTTTTAATGGAACTGAATGTAGCTGACAGATTGAGGAGGGGAGGGGCGGATATGGGGGGGGGCAGGACCTGACCCCACAACCTGAATCCACACACCAGCAGAGCAGATCGCGAGAAAAACCATGTATTCGTCTGCAAGGTGCAGCTTTGTGCGTTTTCTGTGTTTGTGTTTCATCCATTTTGTTCGATGTAAAAAAGAAAAGTCATCCCACTCAAGTGTGTAACGCTCGTCACATTTCCACGTGCGCCCCCCCCTCACGTGTGCATGCAGGTGTTTGGAAAGTGTTCATCACGTGAACCCGTGCGAGAGATAACCCCACACCATGATCCTACCGCCGCCACACCAGAGTCAGCTCATCCAAAGGATTGACGTGGACAGTGGGGGGGGGCCCCAAACTTCAGAACGAATCTGCCCCATTTGTCCAAAATTCACCCCCCCCAGAGTGAAGCCCCTCCCCCCTCTAGACCTCGACTCATCCACGCCCAGATCGGCGTTTTAAAGCCCGACCCATCGCAGAACCTGCTTTTGATATTGACGT
>NC_050530.1:18085199-18123296 GCF_002922805.2 Oryzias melastigma | reverse complement strand
AGGGGAAGTGGGAATGTTGTGGAGAACAAGGATTCCACGGGATGTGCTGTTTTTTTGTAAGCTGCTCTGAGAGCAGTGTGTTGGTGTGTTTGTGTGTGTGTGGGGCGTTTGCTTCGTTCCGGGCTCTCATAGTTGGGTCGCTTTCGAACCTCCAAACCCCAAAACTGATCCACATTTGCTAAATTCCCGTCTCAAATCTTGGTGTCCCGGGACCGAGTCCAGGGTGGAGACGTCTTTGACTCGTGAGGACCGTTTTGATCAGATTTACGTCAAAAAACCTCCTGAGATGAACCTGCTGACCCTCCATTTTTGCTAAAGCACTTAACTAAAAGCACTTTGAAAGGCTGGACCCCCCCCTTAAAGTGGAGGAATCTTTAGTTGTAATTGTTACTAGATGATTAAAAACTTAGTTTGTAACCAAATGCTTTTTGCACCACTTTTAATATTTATTGAAATTAGTTTAAGCCCCAAAAATTCCAAAAGCTTTAACAACAACAACAAATATGTTTGACAAAGTGCAATAGGTCAAATTCGATCTTTCTTTCTGTTGCATCTTTCTATGAGAGCCTCCTGTCCAAACGCACACACGTGCACACACACACACACACACACATGACTATTTGAGACTGGGTGAAAGAAGCTATTGAAGGATTCTCTCAGGTAAAAAGAAAAAAAACATTTTCTAATAAATGATGATAAACCTTAGAAGAAAAGCCATTGTTCCTTTTTGTTTTTTGCTTCTTCTTCTCCTCAATTTGCAGCTTTCCGGTTAGTTCTGAAACACAAAGAATTAGAAATCCTCGTGTGTGTGTGGAAAACAGCTGAAATGTTAGGAATGGTGAGTTTCTTTTTCATTTTCTGCCGTTCTGTTGAAGTTCACGCAGTCGGGAAGTGTCCGGAGACTGAACCCAGACCAGTGATGTCGGGTTTTGTGTTTACATTTGTGTTAACGAAATGTTTAGGAATAAAAAAAACAACACTTCATGTGTAGGAGATGTTACGTCACAACTTTAGAAAGTCTTCGTCCGCACGGCCAGATGTTTGTTTAGACATTAAAACGTTAAGTTTAATGCAAAAAGAGTCTTAAAAATGACCCCAAAAATCGTTAAATGAAAACTTCCTGTTAGTTTTAACCTTCAGTTATCTCGTCTACAACCCTCCACACCCCATGTGGGGCGGCCAGAACTGTAAGAAGTGAAACATTGGATCAATTAACAAAAGTTCTGTCATTTGTTCCATTTAAAATGATTGGTTTTCATCAAATTATATTTTCAACTTGAAGGATTATTTAACTCACATTTTTAATTCGATAAAATCTCTTTAAATGAAACAAATTACCAAACTTTTGGTTATTGATCCAATGTTTCCCTTTTTACAGTCACGCTCTGATGAAAATCATGTTTTAAGACCAATTTTCTGAGTATGGAGAAAGTATTTAAAGAAAATTTAATTTAAAACGGCATTTCTAAGGATTTCTTTGAATAAGTCGTCGTGAATCAGGAGCAGATGAAAAAAAGTAGTTTAAGGAAGATCATAGAAAATACGCCCACAACTCCGAGGTGAATTTCTGCCGCTCTGCAGGAACTATGTCCTAGAAAATGACAGTTTAGTTTTCATTTCAGCTAAAAAAGGCTTAATAATAATTAAAAGACCACTAGGAAGGCTTAAAATCATAAAATGATTGGAGCCAGACTTATAAGTGTTTCTTTTTCTTAAATCTAAACACAAAAAGATGTCGCCAATTTTCATTTCTCCTCATTTTTTGCTAAAGTTTCTGTAGAAATTCTGCAAATATAGTTGAATCTCTGTTTCAGAACATTATTTGATGCTCACATCCATCATCCATTTAGGAAATACATATAAGCAAAAAACAGAAATGTTTCAAATCCTAAAATGTATTAAAAAATGTCAAAGCAAGTTTGGCCTTAACTTGTTATTTCTGATGAGTGAAAAGACTTAAAACTGTCAATTCCACTGAGTTAGACTCTTAAAAGCGCTGAAAGATTTCAGGTCATTTTTGTGGATTTATGGTTCGGATTACCTGCAGAGAGATCGGAATACTGGAGATAATCTGATTTAATTAAAGCCGCTTTGCTGGTTTGTGAGAGGAAATTAAAAATCTGATGTCTTAGTCAGATATGTGATGAGGAATATTACATGGTGTGAATCATCTGATAGTGTAGCTGTGCGAGTGAACCGGCGGGACGGCAGAACGTGACACAAAGAAAAAATGTATACTCCAAGTATTCAATTTTACTGATTCTTTCATTTTTTTTTATTTAAAAATGTAAAATTCACATGAGGTTGAGCTTGAATATTCCTAACATTTGGGTTATTTTCCTTCCATAAGTGTCTTCACTGCACAAACCCACATTTATTTGCTCATCATCGTTGTGTTCATCTTTGTGTTTGCCTGGAAGTTCAGCCCTCCTCCCTGACATTTACAGCCGCTGCACCTCCCGTCCTCTAAGGTCACGGTGCCGGCAGCGGCGCTCTCCTCGCGCTGTCACGCTAAACCTGCAGTGTGACCGAGGCGGCCGGACACGTGCGCAGGTCTGTGCACGCTTTGGGGGGTAAAAAAAGCATGCTTTGCTGTTCATTTCACCCCAAAACTCAGCCGAAAGCCCCTTTCCGTCAGGCCGCGGCGCTCCACAGGCGTCTGTGGGGTGCAGAGGGAAAGCCTCCTCCTCTGCAGAATGTAGACAGTAGAGGACAAACGGTTCTAGAAAATATCAATTCTCAAAAGTTTAGAAAAAATCCAGTGAAGTTTACTGCAGGTTTTGGGTAAAGCTGCCTTCAAATTCACACTCCCATCAAATGATGCCTTATCGATCGCTGGAGTTCACCTCCTCCTCTTGGCAGCGGGTTTGGACATCAGCACAAGATTGATTAGGAAAACTCTAAGGAAGCTGTGGAATTTTATCTCAGGACAAGAGTTATGTTGAGAGTTTATGACCCCTGGAAAACATCTTTTTAGGTTGCACACAATCCGATGAAATATTAAATCTAAACTAGTCACTTAAAAATGATAGAACACATTAAAAATAAAAGTAGAATGTGATTACACTTTACATTTTCTAGAACCAATATAAGAATTCAAGCAAAAATGAGTCAATTTTCTCAATTTCTACTTATAATTTTAGCCATTTATTAATATTCTAGAATTCCTAAATAATTAAATTTGTATAATGTTGATTAAAATCGTTATATTATATATTTAATTACTATCTGATTACCACACATTAGTCTAACCACTTATATTGTTTGGAGTTTTATTTGATTGTCCAAAAAAAAAAAAAAAATTAGCCATGTAATGACAAAAACTTGCCACAAGGTGGAGCCAGAGGGTGCTTATGTCTATAATGTTAAGAAAGAAATAGTTTTACTTCATTTGTTGATCAGTTATTGATCAAAAACAACAACAGCAACAAAAAAAATCACCATTTTTGAACTCTTCAAGGCAGATTCACAGCCTCCGGTGGTTGCCAGTGGTATTGCGCTTTAGGCTAAGATTTTTTTTATTTTTTTATTTTAGGAATTTTTTAAATAAAAATGGGCTTCAGATCCACTCAATTATATTTAAAGTGAATGCTGTGGCACGAACAAACACTAACATTCTGCTTTTATTTTCTTAAGCTAATAGACAAACATCAAAGGAAATATCGAGACAGCTAAGAATGTAACGTGATTTATTTATAACAGATTCACAGTAGATTAGAGTTTAAAAAGGTGACTAATTAGAGGAGGGTTTCAGTTAAACATCTAGAAGGTTTTTTTATGTGATCAGAGCTGCTCAGGTTTGATGAACCGGCCTCAAAGGGTGCTCGCCGACCTCTTCATCATCCAGCATCCCTTCCTCATCCTCTGTTCTGCCAGCTTTTCCTCCGCCTGGAGCTCACAGGACTCTCGTGCACGCCGGGCTGCCACCCGACCATTTGTGTGGAGTCACTGTTTCTCCTCTCACTGCACGAACAGAACGCCACCAGGCCGCTTTGTGTGTTTTCAAAAAGAAAAGATCATTGATGTCTTCTGCTCCGGCAGATTTCTGCTGCATGTGGATGTTTTGGTGCACATTTTTTTTCCAAAGTTCTTGATCACACGTGCGCACAATGCAGAGGTGCAGCCACTTCATTTCACTTGATCGAAAACAAAAAAAATGTCCAAATGTGTAAATGTTCTGCAGAACTCGTGTGTTTTAGTGAAAAAAGAAGCTGCAGAAATGAAGCTCCGCCCCTTTGGTTTTTCTGATATCAAACTCTGATGTTCCTCCCAAAATCTGCTCATGCAAACGAGCATCTACAGACAAAAAAAAGCCATTTGTCCTGCTTTCTAGCTCTGCTGCAGGAGCTCCCCGCTTCACTGTGACTGCAGACGCTGAGGCTCTGCAGACACTCAGGGGTCAAAGACTTCCAGAAGGTGCCAAAAACTGAACCTCAGCTGTTTTTGTTGTCTTGTCGGACATCTGTGTGTGAAGCCAGTCAACCCTGATTACCTCTGGACACGTGGTGACAGTGGAGGGAAGCTCCTGCCTGCACTGTTTCTCAGACGTCCTTTGCCTGCTGCATTCCAGCGACATGCAAACTTGATGTGTTTCTGTCTGGAGAGGGAGTCATTGCAGATGTGACAAAAAAAAGCAGTGAAAGACAGAAGAGGACAGCAGATTTTAACGTTATCAGCCCTTTAAAGATCATTTATTTACGACTCAGGCTGACGTGATTTATCTTTTTAAACAAAACCATATTTCGTTTCTCATCTGAGAATGGGAAAGTCTTTTTGCGGTGAAATTATCCTCAGACGAAAACAGTTTTTTGGCAGATTAGACATATTTTTTCCCATGTCTGCCAAATATTATCTTTTGGGGGTGAAATGAATTAAAAAGCTTTGAGAAACGACAACAAAAATGAATCTGATCAAGAATCAGTGTTGGGTTCAATGAACCCTTTTCATGGTGACGTCACACAAAATGGCGACAGGGCCGTGAACGTATCGGTTAGAATTTCCAGAAACGATTTGATTCACAAGAGCCTGAATTGATTCAATTGATTTTTTTGTGTTTCTTTCAATAATTCAATTTAATTTTGAGTTTAGATATTTATACACTTTTATTTAGAAATGCATTAATAATCTACTATATGTTTTGAATATATTTATATTAATCTGATCCAGTTCACATCCTGTAAAAGTATCAGTGAAATAATGAGATTGTTAATATCATCCAGTGTTACATGGATTCTCTAAAGGAGAAGTTCTAACTAAAATGTTCAGATCATAACAGTGTAAACATTGTTCTGCTTCTCCTGGAGGACGTTTCAGTTTGGACACTAGGTGGCGATCATGCTATAGAAGTACACCTTATTCAAAAAGAAGAAGGCAGTGGATAGTAACTTTAAAAATATTCCCTTAAAAGAGTTTAGAAAATTCCTGCCTGAGTTTATAAAGATGTTCATTTAGTCAGCAATGTACCGAGAGTTAGCATTAGCCGTCTTTAAGGGAAATTCCATTAAACATTAGCATAAAGCTAGCGGACTGTAGCTTTATGTGCTATTTTTATGAATCAGTTATTGATCTCTTAAGCTTAAGTCGATTCCGATCGATTTGATTAACCCAGCCATACATGAACGTGATACGTAACTTCCGGTTAATGGATTTTAGACCCGGAAAACACAGAACTGAACGCTGTTTAACACAATATTACGTAAATAATAATAGGTAAAATGTTCAATATTTTACTCTCCTAGATTGTTCACAAATCTAAATACAAATTCGAATAATTCTCCAATTTTTGGGGTTCTATTGAAAATATCAACTTTTCATTTGAGCAGATGTTATTCTAACGGGTTCTATTTTACTCTGTTATTCGCACGTGTTTTAAGTGCGATCAGCACAAAAACTGATAGAAATTCATGTTAGCCACACGTGTGCACACAAGGTAGGGCTAATTTGGGGTTTAGCAAAAATTTCAGCCACATGCTAGCTGTTTTGGCTAACTTAATCTTTTTTTTTGTTTTTTTTAGGCTGTTTTGGAATTCAGCTAATATTTCAGCTACATGCTAGCTGTTTTGGCTAATTTAAGATTTTTTTTATTATTTTTTAGGTTAATCTGGGCATTTAGCTACTATTTCAGCTTCAGCGATTTCAGTTGTCTGTTTAACGTTTTCAGCTATCATCACTAGCATCTTCAGCTGCAGTTAATGTTAGTGTGAATATATCTAGTTTTTAGTTAGTTTAAAGCTAATAATGGCTAAGATGTGTGTTTTACATCCACTTTGGGCATGACCAGATTTGTCGACTAATCAGAAAAAATAATCTGTGATTAGTCGACTATCAAAATAATCACTTGTGGCAGCGCTAACCCAAGGCTAAATTTAGCTGTTGTAATCAGGGGTATTTGTTGTTATTTAAGGGGTAAATGTATAATAAAAATGTTTTCCAAGTTACACAGGAAATATTTTAAGTGCCGCTATGAAGCCACGTATTTTCAGCTTTCAAAATAAGAGCGTCAAGACAAAAGTTCACCTCAGGCCGTACAGATTTAGGAAATTACATGTGAATAATCATTTTTTTAATATATATTTTTGATGGTTTCAAAGGATCTTTATCCTTGTTTACCTTTATTATCCCACAGAGATCAGACACGGTTATGAGGAAAAACAAAGAGGAGCTACGTCAGAAAATAACGCAAAAGTTTTTAGTTTTTCTTTATGGTCAGACATGCTGAAATTGTCTGACTTTAGTCTGTTTTTAGTGATTTGGTGAACACAGAAATGTAATCAACTTTAACTGGTCAGAAAAGATCTTCTGCAGCTCTACGTCTCATTCCCGTAGTGGAAAGCTAGCGTTAGCATAAATTAGAAGAAGAAAACTTTTATTATTATTTACGTAAAATTGTTTTAAACAGCGTTTAGCTGTCAGGTTTGCCGTTCTAAACCATAGACATATATAGCAGACTCTACACAATCACCATTTTGTGTGATGTCACATGAATTCAGCAGCTTTAACCAATTGTTTTTATTTATTCTTAGCAGTTCAACTGAAATAATAGAAATTTTTGAATCAATCACGCAACTTTATGAGCCATTTTGTTCATTTTTAGCTCGGAAATTCAATTATTTTCAAGTTTTTGTGCTTGAAATGCAACAGAAAACTAACAACCTGTGAATTTGCCAGACAAATCATTTTGTCTCCAGTATTTATGTTCTTTGATTTACTCCTTCAAAATCCACTGGAATCATTGTGTTAACGGCTGAAAAGTTACAACACGTTAAATATTTTGTGTTTAGGTGTTAAGCCACGCCCCCTCAGAGGAGAATTTGGAAACAGAGACTTCAGATCAACAAAAAAATGGCTTTTTAAGACATTTAGGTTGTGGGATTTTGATTAAAAAAACTTTATAATTATAATTAAAACACTACTGGGATTGTTTATCAAGTCAAATGATGTCAGACCTTAAAGAAAATACAAATCGGGGTTCGATAACGCCCTATTTCACATCATTATTAGAGTTTTCTGAAACCATTTTGTTTATTTTGAGACTTTTATTTCTCAGAAACACCTGAACTTTACAGGAACAATTAGAAAAAATGTTGTTTTTGTGTCAGCTGTATTAAAGGTCAAACACGAAACATTTTATAATTTAATATATTTGTATTTTTCCCTTCAACTTTTGACCTTATAGCTGATTTAAGGTGTTTGCAAAAGGATGGACAAAAAAAACTATTTTGTCTGCAGCTACAAACTATTGCAACTCTGCAAAAAAGAACAAAAAAGAATGCAATTTCCTTAAAATGCTGCGTACAATCAAACATTAGAAAGGTAGTGGACATCTTTGAGCTGCAGCTCTTATTACTCATGCAAAACTGCTTTTGCACTTTTCAGCTTCTGCTTTTTTTTTTTGTTGTTGTTGTTGCTGATGAGATTGCTCACCGCAGAGAGATTAAAGCTTCGGCGTCTGGATTGTTTGCGTCGTTTTTTTTTTTTCACGAACAGCGACAGAGTTATCGAGCAAAGCCAAAGGAAACTGTCACTAAAGCTGGAGCTTGGTAGTATGCAACAGAGGCGATGGAGGACTCCGTATGCAGGATTCACAGACTTTCATGTAGAACGTTGTAATGATCAAACACTTTTTTTTATTATTATTATTTTTCCAGTTTATTTCCTCTCACTTCCACTTTGAGAGTGCAGCTTTACACCTTCACAAACACCTTACTGTCTGTCTGCTGAACACTCACCTGTGAGAAGACTCCACTGTGACTCACCTGACCTGGACCTTCCTCCTCCTCCTCCTCCTCCTCATCCTCCAGTATGAGTTCAGGTTTACGTTGCTGGCTGCTTCAAACAGGTCCAGACAATCAAAGTGTTGGTAAATGTCAGTGTTTCTATGTTGTTTTTGTTTGTTTGTTTTGGTCCAGCAGATTAAAAGATATTTTTATGGTAATTGTTGCTGGTCTATTTTACTAAAATCTTCTATGTGAGGAGAATATTTATTTCAGAGGTTCTTGATCGTTTGGGCGCTCTCAGCTCTCCACCCGGCTGACGGTGACGGCTGGAAGGTTTTCATGACTGGATTGGTAAATGAAACCTATTAAAAACACACCAAAAAAACTAAATGTTGTCTTTGTTGTGTTTCCAAAATTACTCTCTCTTTTTTATTAATTAGAAGAAAAAAAAAAGTTTTGCCTTAACATTTGAACATCCACTGTTTCCATGGTAACCAGAACATTTGATAAAGATGAAACAGAGGAGATGGATGGAGAAAAGGAAGAACAATAGAAATGTCATCACATGACTAATAATTAAAACTTCTAACGAGGAAACTATCAGGAATACTACACTGTTTGATCCAAACACAGGAATCCTCTGTTTGTTTGTTTTTTATGCAAAATCAGACAACAAAGTTAAGGGACATAAAATATATTTTAATGCTTTGAAAATCAATTTGTGGAGAAAAAAATCCACAGATTATCAGAAAATAAAGAGTTTCTGTACAAATGAATAAATAACTAAAACTCTGAATTAAATTAAAACAAATTGACCTACAGTTTGTTAAATAAGAAAAGAATTTACGTTAAATTAGTGAAAAGAAAAGTCTATATAATAAGTTAAATGTTTAAACTCTACAGAACCCCAAAAAACTGTTATTCTGAGCTTTCAAAATTAATTTAAGTTTTTGTTTGTTCATTTTAGGTAATACAGCGTAATATATATCACAGCACCCAAAAAATATTAATTCAATTTAAATAACTAAGACAATATTAAAAAGAAGAAGAAAATTAACAAAACAAGGTAAAAAAAAAGTAATAAAGAAAAACAGTGTGTGTGGGTTCTCCAGGATTAAAACACCTATAATAAAAGGTTACTTGCAACACTTTTATTATTTGCAAAAAAATATATACATACATTTTATGTGTTATTCCATTTTTTAAGAAACTTTAATTTTCACACGCATAAGTGTAAATGTGTCTTATTACGATCTAAGCTCCATAGAAAGTCATTTATTATCTTTATTTTTAAATATATATTTATCAAGATGAGAAATTATTTTAGTCCCCAGATTATAATAAAACTTGGGGTATTTTAAGCAAACAAAAAACACAGGAACTTCCTCTTTTTCTTTTTATTTTAGGAAAAATATATCCTATTGTTGAATGCATCTGTTTGTAATGGTAATATTTAGCATCAAAAATACTGTGGATATTTCACAATAAGCTATTTAGATCTGCTGGTAAATCTTTCTCCAAAAAAACTAAAGAAAAGAAAATGAAAATGTCTTATAAGTATTTTTTTACCTCAGCAGGCTCCTAAACACATGGACCATATCCTAAAATAAAGCGTGTTTTATTTTCCCAGCAGGACAGCCTCACCTTCCTTTGGAGACCCATGTATTCATAATTGAGGATGGGAAGAGGGGCGTTCTTTCCCTTCACATGCAGGGGGGCAGTGGGCTGAAGTAAATGAGGAATAAACTGGATTTGTCCGCTCAAATCAGTGTCAGAGAAGAAGAAACGGCCCGGCAGCCGTGTTCACTTCAGCGCCACATGTCACAGCGTCCTCTCTGACTTATTGACACATAAAGTCACGTGTCCTACTTTGAGCTGTGTGGAATTCCAGTCTGAATGGTGCTGAATGACTTTCCTGAGGAGAAAACAGAGTGCAGAGTCCTTCCTGAACAAATATGTGAGAGCCGGACGTGTGAGGGGGGATGTAGGGCACGGCGCTCACACAGGTTCACAGGTTAGACCGGGTCACTCAGAGTGAAAGTTCATCTCCATCTGGTGGTTGAATGGAAAAGCTGAAAACACCAGACAGGACAGGGAGCATCCAACCGCACTCAGCGAGTTTTAGCCTGAAGGATGATGAATGTTTGATTCTCGTATTGTTTGTGTTCATGTCCGCTGCAGGGCTGGTAAGAAGCACGAAGTAACTTTACATAAAATACATCTGAATAAAAACCAAGGGAAAATATCAACTAGAAATGGATCTAAATATGTAATTTTCAGGAAGCAGATGAAAGCTCGTTTTCTAAACAGGCTCACAGACAGACTTTCTCTGCATGAATGAATGATGGAAAACTCCAGAAACTTAAGAAACTCCTCCGGTTAGGGGTAACCTTACCTCAGTATCCGGGTTTCCTGATCATAATAATGTCTTAGCCTCATACACCTGTACAGGTGATGCAGGTTTTTGGGCTGTCCATGTCTGTGGAGGTCGTACAGGTGTAGATGAATCTCAGAGTCTTGCAGTTCCTCTGAGGCTCGTAACTATGGCAAGCCTCTCTGTCATTTATTCAATATCCTTGATAAGCTGTTTTAGGCCTAAAAAGTAACACCAAAAGAACAACTAGTTAACCAGTGACAGCAAAAAATGTGAACTAGGTAGCTAGTAATGATTTAAAATGTGCACTAGTTTACTAGTGACTTTTAAAGGAATGCACTAGTGAACTAGTAAGAAAATATTGGGCTCACAAGTTAACCCTTCACCCCAAAGCTCCAGTGTTTGTGTTCTTTGATTTACTGTTACAGTAGGTTAAACATTTTGTGGCTAAGTGTCACCGGATCAGGTGTTAAAGGTTAAACTAGTTGGCTTTTTGCACTTTTCCTTTTGCAAGAAAAATCTGATTTGCAAAATCAAATCACTCCCCATATTAGTAATAAAACTTGAGGTATTTTAAGCAAACAACTAGTGCAGTTTTGTCTCTCACTAGTTAACTTGAAAAATTCCAAATGTCCCACTAGTCAACTAGTTAACATTCTCAATGTTATAAGTGAATTAGTATGACATTTTGGTCGCACTAGTTAACTAGTAAGCTTTACAGGAGCCTTAATAGTGAAGTTGTTGAAAATGTGCTTTTAACAAGTTGACTAGTGGCCTTTTAGGATTTCCATTAGTTAACTAGTGAGTATAAATTGTGCCCACTAGTAAACTAGTTCACAATTGAAAACATTAGTAGTTCACATCTTTGCTGTCACTCGTCAACCAGTTGGCTTTTAGTACTACACTAGTTAATTAGTACATTTTCTCTCTCACTAATTAACTAATACGAATCTACAAATGTCTCACTAGTTAAAATAATGAATGTCACCAGTAAAATAATACAATATTTTGGTCACTAGTTAACTAGTAAGCTTTATAGGAGCATTACTGGTAAACTTTCAGAAATTGTGATAATTTGTTAATTCATTTTTTTTAAATATCATGTTAATAGTTAACAAGTCATCTTTTAGGAATAACATTAATTCACTAGTGAGCACAAATATTGCCCACTAGTAAATTGGTGCACATTTTAAAACATTACTAGTTCCCCAGTTTTTACTGTCACTGGTTAACAAATTGGCTTTTTGCACTGCACTAGTTAACTCCTGCATTTTTTTTCTCTCACTAGGTGACTGTTAAGACTTACAAATGTCTCACTAGTTAACATTTTGACTGTCACTAGTAAACTAGTACGAGATTGTGGTTGCACTAGTTAACTAGTAAGCTTAAAGGAGCCTCATTAATGAACATGTAGATAATCTGCATGTAACTAGTGGCCTTTAAGGATTTCCATTAGTTAACTAGTGAGCACAAAAAGTACCCACGAGTAAGCTAGTGCACATTTTAAAACATTTCTAGTTCACATTTTTTGCTGTCACGAGTTAACTATCTTGCTTTTGGCGTTACTAGTTGGGCCTAAAGCAGCTTATCAGGGATATCGATAAAATGACACAAAGGCTTGCCATACATGAGTCACTTTAAGGGCCTTTAAGGGACTTTAAGAGAATGAAACGTACTATTGTTGTGTGTGTGGTAAGAGTGTAGTGAAGTAGTATTTATAAGGAGAATGGAAGTTCAGCACTGATGATATACAGGTGATGCTGTCCTACAGTCCCCATAATGCAACGCTCCGTTTATTATTATGGCGCTCTTGCTCCTTACTGACCATAAATGCTGCACATACAGAAGTGCCCACACAGACTACTCTCTTAGGCTTTTTCTGAATTCCTTCAGTACGCACTATATAGTGTGTTACTACTATGTAGTACTGTCCAAATCTACAATTCCAAAATCAAACGCCCTAGAAATTTCCCAGAATTCTCAACAAAAAACCAGTGTGGTGTGCACCAATTTCTTACTAGATTTGGGAATATGGACCAAAATGTATCGCGTTCGAGCAACTTATGTGAAAAAAATGTATTCAAATTTATTTTTTAAATAAACCACCAACATGAGAACACAATGGATTCATAAGTAATCATCTGCTATTGTTTAGGGTTTCACTTATGAAATCTGGTTACGTCATGTTCAAGAAAGTAGTGAACATGGCGTCCAAATTGCTTTTAAAATCCAGAATACTAAATAGTCCCGCACTATATAGTTTTTAGTAGTTAGGGATCAGGGTGGGAATTCGAACTCATTTCACAGTCTGATTTCCTCGTTTCTATTTCTACGTTCACACCGGATGTGTGACGGGTATTCAAGAACAGGATAAGTCATGGTGTTCACACTGCTCAAGCAGGGAGGGGCTTCTTCTTTTCTTTTTCTACTATTTATTAGTCAGAGGCTTTGTGTGAAATGTCACAATATCACAAGTCTTGCTCCAGGCTTTTGTCCTTCACATCTCTATTCAGATATATAAAATACTTGGTGTCATAGAATTCCAGCTGGGCACAATCGTCAATGTTTAATTTCTTCTTCACAATCAATTTTCAAATGGTTGACACTTCAGTGGATTGAAGAGGAAGTCAGACAAACGTCACTAACAAATCCGAGTCCCTGACTGACTTTCAACAGTTGTGCGTTTTATATGAATAGAGGCCAAAAACGGTCCTAAAAATGTGCATAGGTGTGAGTTTTAACACTCAAAATACACATTTACACATGTTTTCGTAGACTTTTCATTGGGAGTGAACACATGTTGATGTAAAGGCATTGTGGAGGGTTTGGGAGAGGGTTAAAAAAGAAAAATCTATACAACACGCCTGCGTCTCGCCTACTTCCTGTTGTTTAAGCGTTCGTTATAATCAGCATGTCTGTAGAATAAAAGGTGCATGAACGTTTTTGCTCCACAGGACCACCAAATGGTCTTTGGCCTTGATATTTCCTGCATCCCGCGGTACAGGTTAGTCCATTTTTCACTCCTATTATGAAGAGATGGAGTGATGTTGGCATCCTCATTACAGATTCTGCTTCGGCTTGCCTGCCAACCAGTTGAGATTAACCATTCCTGTCTAGACAACAGCCATCTGTGCCACTGCCTACTTTTTTTTAGGCTTTTTTTGTGCTGCCAGTGCAGACATGTTCAGACATTAGAGGCAGATCTTCAAATAAAGTTCCATGACACAGATTTGATGGGCTTTCCTCCTACAAAAACCAACATCACAGGTCATTTAGTTTGGAAGGCAGGATCTGAAAGGGTGAATTATAAACAAAAAATGTATTTAAGATTCAAAGGGAATATTTCCAAATATTCCTGACACAAGGGTCTGTAATAACACAAAATATTTAAGGATTAATTGCAATTATTATCCTAATCGTGTCGGTATTGCACTTCTGTTGTAACCAGATCTGCTTTTTCTCACGTTGTGGTAAATCAGAGGTGATCAAATATGAGAAAAAACGGCCCAATAATCCCCAGATTAGCTGCTGTTTGCTTGCCTGCCTTGCACTACAATCCCTTTCTGTTATAGATCTAACGCACATCCTTCTGATGGTGATTAACGTCATATTTCCTCAACCGATCTCTAAATCAAAGGGACCAAAAAAAAAAAAAAACTCTTGGTTACAAAGTTGAAGTGATCACATTTTACAAACTGGGATTAATAACCTCCCTGCTCTCAGTTGAGATAATAATCTGTCATTAAAAAAATTTGAAAAAAGCATTTTTAAACATCACATATAACTCATTGTGTTAAAATTACATTTTTTCATGTCAGATAAAGTAACAGCAGCTCTTCAGGAGGTCAGCTGGCGTGTCGGGGAGGCGGTTTTGTGTCCGGTTCTCTCCGCCTGCCGTCCTTGGGAAACATTGGATCGTTTTACACTAGCTGTGCGATCCCAAGCATTCTGACACTTTAATCATTTTTGGAAGCAATAAATCAGGATAACTTGCCAACATGGCAGCATTATCACTCATCTGGTAACATATCGGCTAGAGAGAGCGCCCGCTGCAAATGTGACCCGGATATGTGAGAATTTAGATTTTTATTTATTCATTAATAGACTTTTACCAATAATAATCAGATCTGAAGGCGTTTCTTTGTCAATGATCATCTGGTCAACAGCAGTGAGACCACTATCTGTGTCAGATCTATAAAATACAGTGTTGACATTACTTTAATCCAACTTTTATCAGATTTTGATATATTTTCAAAGCGTTCCCAGTGTTTTTTTACTATGTACATGCCATTTTTTACCCCCCAAAAAATGTAATTTTCTAAGACATAGTTTCTGCAGATCAACAGTAGTTTATTAGAATTTAACCTCCGAGTTGTGGGCGGGACTCTTAGTGCAGAGTGTTTACATGATCTCCCACTAGCTTACAGCCCCTCACAATCACCACCATAGATTACCAGTGCAACAAAAACGTCCAGCAACGTTTGAGCTATCCAGACACCAGTTCAGACAATGAAACCAATGATGTTCATGAATCTGTTTGTCTTCAAAAAGATGTATCAGAATGGAGTGGAGCAGGGAGCTTGTGCCCTGCCCCGTGTATTTTATACATCACAACTACGATCTTTTTCAAACAGCATTTTTTGGTCTGCTCTGGATTTACAGTGATCTGAATAAAGAAACACTCAGAAATGACATTTGTATTTCATTTTCTTTATAATATGTCCTTCCTTATCACAAAAATGCCACAAAAACAAACACCACTTTCACAGGAGTGGGTCTTTGTGTTATTGCAACAATTTAAAACAGTCAGATATTTAACAGACAGCAGAAAAAAATATTTTTACTCAGAAGTGTCAAACTCAATCACACAAGGGGCCAAAATCCAAAACACCTTAGGTCGCAGGCCGAACAGGATAAACATTTAATAAACACACTACAACATTTTTAAAACTTTAAAACTGTAACTTTTAACATAATTATAAACTAGATATATAGCATTACCTGTGATAGTGCTAGTGTGAATGCTGGAAGCTGAATTTGGCTGCTGTAGATGCTAGTGCTGATAGATGAAGGTGCAGAAAGCTAAAAACACTGAAGCTGATAGTTGAAAACACTGAAGCTGAAAACTGAGAACGCTTAAGCTGAAATTACTGAAGCTAATAGCTGAAAATATTGAAGCTGAAAATATATTAGCTAAATGCCAAATTGCCCTAAAAAAATTAGCTTAGCTAAAATGCTAGCATGTAGCTAAAAACATAGCTAAACTTTAAAATAGTCTAAAAGACTGAAAAAAGCCTAAGTTAGCTAAAACAACAGCTAGCATGTAGCTGAAATATTAGCTAAACTCCAAAATATCCCAAAAAATCTTAGTAAATGCCAAAATAGTCCAGAAAACTACCAGAATGCCATTTTTTTTACTTTAAAACTGTAATTTTTTAACATAATTATGAATAATAAAAAGGCAGGAATATTATTCATATACATATATATATATTATAAACTTAAACTTCAAATACAACCTTGAATAAGTTTCAATATTTTATTCTCCATAAAAATATATTTTGTTCAAAATTATACAAGTTAGAAATGAGCACAAGATAACATGAGGCCATTAATAACATTAATAACAATACAATAAAATGGTCTGGAGGGCCGGATCCGGCCCCCAGGCCTTGACTTTGACACGTGCTTTAAATGGATAAAACTCTTAACTGAAGATACATGTCGTTGTGTTCCAGTTGGTTGTGAATCTGAATGACTCTGCACCTCAAGAGTCAGTAAAAACATGAAACTGTTGCATGTATCTAAGACAAAATGTGTGCATGGTGGTGCAGCGGCTAGCACTCTCACCTCAGAATCGAGAAGGCCCTGTTTCAAATCCAAGCTGGGTCCTTTCATGTTCTTCCTGTTCATGTGTGGGTTTAACTCAGAGCATATTCCAGTTTCCTCCCACAGTCCAAAAATATCCTTCATAGGTTAATTGGTGACTCTAAACAGTCACTTTGTGTGAGTGTGATTGTGTTGCCCTGCAAGTTGTACGCCCGGTAGCTGAGTTGGTTCCAGGATCCCTGTGACCCCAAAAGGGATCAACCAGGCTCTGGGTGGATGGATGTTGTTGGAAGGCTAACTGCTATCCCTCACGTTAGCATGTCATGGTTTTACCAGAGCAGCTTCCCCGCTAGCTGATCCCTCAGCAGCTGTTTGGATGGAAGCCCGGCCCTTCAGTTCCCGCTCCTCCTCCGGTGTCTCTTCCTCACTGCTCAGTCACAGCTTGGAATTTTCCAGTCTGCAGCAGGAGACCATTGCAGCCAGCTGGGCTGTCAATTGTAATTTATGCTCACGTCTCACACTGTTTGCACACACTCCTACTCTCCAGCCAGCTTTTTTTTGTGTTTTTGCACAGCGATAGACACATGTGCACTACTAGCAAAACACCTCATGGTGTGCTTAGCATGCTCAGTCTGTGCAGCCTGCAGCGGATCCCATGATCCTGAAGGCTCTGTGTACGTTAAAGCTCTGCTAAAACAACCAAAGCGAGCTCGGCGCACAGGTTTGGTTATTTGGACAGTCCGGCAGATGTGGGTCTCAGAGGCCTTCTGCACTTTCACTGCTGTTCCACACAGACCTTTGGATCGGCTCCAGAAAGAACACGCTTGACTTTTATGTCTGTCTGTCTGTCTGTCACTCTCTGTGTTGTGTCATTTAATCTCAGCGCTGAAATCCTCTGAGGGCGCACATCCATATGAAACATGTGATCTGCACACATCCCGAGCCTGTTATGTAAGTGGTAGCAGCACATTTCCAGCTTCAGCTCAGACAATGTGACCTGTTGTAGGTTTATCAGTTAAAAGTGATCTTCACTTGTGAGATGCAATAATGGTTTAATTTTTTTTCTACTAAATTACTAATCCAGGTTCAGTTCTCCAAGTCAGAGCTGTTAGGTTTCATAGTAAATCACCCTTCTTCACTGCTGACCAGCTCTATTGAAATGCTGATTTGATTTTCCAGCTGGACTTGAGTCCTGCCCACACTCTCAATGATATCAGTTCCTGGTTAAGGGACCCTGGTATCCCTAAATTGATTAAAACTCACCTGATATAAATCCTACAAGGAACATATAAGGGGCTACAAGAGGAGGAAGACAAGAGAAACCAGATTTTCATAGATAAAAAAAATAGAAGAGCTGAAGATCATCATAGAAATCTGAGCATCCATACAGTCTCAGCAGACTAATCAGCTCCGTTATGCTGCAGTGTTACGGTAATTTATGCAAAAAAAAAAAATCCCTGTGTATGCTTAACTTTCTCAGCTGTCCAATTTTTGCATAAAATGTTTTTTTCTAGAAAAAGAAAAGCCACAGAAAAATCTTTCTGGTTATATTTTCTAGAGTTTTAAACTCTCAAAGCAGAATAATGAAAAGTGAGATCAAAGATGGATCTAGTCGTCTGCAAGTGGATGCATCAGAATGGAGGGAGCTTGTGGCTCATGCAGTTTATTTTCTACATCACAAATATACTCTTTATATATATATTACAACTGCAGCATTTCTGCCCCTGATTCACAACAATTAAAATAAAAAAAATCTTTGAAATATAGTTTTAAGCCTAAATGTCTTTCTCCATCATGAGAAAAATGCAACTAGAACATGCTAAAACACCAAAAACACAATTTTCATCAGAGTAGATCATAAGTTTATGATAGTACGTTCAAAGATCTTCTAATTTACTTGCACAAAAACGCAATTTGGCTTGACTTCCTGCTCGGAAAATGATTTACAAAAGCCTAACACTCCAAAAATTAACATCAAATTAGCAGAGATGAAGCTGAGAAAAGCATGCTTTTAAAGCAAGAAAAGACACAAAATATACTAATAGCATGTAAGACAAAACTTATATTTGATTGTTACAGCATTTAGTGCGTATCTAGTACATAAAGTTCCTGAAATAGTAAAGTTACTGTAGAAAAAAAACAGTTTATAAAGATTTAAATCAACTGTTAAGCTGAATAATTACATTTTCTAATTAATAAGATGTTTATTTATACTTCTCCCTTGAAGATACATTTCTCTCGAGCGCTATGTAATCACACACAATTCATATTTTACAGTAGTATATGGTCTTGACAGTTTATAAAGCTTAAGACAAAACAGGCTGCTAATTAGTCCTCTGCACTTTAAACGTTAGATTTTTTTAATATCTTTCTTAAAACATTTTGCTTTTGGCATTTTTATATATATATATATATATATATATATATATGTATATATATGAAGATTATTAACTACGTAGCTGCTGGTTTTAAACTCCATTAACATTTCTATTTTATTTTTTGCACATTTCTCTTTCGTGGCATTTATTTATCAAAGCTTTGGCGCCATCGTGTGGCAGGAAGTGGCAACATGCCAAATCCCCTGAATCGTATTTCCGTTTCCTCCGGAAGTGGTTGCCCAAATCTAATATGTCCGCTGGCTGCTACGATTTCTGAACGAAAACAAGACTCGTGGAGGATGGCAGACGTCGGGCTAGAAGAGCTGTCGCAGCTCGAATATTTGTCCTTAGTGTCAAAGGTCTGTACGGAGCTCGACAATCATTTAGGAATAAACGACAAAGATTTAGGTGAGTGCTTTTTTCTGGAGTCGTTTAAGCTTATGGCTAGCTTTTGCTAAGCTAACTAAACTAGCTGTTATGTTGCTGGTAAACAAACTAAAGCTCTCGATATTTTTTTCCTTATTGAAGTAAAAAAAAAGTAGAAATTTTAAAGCATATTTTTTCCTTCATGTAAATTTGTGTCAGTTTATTGTTTTAAAAAACCTTTATTAGCGGTGTAGTTAGCTTGTCTCTGTCAGGCAGCAGCGTTGATGCATTTTTTGTTTGTTTAAAGCAATTATACGATATTGTCCAAAAACAGATGTAATAATAACAATGAGGATGCCAGGGGAAGACATACGCTTTACAAAACATACTTTAAAATAATTAAAACAGTATTAGAAATGGCAAGTAAATTCTAATTCTTAAATTATTACAGGGAGGAAAAATTGTGATATGGAAAAATTGAATTTGTGACTATGAAACTTGCCAAATGTAGTAAATGGATTAATTGCGTTTGATTTTGTGTTCTTTTGCTGACTTGTTCTATTTGTCATTTAAAGCTGAGTTTGTCATCAGCCTTGCTGAGAAACAACCGGCCTTTGATGGATTCAAAGCTGTTTTACTTGAAAATGGAGCTGAATTCACAGTAAGTTTAACCCCCAGCTGCTGAGGTGACCCATTTTTAGGTGGTTCTCTTTGAAAACCGTCTTGTTTTGCTGTGTGAATTACAGGATTCTCTCATCAGCAACTTGCTCAGACTCATTCAGACGATGCGACCTCCATCCAAAGCATCACTGAGTAAAAGTAAGTGGATGATGGGTAACGTTTCCTCCTGATTTAATAGATAACAAACATATTTATACAAAATTAAGTTTAAATTATTGTGATTTTGTTTTAAACTTGATGACTTTTTACCTCTTTCAGACTCAGAAGTGTCTGTCAAACCGAAATCGGAGAAAGACAAATTAAAGGAGATGTTCCCTGCACTCTGTAGACCCAATGAGCCTTTACCAAAGGTAAGTTGAGTTTTATTTCTTTCTTTATTTTTAGGTGATAAAATGTTCACATATTCCTTCTGTTTTGAATTCTTTAGCGGCCGCTGGATGAGGACGACGTCAAAGTAGCCGCTGATGCAATAAAAGAGCTTGAGATGTTTATGCCCAGCGTTAGTGGAACAGAGTCCAAAGAAGGCAAAACAAAGTAAGATTTTTGTTGAATATAAAATAATTTGCATGGAAGGTTAATTGTACTAATATGTGAAATAGGAACGGTCAACGGTGACAGCAGCTTGAAAGGTCTTTAATTTAATGAACTTATAAAACATGAAATTGTCTTAAACTGTATTTTTCATCAACAATGTGACTTCCTGTCACTAAAAAGAAGAAAAAAATTCAGTTCACGGCGTGTCTTTAGGTTGTAATTTTTTTTAACCTCAGCTAGCTAATTCGCTCTTGCTCGCCAGTGCGGGAATATGGGAAAGTGCAAATTCATGGCTCTTTGTTTCAGTTTCTCTGTACATGCTGTCTTACATTAGACTTTTAAGTGTTCTTAAGAATTCTTAACTTTAATTTTTGTAAATCTGTAGATACTCGGAGTAGAATTTGATTGAGTTACTTGCAATTGTGTTCTTAGGTCGGACAAAAGCAGACATCGCAGCAGAAGCAGAAGCAGAGACAGACACCGGGACCGAGATCGAGCCAGGGATCGAGACAGAGACAGGAGGCGACGCCATCGCTCTCGATCGCGCTCGAGATCCAGGTCTCGCTCCAGAGACCGCCACAGAGATAGAGACCGAGGCAAAAGAAGGGAGAAGTCCTCCCGCTGGGGGGAGCGCTCGCCCAGCCCCCGAAAGGATCAGGACAGGGACGGGGACCGCTGGAAAGACAAACACGTGGACCGGCCTCCTCCAGAGGAGCCTTCTGTGGGGGACATCTACAACGGCAAGATCACCAGCATCATGCAGTTCGGATGTTTTGTCCAGCTGGAGGGATTAAGGTCAGCGTGAGGTTTGATTAGCAGATATAAAAAACTTTTGAACATTTTTAGACTTTTTTTTAATCGTTTCCTTTTTGTTCCTTCGACTCTTCTGGTGTAGGAAGCGGTGGGAGGGTTTGGTCCACATCTCTGAGCTGCGCAGAGAGGGGCGAGTCGCCAACGTGGCCGACGTTGTCAGCAAGGGTCAGAGAGTCAAAGTGAAGGTTCTGTCATTCACGGGCTCAAAGACCAGTCTGAGTATGAAGGTAAAAGAAAGAAGAAGAAAAAACATCACATGCTCTTGCTTCTGAAGCTCCTCTTACTGATGGGTCTGCCTCCACCAGGACGTGGATCAAGACACAGGAGAAGATCTGAACCCGAACAGGAGGAGGAACGTGGGTCCAGAAGGAGGAGAGGAGGTCACCATGAGGAACCCTGACCGGCCCTCTAACCTGAACCTCGTCCACGCCCCCGAACTGGAACCGGACGACACTCTGGAGCGCAAGAGACTCACAAAGATCTCTGACCCAGAGAAGTGGGAGATCAAACAGGTACGCTGCAGGTTTAGCTTCTGCTTTTCACTGAGACTCTTTCTTTATTTCATATTTTACTAATTGGCTTCTAGTGTTGAAGATCTCTTAGAAATATTATGTAATAATCTGTTTAAAGTTTACATTTTTGGAAACTTCTTTTCCTTTAATATCATTTCTGTTGTTAAACAGATGATCGCCGCCAACGTTTTGTCCAAAGAAGAATTCCCAGACTTTGATGATGAGACGGGAATCCTTCCTAAAGTTGACGATGAAGAAGGTAAAATAAGAGTTCAGTCATTCTCTTCTGAAGATCTTCCACCTGCCACACCAGTAACAGGAAAAACCCGTAAAGGTTTTGTGATGAAAAGTTTGAATTCATTTCCCCACAGATGAAGATCTGGAGATTGAGCTGGTGGAGGAGGAGCCCCCATTTCTGAGGGGACACACCAAACAGAGCATGGACATGAGTCCTGTCAAGATCGTCAAGGTAAGCTCTGTTCCAGGGGCGTCAAACTCAACACAGGGGCCAAAATCCAAAACACACCTTAGGTCGTGGGTCGAGCAGGATAAAAATGTATTAAACAATTTTTAAAACGTAACTTTTGAACATAACTATGAAATAAAACAGGCAGGAATATTATTCCAGAATAAATCAACTTAAACCTTAAATAACTTTCAATATTTTACTCTCCTTAAAAATATATTTTGTCAAAATTACACAAGTTAGAAATAAGATGTATTTTAAGATATATTGTTTTGATGACAGTGGACACATTTAAAGAAAATGAAGTATTTCTTTATTCAAATTGTTGTGAATCAAGAGCAGATGAAAAGGTGCAGTTAAACGCTACAAGAAAAGGGGGCGGGGTTCCTCTGCGCAAACAGTCCAACCCACAACTTAGAGGCAAATTTATAATAAACTTCTACAGAAACTATGTCCTAGAAAACCACCCAGGTTTTTGATTTTGACAACAAAAAACGGCATCATAATTTTAACAAACATAAAATAGATCAAAAGTTGATTGAAAATATGAGCAACAAGAAACCTGCAAAACATTTTTGACTTTAAAAAAGGCAGAGTATTTTCTAGTTTATTATACTTTTAAAAGTTAGTATTACTAGCTCTGCTAATATTCAGGTTATCTAAAATGAAGCATCTTTAAATGAATCAAGTTGGAACAGACTGCAGATTTTCTAAAAACGGATGGCCTGAAAGCGCTGGTACTGTAGTACCGCAAAGGTTAAGAACGTTGATGATGTAGAAAATACAAAATAAACTGAGCTTAATCTGCACAAATGTCGTCATCGAGGACTCACTCAGACCTGTGAGGTTCCTGTTTGTAAAAGTCCAAAGTCAAAAGTTCATTTTTTGGTCCATAAAGAAAAAAGAGAGTTTGTTACGATACTCTTTTTAAAGCAGCTTCATTGTCATTCTTTCTGTTTGAACTCTGACTGTTTTCTCTCCACCAGAACCCGGACGGGTCGCTGTCTCAGGCCGCCATGATGCAGAGCGCCCTGGCTAAAGAGCGGCGGGAGCTGAAGCAGGCCGCCCGAGAGGCGGAGATGGACTCCATCCCCATGGGGCTGAACAAACACTGGGTCGACCCGCTCCCGGACGGTCAGAACCCCTTCTTAACTTCAGTTTTTTTAGCTGCAGAAGCGGACGCAGAGGAGATCTGCCTTTAAATGTGAAATTGAATTTTCTGCGGCGGCCGGCGTGTTAGTCCGGTTTGAGTTGCGCTGGAGACTTCCTCCATTCTGGCAGACCGGCCTTCCGGCCCGCCAGCGCTGCTGGAGATGGTTATCTGGCTTCCTGCAGCCCCCCGCCCCCGCCTGATCTGGCCGGATGGAATCATCTTTCCGTGATTCTACGAGTGCTTCCACAGGCCGGCCTGTTGTGCTGCAGACGTGCTGTCATGTTTGCACGGCGGCGTTTTGAGACTGTCGTTTCTCTTTTGCAGTGGATGGACGGCAGATCGCTGCTAACATGAGGGGCATCGGCATGATGCCCAACGACATCCCAGAGTGGAAGAAGCACGCTTTTGGAGGAAACAAGGCCTCCTATGGAAAGAAGACCCAGCTCTCCATCCTGGAGCAGAGGGAGAGCCTCCCCATTTACAAGCTGAAGGAGCAGCTGGTTCAGGTGCGTCAGAGTGGAAAGATTCGACTAAATGAGTTCATTTAGGAGCAGAATTCAACCCAAACTCTTCAACCTCCTACAGGCCGTTCACGACAACCAAATCCTGATCGTCATCGGAGAGACCGGCTCTGGGAAAACCACTCAGATCACCCAGTACCTGGCAGAGGCGGGTTACACGGCCCGAGGGAAGATCGGCTGCACGCAGCCTCGCCGTGTGGCCGCCATGTCGGTGGCGAAGAGAGTCTCTGAGGAGTACGGCTGCTGTCTGGGACAAGAGGTCGGTTCTCATCGCAGACTTTCAAACGCTGCCTAAAATCTAAGCAGCTCCTCCAGCCGCTTTCTATCAGTTATTTCACCCTCAATATCTGCTTGATCAATTATATAACCTCTTGATCGTCACATTTTTGCTAAATAAACTTGTTTTCAAAGCAATGTCTCGAAGTATAAAGATTCAATAGTCAGAATTTTATTTTTTTCTCCATATTTTGTCCAAAAAATATAAGATTTGATTGGAGTTAAATATTTGGAAAAGCACTTTTTTTCTTTTTTAATGTTTTTTTTTTTTTTTAATCTTATGATTATTGGATTTTCACATCAGGCCAATAGAACTCCTTAGTAAAAGACATTTCTGTATCTCAGTGGAACTTACTGGTTAAATAAAGGTTAATAAAAAAATAAAACTTAAAATAAAAGTTTGCATCCATAACTCTCAACAATGATTCATCCCGGACAAGCCCCCAATTTTTTATACACTTCTTGTCTAGTGGGGAAAGCCCAAATCATTCAGCCTAAAGACAATTTACCTGGAGCTTTACTGCAGGTATGATGGGGGGGCGGAGCCTGTAGCCATGACATCTGAGTAAGCTGTTACCTGAATTATTTAGCTGTGGATTAAAAGATAGATAATCTAAAAGTCGACTTTAGGAAAGTTATGTTTTTTAAATGGAGATTTTTTTTTTTTTTTAAACTCTGGATCCATCGAGTGTTTTCTTGTGTTCTCCAGGTGGGTTACACCATCCGTTTTGAGGACTGCACCAGTCCCGAGACGGTCATCAAATACATGACGGACGGTATGCTGCTGCGAGAGTGCCTGATCGACTCGGAGCTGGGTCAGTACGCCATCATAATGCTGGACGAAGCCCACGAGAGGACCATCCACACCGACGTTCTCTTCGGTCTCCTCAAGAAGGTTGGACATGAGTAAAGCCTGAGTTTTCTGCATGACGGAGAGCTGTTCTGATCTGATCTTTGTGTCCAGACGGTGCAGAAGCGCACAGACATGAAGCTGATCGTCACTTCAGCCACGCTGGACGCCGTCAAGTTCTCTCAGTACTTCTACGAAGCTCCCATCTTCACCATTCCGGGCAGAACCTATCCAGTAGAGGTTCTTTACACCAAAGAGCCGGAGACGGACTACCTGGATGCCAGCCTCATCACCGTCATGCAGATTCACCTGACTGAGCCTCCAGGTCAGTCCAGGACCAGATCAGATGTTACATCTGTCCTCAAGGACTCCATTTCAACCCCGGCTTGTTCTCCTCCCTCAGGTGACATCCTGGTCTTCTTAACTGGACAGGAGGAGATCGACACCGCCTGTGAGATCCTGTACGAGAGGATGAAGTCTCTGGGACCCGACGTTCCTGAACTCATCATCCTGCCGGTTTATTCCGCTCTGCCCAGCGAGATGCAGACCAGGATCTTTGACCCGGCTCCTCCCGGCAGCAGGAAGGTGCCTGAACCGCCAGCGTTTACCCTCTTTGAACATCTAACTGCTTTTGTCCTTAAAGGGTAACCAAACAGGAAGCTGGAGGCTGAGTCCACCCACAGCCGAAATGTGAAAATCCAGTCAGAGGGGCGGGGGTGGGGTACAGGACTGTTATCATTACTGGAGCTGCAGGTAATGACTGGGACTTCAATGTTTGACCAATCCCAGAATTCAACTGTAATTCAACCCGTAGAGGGCAGCACACAGACAGGTTTTTACTATATTTTCAAGAATTAAACAATTTTGTTTTAATTTGTGAAAAAATTGGTCAACCACCAACAGACAGAACTTTTAAAGTCTTATTTATGGAGGTCAACAGACAAAAAGGTTGATTTGTGGTTTGGTGACCCTTTAATGAGAGAAAATGTTTTTTTTAAATGGCATCTAAAGCATCACATCTTTTAAATGTAACTTTTTAAAAAATTTCAATTTCTAGTAAAATTTTACAGCCTTAAACAGCCTTAAATTATTCCCAATATTCTTAATATTCTGATTATTTCTTCTTCTTTATTGACGTTTTTTACAGCTTCCTTTTGGCCTGATGTTCTGAAACACTGAACTGTCTGGATGTTTTTCTGTAGATTTTCCAGAAAAGTTAAATTTCTGCTGTTTCCTGGCAGGTTGTCATCGCCACAAACATCGCAGAAACCTCCCTGACCATCGATGGGATTTATTACGTGGTGGATCCCGGCTTCGTCAAACAGAAGGTCTACAACTCCAAGACCGGCATCGATCAGCTGGTGGTCACTCCCATCTCCCAGGTACCAGCGCGGCGGCCTCCTCCAGACTCCGGTTGAAGGTTTGGAGATCTCAATCCTGTCAACTGTGTGGATTTCAGGCTCAGGCCAAGCAGAGGGCGGGTCGAGCTGGCAGAACCGGGCCGGGGAAGTGTTACAGGCTGTACACGGAGAGGGCTTACAGAGACGAGATGCTGACCACCAACGTCCCCGAGATCCAGAGAACCAACCTGGCCAGCACCGTGCTGTCCCTGAAGGTGTTCAGGCATCGCCGTTGTTCACTTTGATCCGCTTCCTAACAACTTTATTGACACGTGTGTTTGATGTCAAAGGCCATGGGCATCAACGACCTTCTGTCCTTCGACTTCATGGACGCCCCCCCCATGGAGACCCTGATCACAGCCATGGAGCAGCTGTACACGCTGGGGGCGCTGGACGACGAGGGGCTGCTGACACGGCTGGGCAGACGGGTGAGACGCTCAAACCGTTTGGGGCCAGGGGATAAACGTATAAAATGCTTTTCAAAATAAAAGTCTGAGTTTCAGACATGTTTTGGTTCTGTCAGAGGCTTTGCCGACGTTTTTCTGTGGCGTGTTCTGTTCCAGATGGCGGAGTTTCCTCTGGAGCCCATGCTCTGCAAGATGCTCATCATGTCGGTCCACCTGGGCTGCAGTGAAGAGATGCTGACCATCGTGTCCATGCTCTCTGTGCAGAACGTCTTCTACAGACCTAAAGTAGGCTGCTCCTCGTCTGACGTCTCAGTTTGACATCTACCTTCATTGTAGCCAAACTTCTGCTTAGGTTATGAACAATCTAGTTTAAGAAACGCAGGAGCTTAAAGGGTCACCAAACAGTGAAGTTAGAGGCTGACTCCGCCCACAGCTGAAATGTCAAAATCCGTGGGATTTTTAAAATGACGTGGGACTTAACCAATCACGAAACTCAACTACAATACCTCTTTTCAACCTGTAGGGGGCAGCACACAGGCGGTTTTTGACTATATTTTTTAAACAAGTTTATTTTAATTTGGCAACAACCAACAGACAGAATTTTTAAAGCCCCTTTTATATAAGTCAGCAGCCCAAAAAAGTTGATGTAGGGTTTGGTTACCCTTTAAACCTTGACTAAATTTGCACCAACCCACCTGATTAAGCGCCTAAATGGAAACTTCCCTTTTGATCAATTCTGTATTTTGACTATATTCCTGACAAACATCAAAGACTAAAACATTTTTTGGCTGAAAATCTTAATTTTTCTCCCTCAGGACAAGCAGGCGCTCGCTGACCAGAAGAAGGCCAAGTTCCACCAGCCTGAAGGCGACCACCTGACCCTGCTGGCGGTCTACAACTCCTGGAAGAACAACAAGTTCTCCAACCCGTGGTGCTACGAGAACTTCATCCAGGCCCGCTCCTTGCGCCGGGCCCAGGATATTCGCAAGCAGATGCTGGGGATCATGGACAGGTTTGTAGCACCGCGTTGTTCATGGTTCATGTTTCCTCCGTGTTGACCCCTGTGTTCTCTGCAGGCATAAGCTGGATGTGGTGTCCTGTGGGAAAGCCACGGTACGAGTGCAGAAAGCCATCTGCAGCGGCTTCTTCAGGAACGCAGCCAAGAAGGATCCTCAGGAGGGCTACAGGACCCTCATCGACCAGCAGGTGGTGTACATCCACCCCTCCAGCGCCCTCTTCAACCGCCAGCCCGAGTGGTAGGTCTTTGTCCTCAGGAGGACTCCTCGCTCTCCACGTGGACTAGTGTGTGACTTCTGCTCCCTCTCTCTGGCCTGCAGGGTTGTGTACCACGAGCTGGTGCTGACCACCAAAGAGTACATGCGAGAGGTGACCACCATCGACCCCCGCTGGCTGGTGGAGTTTGCGCCCGCCTTCTTCAAAGTGTCGGATCCCACGCGCCTCAGCAAGCAGAAGAAGCAGCAGCGCCTGGAGCCGCTCTACAACCGCTACGAGGAGCCCAACGCCTGGAGGATCTCCCGCGCCTTCAGACGCCGCTGAGGGGCGGTCGGGCGGTGGGCCTTCTGGTCTATGTGTAAAAATGATCCTTTTTTCACACGTTTTTATGTTTCTGTTCTAACAGAAATTTGAATGTTTTTTGTTTTTTTTAAGCCGGAGCTGCTCATCTGTCAGAACTTCAACTGTTTGTCATTTAAGAGGAAAGTGAGCACACAGATTATTTATACCCACTTGTGTAGTTGTTACACCTGAGCTACAGGTGAGCTCTAGATCCAAACTGATAAAGATGGGGAGGCAAAAGTCTGGTGTATTTTGTCAAAGAAAAAAAGGAAATTGATCTCCGATCACTAAATTGATCTCCGATTTTTTGTAACAGTAAATGGACGAGAGGATTTCTAAATATTGTAAAATGTACAAAAAATAAATGATCTCTAATCTCCCACATTTGTGTCTCCTCTGACTTGGAACTTTGTCGAAGAATATTGTTTTGTAGCAACACGGAAAGCAGAGAAAAGCACATACATATTGTTTCTATGGCAGAGACGTTCTTATAACTCTGTAAATATGAAATAAAGTCTTTTCTTTTAACCTTTTTTAATGGAATGTGCCCTGGCTTCAATGTATGACTGAATAAAACCCATGAAGTTAGCTAATAACCATACGAATGGTTTAAAAATGATTAGAATCTCTGTTTAATTCAGAATTGATTCAACAAATCCACTAAGAAAACAAATAATTTATGATTACAATTATTAAAGAAAGTTAAATCCCTGTTTATTTCAAATAGAAAATGATAAACCAATTTTTAAATCCAACATTTTTACAGTTCTAACTCACATCAGTGGAAAAATCTTTGACTTTGTCGTCCTTTGGAAAATTCAATTAAACTTTAGCATCAAGCTAGCGGACTTTAGCATTATGTGGTAAATCCATCGATATTTTTATGGATCGATTATTGACACGTGATTTAAAATGTTCCAGTGTAAAAAAGTATTTAGTATGTAGTTTTATTGTTATTAATGGCCCGATGTTATCTTGTGTTTATTTCTAACTTTCATAATTTTGACAAAAACATATTTTTATGGAAGATAAAAAATTGAAAGTTATTTAAGGTTTAAGTTTATTTTTCTTTTTTTTTCCATTTTAGTTAGGAAGCTACAGGTTTATCCTTCAGGATACATACTGCTCTGTATGTTTTGAGAGTACCAGATTATTCCTGAGGATTCTGGGTAATAGTGGAGTTTAAAGGGGAAGAGAAGCAGAAGAATAAAATAAAATGAAGACAAAATATCACTCTTTCAAAATAAAATGGAGATGAAATTTTACTTTTTCAAAATAAAAAGGTTAAATACTACACTTTCAAAATAAAATGAAGCTAAAATATTACTCTTTCAAAATATTACTCATTAAAAATAAAATGATAAGATTTTACCCTTTTAAAATAAAATGAAGTTAAAATGTTGCTCTTTCAAAATAAAATGAAGCTAAAATATTACAAACCCCAGAATGTCGGCACAACTCTATGGAATGAACAAAATTCATCTAATTAAAAAGATTACGTGACAATTTCACCGGATTTTGACATTTTATTCTCTAAGTGCTGCATTTATATCACATTTTATCAGTCAATTCTGTAAAATCTGTGACTTGAGGGTTTATACCTTTATATGTTAAATATAAATGTAAATATTAATGATAAATATTAAAATTATATATATGTATATATAATAATATATATAATATACATGTTAGAGGTAAAGTTATATGTAAATCTTCTTCTTTTCCTTTGGGCTTTTCCCTTCAGGGGTCGCCACAGCGAATCAGTAAAGTTATATGTAAATAATACATTTAAATGTTATTTCTAAATGTAAACTTAAATGTTAAATATAAATATAAATGTAACTTTAAAATCAGCAGCATTTACTCTTATATTTGGCAGATGGAACTTTAGGAACGACTTACTGCTGTAGTTTGTATTTTAGATAATCAAATCCATGAAAACTCAACACTCCAGCAGGAAGAGCCCTACCCTCATTTATAAAGATATTTTCAACAAGTTCCTAATTTTATTTTCTGCAATAAAACCAATTATTGCTGATATTCTAAGCTTGAATTCACAAAGCTTCTGTCTTTTAGTAAGAAGTCTTCACCAATGTTTTAAGACCACAGGGCGACCTTAAAACACCTACACGTCTTAAAATTCACCAAATAAATAAAGATTCTGGATTCCAGTTTGAGTATTATTATCATGGGTCTTTATTATTAAGCAACCTCTTCAACCACATTCATGTTTAAGTATTGAGTAGGCCTCGGGTGTGAGAGGAATGCAGCTCTTAGAAACAAAAAAAAAAAGATCCCTAATGAGATTAATTTAAAACAAAATCACCATAGCCTTATGTACAAGTGGGCGGGGGGACGTGTGCAAGGGGCGGGGAGGAGGCGGGGTTTGTGGAAGATGGATGTTGGGTTGGTACGGCTGGAGGATGTCTGGTGGGGCGAGCGGCAGCTGCTTTAGTACATGTAGCCTTTGGAGTAGGGTTGGGGAGCCACGTTTGGGGGGTTCTGCTCCGGGGGGTAGGTCACGCCCTCATCCAGGTGGGACAGCGGCACCGTGTCCTCCTCGTTGACGTATCGCTCAAACTCGGCCTTCAGGCTGGGCCGCTGATTGTCGGGAAAGGCCAGGGAAATGAGCGCCTCGGGCTCGCACACAAACTTGTAAACGTAGCGCTCCCCCGCCACCTACGAAAAACCGAGAGACAACGCTTGGATCAGAAGGAGTTTAGAGGACGACATGTGTGATGCAACATTAATACACGTTATACAACACATTTCTACAAATACGTAAAATATTTATTATGTTCACAACTATAATAATGTGAGTCTTAACGTGAAACAATTTATCCTAGTTATTCCACAATTTGTCCTAGTTTATTCCATTTTATTTTTTTTCAATTTTCAAATTGATCTAATTGCTAAAAAAAATGAAATGTAATTCTTGATTTCATTTTATGAAGTTTTTGAAGAATTTGATTAGCCCCAATTTGTTTGAAAAAATGTTTTTTGTGTTTTTTACATTGTTTTTGTGGCATTTTTCTGGTGATGGAGGATACACATAAAGAAAATTAAGCTCAAAATTGCTTTTCTGAGTATTTCTATTTTTAGGATAGGATTATATAAGTTTGTTTCTTCCCACTCTTTTTTAAGCAATCAATAAACAAACTCTACTAGACTTTAGCTAATAATTAACATATTTGTTAAATCAAATGAGACAAAAGTGTCTTTGTTTTCGTTTTATTTTATTTTATTTTCTAATCAATTAGTTTCACTATTTTTTTAGCCTCATTAACTTTTTGTCCTGTATTATCTAGAATCTATGCTTGAAATAAACAAGATTAATCAATCAATCAATCAAATCACTTTGAATCAATTCCAGTTGAAAAAAATGCTGTTTGAAAAAAAAATCGTATTTGTGATGTCAAAAATACGCTAAGTGAGACACAAACTCCCTCCTCTGAGCTCTCAGCAATGAAGATGGGAAGGGGGGCGGCGTTGCTTTGCGCCAACAGTCCCGCCCACTACTCAGGGGGAATTTCTGTTAATGTCACTCTGCAGAAACTAGGTCCTAGAAATCAAAAAGGCTAAAAGCACTATAATTATATATCACAAACCACTGGGAGTTCTTTAAAACTAGATGAAAACAGATTGGAGTAACTTCTTGACCAGAAGAGTCATTTCAAAAAGAATATTTGAAATCATTAATAAAACTGAGAAGATGTTGAAGCTCTAAAATAATACTTCAAGACAAAAGTGTGGGGAAAAAACTATAATTTGAAGGAAATGCCAGGTCAGCTTTTTGTTAAAATCAAAATATGAAAAGAAAAAAACATTACATGTAAAACAACTTTGTCTGTGTTGACACTAGAACACAAAAATGTTATACTTTTGTCTGGTTTGGTTTGTTTTTAATTCTCAGAGTTGAACCAAAGTCTGAAACTGTTAGGAATTATCACTTCCGAATGCTGCTCAGTTGGGGGCGCTATTTCCTGACAGTTTCTTTTTAATTTATTTCCCTCATGGTTTTTTTGTTTTATTTATTTCCCTCATGGTGATACACGACGCTAACGTCATTCACTCCCTTCACTCCACTTCCACACTGGCCCCCCTGACATTACTCGAGCTCTCTCAGGGGGACATTTTTGGGAACATTTGATCCGTTCCAGAGCTCAGGTGACCTTTCACACCTGCCAAATGAAGCAGACTTTCTAACCTGGTGTGAATCAAACCTGTCAGTGTGAATGCGCTCTTAGAAATGTGTCACATTTTTTTCTTCTTACGCCTAACATGAAATCATGACTGAGGGTTTAAAGTTCTGAGAACGTTTTGAAAACATTTTCCGCTGCAGGACGTTAACTGTTCATAGAGAAGGCTCTATAGTCCTAGTATTTGTAAATTACAACATCAGATGTTTTTTTTACCTTCTGCATGATTCCCTTCTCGTAGTAGTAGCGCAGAGAGCGGCTGAGTTTGTCGTAGTTCATGGCTGGACGGTTCTTCTGCATGCCCCAGAGCCTGGCAACCTACACAAAAAACAAGCTTTAGCCATAAAATACGGTAATTGTCTCAAATATTTTTAAAGACAATTAATATTTTTTGTCTGTTTTGAGCAAACAAATTAGAGAGAAATGTGTTTGCGATTCCCAGCTGTGGCCACTAGGGGTCCTCAGACTCAAATGTTGGCTTCCCCTATGTTAATCTTCAAATGTGTCAACATGCTGAGGCCGGGGAGGGACTCCACATGTGGATTCACTTCCTTTTTATGTCACCCGTTACCACTTGAATGCAACCAGAGTCCCTCAGTGTTTGCAGAGAAACAGGAGTCACGGCTGGTTGTCGGTGAAATACGGCTCCGGCTTTAAACTGACAGAGGAGTGAAACCTCACACACACACGGGGCCGAGGGGGGGTACAGCTAAACGTCTTGCAGCGGTGATGGATTTTTATGTTGACAAACATCTCAGATTTTGGAGGGGGGTGGGTTTTTGGGGAACAACTGTTGAGGGCGGTGACTCAGGATCCCGCAGCGGCTGCTCAGCCAGCAGCGCGGCTCTGCCTCTGAGTGCGCTCTCAGCTCTAATTGCTCTTGTAAAACTCTTAGGCCATCCATTTTTAATGTTCGGTAAAAAGATAATGGAGAACACAATATAGGCCTGTCCGTATTAAAACTCGCCTAAATGGACGGCGTCTGACACGGCCCATCCAGCTGCAGACTTAAACATTGAGAAAATGTCTCGTGCAGGCAGGTGAGAGTGTGCGGCGGCGTGTTTGGGCAAAGAGGGAGGGGTGGCGTTTCTATGATGTTCTTCATTTATCAATTCAGCATGTCATGTATTGAATAATGAATAGGGGAGTAATGGAAGGTGGATCAAACAATAAGAGGAGAGACACTAAAGCAGGGATAAATTCACTCTAAGAATAACTGCTGTCCTGGATGCTTTCCTGTGAGATCCACCCACTGTGTGGAAATGCTTCCATACAGACCTGATGGGATGAGGCTGATGGGAGCAAAAGACCAAAACAAATCTGGAATACTAGCTTGATTTGGGCAACGTGTTCTCACTTCCAAATTGTCAAATACAGACGTGGTTCGGGCCCCCTCAGTGACACTTTTTGACGTTTTGGATGTCTCCAACTCGCCGTTTTTTGATGTGCTGCCAGTTCCTATTAAATCAGGGCTCCCCAACCTCTGGGCTGTGAACCAGTACTAGTTCAAGGACTGCTTGGTACTGGACCATAGACAGGGAAAAAAATGCATACGCTAATCAGGGGTCCCCAACCCTTGGGACGCGGATGGGTACCTGTATCCTAACCTGGTACTGGTAGCCTAACCCTGTACTGGCATCCTAACCTGGTACTGGCATCCTAACCTGGTACTGGTAGCCTAACCCGGTACTGTTATCCTAATTTGGTACCAGTATCCTGACCTGGTACTGGTAGCCTATCCCAGTACTGGTATCCTAACCCTATACTGGCATCCTAACCCGGTACTGGTATCCTAATCCCGTACTGGTAGCCTAACCTGGTACTGTTATCCTAATCTGGTACTGGTAGCCTAACCTGGTACTGGTAGCCTGACCCAGCACTTTGGTAGCCTAACCCAGTACTGGTATCCAAACCCAGTACTGGTAGCCTAACCTGGTACTGTTATCTTAATTGGGTACCGGTATCCTAACCCGGTACTGGTATCCTAATCCCGTACTGGTAGCCTAACCTGGTACTGTTATCCTAATCTGGTACTGGTAGCCTAACCCAGCACTTTGGTAGCCTAACCCAGTACTGGTAGCCTAACCTGGTACTGCTATCCTAACCCAGTACTAGTATGTCATTAGATTCTCCCCTACGTACTGTTCTAAAGACCTTCATTAGTTATTGCTTGATCTACAGATAGAAATACCCTGATGTGTAGAAAACAGTCCAGTAATTCATCAATTGTTGGTTCATCTGTGCATTGTGGAGACTTTTTGCCAAGTTTCATTTATCACCCTAAGCCTGGTTTATACTTCATAGTGATCGGCCATCGCATCAATTGTAGCGTGTCCCTACCGCTATTGTGTGGTCTTGTTCATACTAAGGTGTCAGTTTCACTTGCAACTGTCCACGATATCTGCGACAAACGTCTGAGTGGCATTTATACTGATTGTCTCCAGCACTGATTGTTCCGCCATCACATCTTCTAATCGTCCAAAAACAAGTGGAGGTTAAACTGCTTGATTAGCCTAAGATTGTAGTATGGGAGCAAAATTCCAATCGCAGATAATGTCATCAGCTTGTGTCACATGTGGTAGCGATTGGGACAATTTTCTTCCCATGGCCTTGTGACAAATGCGACCTGAGTGATCGCAAATCACTATGAAAATTTGTATTATTAGGTCAGTTTTGGTGATCCAGTTGGTCAACAATATTTCAGCCTCCATGTTGGAGACCCCAGAGCGGGTGCCATTTGCTCACAGTGTGTATCTTGGCAGGGTTTCAGCATGACTCAGTTGCTAGCACTGGTTCAGGAATTCTTTCAGTGAAAAAAAGTAGCAGACTTACCTCTTCAGGTTCAATGAGCTTGAACTCCATGCCACGGCCAGTCCAGGCGATGAAGTGGGCGTTGCCTGGGTCGTCCAGAAGAGCCACTAGGAACTGCCAGAGCTGCAAGGAGCCGCGGCGCTGGTACGGTGTGCCCTCACGGAATACACCACCACCCTCTTGTTTGACTTCCCCTAGACAAGGACCACAGAGATTGTGGAGATCGTTTGTATTTCAACAAATCCAAGACAACGACTTTTGCTAATTCATGCAACATAGTCCATTTAGCATACAAATGTATTGAGCCATTATTAAATTACAGTTAGATGCATTTCTTATGTTTCAGACCCAAACGAAAGGCAACAAACCCATGAACACAATTGAGCTGATTTGAGTTCTTGGTGGCGATAAACTAAAGATTGAACGTTTGCATACAAGCAGACAAATGAAAAACAACAGTAAACACAGCATTAAGCAACTGAACGACATCAGCTCATGTTTGTTGTTTAGCCGTCACTGGATATGTAGTACACATGCTTGGGAACATGAGGAGCTCGGCTCGAGTTACTGCTGACGTCTTTCACAGAACAATTCACTGGATGAACCAGAGCCTACACCTCAGGCTCCTCATTCAACCTCCCGCAGCTGCACCATGGGAAACTGATTTCTTTTGTGACCCACATAGCAAAAATGCTTGAAGACAAAACAACAAGCAGAGATTCCTGGGGCCCGTTTTAAGAAGCAGGTTTTGTTGGAACTCTGAGTTCGTGAACTCCAAATTCAGTAAAACTCTGAGTTTTCGGTTCCAGAAAGAGAGATAACTTAAACCCATGAAAGTGGGTGAAACCAAGCCCGTTTCAAGAAGTGGGTTAAGATGAACTCAGAATCAATCACTATGGTAACTGAGTCTGTGAACGAAACCTGGTCGGTAGCAGGTTTTCTTCAGGAAACTTAGAGTTCTCTGCAGTCTCCGCCCCTTTTTAAAGTGAAAGATGTTCAAATATGAGTTCCTCATGAACATTTAGAGAACATTTACATTAGAGACGTCACGTTTTCACCACGCAGAAACCAAAATGACACGTTCATTCATAGAGGATCATGTAGAGAGGAGGCTGATTAATCCAGAGGAAATGTTATTTACGTCGGTAGAGGATTTGGAGGACACGAGTCGACTGACTGGAGTTTCCCCGATTCATTTATTCTTTGAGTGATATTATAAATAGTGAGTTTTTCCAGGGACTCGCTATTAATAATACAGAGTTTTCTTTTCCTCATTTTAAACCCTTAACAATAGAAATTATTGAATGTCAAACACCGGGAAAGGCTCTGAACTCATCTACCGTCCAGCACTTGTGTCAAATATTAGATCGGTCATCAGCAACGGTGCCTCCCCCTGCGGAGGCCTGAGTTCGACTCCGGCTGTGGAAAGCGCTTTTATGCCAAAACAAAAAAGAATTTAGCGAATATTTTTTAAGTCTTGAGAATTAAATTAAATAAATATTTTTTTTAACATATGCCAGGCAGCTACAGTTTCTTTGTAGCGTGCAGTGATATCCGTGTGTGTGGGGGGGGTGGGGTTACCAAAACTGGTTATTCATGCGATTACGGAGATTACTGGTTAAATTATTAACAGATCAAAAACCACTCCTTACTCAACAAGTGACCAAATAACCTTCCAGACATTATTTATTCACTATTTGAAATGATTCAAATAACTGCAGATATTTTCTTTCTGCTCTATCGCTGCAGCTGTGTTGCTTTTCTTGCGAAAAATATGCTCCGAGTCGGCATTTGCTTGCAGGAACCGTCGCCGGAAGTACAAAACTCAGGTGTTTGCTCCCGTTGCCATGGTGAATCGTGCTGTCTTTGCTCCATTGATCAGGGCTTTGTATGGTCGCGACGCTCACACCTGGTTCTGGTTCTAACAACTTCAAGTTGATTGAATCAAACATTTTCAGCTGTTCTGACACCGAAAATCCTGAGTTTGAGAATTTTGAGTACAGTGACTCTAAGTTTAGGTTCGAACTCTAAATTTGTTGAACCTGCTTCTTGAAACGGGCCCCTGGTGCTTAGAAACCTGGGTTTATAAGCGGAAAAGGTCCGTACCAGGTCTAAAGATTTGGAGAAGGAGAAGGTTCTTAGTCTTCCAGGTAACGTTGTCTCAAAGATGAGTCATGGGAACTGGACTTAAAATATTGTTCGTAAAATGTTTTGTCACAGTGAAATATTTTAAAAGCAATGTTTTAAGTCCAATTACCATGACTCAACTCAAGACAGGTCTAAAGATTATATTCTTGTTTCTGGGACATCTGCAACGACTTGTGTGTATAGATATCATAAGTAACATAAATATGTCTTAGGGTAGTGAAGCGTGCGTATATTCAGTTATTATGATTTGTCTAATAAGATGAATTGTCCGTTCTTGGTCCTGTATTTTGTTTAAAATATTCTCCTACAAAAGCAACTTATGTTATGTACACACCGTGTATGTTCGGAACATGGGCTCTTGAAGGTTCTTTTCTTGAACAGTGGTTTTTGAATGTGCTTTTCTTGAATTTGGGTACTTGAAGATGTTTTTCTTAAACGTTGGTTCTTGAATGTGCTTTTCTTGAATGTTGGTTCCTTAACGTGCTTTTCTTGAACCTTGATTATTGAAGGTATTTTTCTTGAACATTGGTTCTTCAACGTGTTTTTTTTAACATTTGTTCTTCAACGTGTTTTGCTTAAACATTGGTT
>NC_050530.1:18080753-18083985 GCF_002922805.2 Oryzias melastigma | reverse complement strand
TAGGTTCGAACTCTAAATTTGTTGAACCTGCTTCTTGAAACGGGCCCCTGGTGCTTAGAAACCTGGGTTTATAAGCGGAAAAGGTCAGCAGGTCGGAGAAGGTTCTTAGTCTTCCAGGTAATGTTGTCTCAAAGATGAGTCATGGGAACTGGACTTAAAATATTGTTCGTAAAATGTTTTGTCACAGTGAAATATTTTAAAAGCAATGTTTTAGTTCCAGTTACAATGACTCAACTCAAGACAGGTCTAAAGATTATATTCTTGTTTCTGGGACATCTGCAACGACTTGTGTGTACCTTTTTCGTATGTTGTGCTAATATACTAGATTCCTCCTGAAGTAACATGAATATCATAAGTATAAAGTATAAATATAAATATAAATAAGTATAGATATCATAAGTAACATAAATATGTCGTAGGGTAGTGAAGCGTGCGTATATTCAGTTATTATGATTTGTCTAATAAGATGAATTGTCCGTTCTTGGTCCTGTATTTTGTTTAAAATATTCTCCTACAAAAGCAACTTATGTTATGTACACACCGTGTATGTTCGGAACATGTGCTCTTGAAGGTTCTTTTCTTGAACAGTGGTTTTTGAATGTGCAATTCTTGAATTTGGGTACATGAACATGTTTTTCTTGAACGTTGGGTCTTCAACGTGTTTTTTATTAACGTTGGTTCTTCACATGTTTTTGTTAAACGTTGGTTCTTGAATGTGCTTTTCTTGAACCTTGATTACTGAAGGTATTTTTCTTGAACATTGGTTCTTCAACATGTTTTTTTTAACATTTGGTCTTCAACGTGTTTTGCTTAAACATTGGTTCATGAACATCCTTCTCTTGAACATGCTTTATTAACGTTGGTTCTTCATGTATTTTTCTTGACCATTGATTCTTGAAGGTCTTTTTCTTGAACATTGGTTCTTCAACGTGTTTTTTTTTAAACATTGGTTCCTGGACATGTTTCTAATTGAATGTTGGTTCTTCAATGTGATTTTCTTAAAAGTTGGTTTTTCAACGTGTTTTTCTTGAACGTGGGTTGAACATGCGTTTCTGTAAACGTTGGGTCTTGAACGTGCTTTTGTTTGAACGCTGGTTCTTGAACATTGGTTCTTGAATGTATTTTTCTTGAACATTGGTTCTTAAATGTGCTTTTCTTGAATGCTGGTTCATGAACATGCTTTCTTTAACATGCTTTTCGAACTATGACTTCACACTAGACTAGATTGTCGCGACCCTATGCTAGGATAAGTATCTACAGTTGGAAGAGGAATTGTGCAAATTCTTCAAGCTGTTCAAATCTTGGGAATCTTGCTCCAAGCTTTTTCTTACAGTTTTATTCCAATTTATAAACTGGTTTACCTTTAATAGTGTGCTCAATTGGCTCAGTGTTTTATACATAGAGCCTGCAAAGGACTTAAAAACGTGTAGCAATAAGTGACCGAAACAGTTTTGAACATGAAAGCGTGTTTCCAAGCCCGGTGTGAATGAATATTCCAATGCAACCCATATTTGACCTTTTTTGTGTGCACTTTTTGGCTGTTACGACTTATATTCTGAAACAACTTATAGTCCAAAAAATACAGTAGATGTATGCGGATGCAGAGGGATTGTGGGTAGGCTTACCTTCAAACTTCTCTGGAACCACACGGGAGTCACTTTCAAACAGATACCCTGAGAAACGAGGGGGAGAGCTGGGTTAGTTCATGTAGGGTCTCTGCCAAGCTCCCCAGCCTAATACAAATAAATGTTCATGCATGAATAACACTGATCCACTTTGTCGCTCCTAGAAAAACCTACTTCAGTAGCAGTAGAGTGGATGTCAGGGTTAAATTACTCGAAAGTTTTGGCTTAGAAAGTTTCTAAATATGATGGTCAAGAAATCTCAAAGACCAAAAATGGTGCAATAAACCAAAGGAAGCAAAGGGAGGGGTTGCTTTCTGTTTTCACTGGGCAACTCGTGAGCTTTTTCCAGGACTTCTGTTTATTCAGCGATTTTTGAGGCAGGGGTGAGGCAAATGGAAACAGACACACAGCTGGTTGGCCAATGAAAACAGCGACAGTCTACATGGGTAAGCCAATGACCGCAGAGTTCAAACCAGAGAAGCTGAATGTAGATAAACCTGAAATGATTACTTTATTTCTCACTCTGAAATGGAGACATAGATGGGTGTTGAATGTGAAAACCTGGTTATACCTTCATTGCTGTGTTGGGGGTTAGGGTAGCTCTCATTGTGGTGGTACATAGAGGGACATCCAGGAACATCTGTAGCAAAGAAAATAAATATATATATTCTGTTTCAGATATTACAGCCAATGAAAGTGGTATTTTTAATTATTCTTGTCACATTTTTCTGATGATGGAGGACAAATAAAGAAAATTAAGTGTCATATTAGTATTTTTTTTACAGAAATTGTTGTGCATCAGTAGCAGATGAAAAAAACGCCATTTTAAAAAAGCTTGTAGTTGTTATGTAAACTAAAATCAACAGCTCCCGCTCCAAACAGATCCATATACGTCTTTATTTTCCTTGTTTGAGCTGTATCTCACTTAAAACTGTGTGTCTGGATAGCACGGATATTGCTCACCATTTTTGTTGCACCGCTAATGTTAGCTAAGGTTGTGAGGGGCTAGCGGGAGAGAGTGTAAACAAAGGGATGATGGGAAATGAGTGCAGGCTTACTTCCTGCCTACGACTCAGAGGCAAATTTTTATAGAAACTATGTCCTAGAAAAGGACACTTTTTTTTTTTAATTTAGGCCAGAAATAACTGGGATCGCTTTTACAACATATCAAAAGATGATGAGAGTGGGAGTTTAAATCTTTTCCAACTTTTTTTAGAATATGCTGATATCCAAGTGTCTGCACTTTGTCTGGACACTTGCTTGGTTATTGTGTGAATTCTTTGCATCATTCACACTATAGTATTTTTCCTGCACCTTTTCGTACATTTTTTGGTAGGTAAAAACTCAATCACAGCATCAATAGTTTAAGCAATCTTGGCATCCAAACGTTCAGCTCGTTCAGGACATTACTTGTACTTTTGTATTGAAAACTTTATAGTTTTTGAAATATTAAGCAAAATATAAGGAACTGAGGGGAAAAGTCTTCAAATCACAAAATGTTAAAGAGATTAGCAAAAGCCTTTAAATATATTCATGGGTATGTTTTCTTCTTTTATGGTAATTATCATGTCAGAGAGGCCAGCACAGTTTCTACCTTCAAAACTAGC
>NC_050530.1:18078555-18080663 GCF_002922805.2 Oryzias melastigma | reverse complement strand
AACAATCTTTGGCTGATTTGTTATCTACTGGGTTATTTTTTAGGTTAATTTAGAATTTAGCTTCTATTTTAGCAACAGGCTAATGTTTTGACTAATTTAGTGTACTGAGGAATTTTGGGCTGTTTATGAGTTTTGCTAGTATTTTTGGCAAATTTGGCATCTATTAAGGTTTTTTGGTCTAATAGCTCATGTTTAGACGGCACACTAAACTTTTTTTCAAAATTGGCATGCTTTAGAAATCTTTAAGCAATTTTAATACAAAATTTTCAGAAAGGTCAACTTCAGCGCTCTTTCATAGTTCTTTAATAAAATGTCCCGTCATTGAACAAATGTGATATTTTGTAAATTGCTTTTGCATTTTAAGCAAATCCCTTCAGGAATTAAAGTAAATTGTGTCACCATTTTCAGCAAAAAGCTTCAGCATCTTCAGCGACAACTTTCAGCAAAAAGCATTCACACTAGCATTATCGCAGCTAATGCAGCTTTTCTAGTTTAACATGGCCTCTCATAACTCTGGAAGCAGGTTTCACCTTCACCTCAGCGTTCCGTGAGGAGGAGCATTGTGTTTAATTTCCTGCGCCTGAGCTGCTCACCTTTTGTGAGAGGATTTCTTTTTCTTTTGGCTGTCTGTTCACACAAAAAGGATGAGTCACTTGCTATTCTGTGAACATGTGTCAGTCTTTCTTCATTTTGGTTTGTTTTTCTCCTCTTTTTGGTGGGGGGAGGGGGACAGCAGGTGTCAACTGTATGGCTGAGAAAAGCGAGCGGAAAGATGCGGCTTTTTGCCCGAAGGTCCGATCATGATTCACTCGCGGAGAATGCAGCGATAAGACGCCGCTTGGGAAAATCAAAGCCTCCATTCCAGGCCAGCCTGCTCGATCATACTGTAAATAATATGTCTACCAGCAAAAAAAAAAAAAAAAGATTGGGTGTGAGAGCTCCGGGTTAATTATGCACAGAGGGGTAAAACCACTCTTTTGTGCAACAAAAGCAGTGATTAAGTACTGGAATGTGGATCTGTAAGTGAAACTGGGAGTCTGGTTCTTTAGCCTGCTTTTAAACTGTCAACAGCATTGTTCCCATTGCGCCATTTACTTAAATACACCTCTTTTGACGGCCTCATTACCATTTTCCACGTTGCATGTCACGACCTTTACATTTCTGAGACGCGCTTTGCCACTTAAAAGGCTGTTTAGCCCAATAATGTAGTAAATCAACACAAGTCTATAAAACTATCAAAAATGTAGCCTTTTCCTCCTAAAAAATGTGTAAGTTAAAGAAGTTTTTGATCTGATATTTTTAGTTTAATCCTTAAGCATACTGTAACTTTTCAACCGTTAGCACGATCAATGTCATTCCAGTAGATTCTGAAGGAGAAAAGCGCTTTTCTCCTTCAGAATCTACTGGAATGACATTGATCATGTTAAAAAGTTACAGTAAATCAAAAACATAAACACTGGAGCTCCGGTGTTAAAGGGTTAAAGAAGTCAAATGAGTGATTTATGCTTCCAAAAATACCATTCCTTTCCGAACGATAGGTCACAGGTTAATGTCTCACTGGGCTGCAACACCAGACGACTACATGTAAGAAAATGTTACGTTAGTGACGGTTTAGACGTGAAATGAGGCTGAATTGGCGTGGTGAGAATGTTGCACAGACTTCTGGAAAAGTTTAGAGCATTTGAGGAAGCTATGGTGCTAACTTCGCCATAGCTGTCAAATTTAAAATTGTTTTTTTTCCAGGACTGCCAGTGAAAAACATTAGGAATTGAATAGGAAAAATATGAGACTATTGCAACTTCCAGCATCGTCAGAATTGGTCCTTAATTTCCTCCTTCTCTAATGTTGAAAGGAAGATAAACAATTTAAGGATTCATAACTAACACTTTGACAATTTTTGTATTTTTTTGTAACAAAATTTTCAGCGTAAGAAAATGTTTCTGTGACTTATTTCATCTTAGAGCCTTCCTCCTCTTCTGCAAACACTCTTGAGGCCAAAAAACCTCAGAAGTGTGTCAGTCCTGGATTTATGAGTGTAAAGAAAGACTTCAGTGTGATGAGTGTCTCAAAGATCTCGTTATATTTATGACTCTGCTGCTGGGTCAGGG
>NC_050530.1:18071686-18078490 GCF_002922805.2 Oryzias melastigma | reverse complement strand
TGGATCGCCCTGTCCCTGTCTCCAGCCCGGATCAAATACAGAGTTGTGTTAGGAAGGTTCTAAAACTCTCAGTGTCAATTCCCTGATATGCCAACATTTGAATTTCAATCATTTTTGGACCTGATCTATTACATCTCAGCACATATTCCTGTTAAACGGGCAGAGAAATTGGCTCGCTATTTATTAATTTGGCAAAAATAATTTCATTTATTAGTAGGGGTGTAACGGATCGCAGAACTCACGGTTCGGATCGTATCACGGTTTTAGGGTCACGGTTCGGATCAGTAAAAAGTAAAAAAAAGAATCAGATAAAAGCCTAAAAATACTTTATAAAAGTTTCAAAACATATATTTGATCAATCATACATAGAGTACTTCAAAGCGTGAATAAACCCTCACATATTACATCAAAAAATGTTCTAATTGAGGCCTTTTTATAAAAACTAAATATCTTTGAATTTTGGACACGAACAAAAAACTAAAACAAATCATTTCTGATGACATTTACATGTCAAAATCTACAAAAGCTGGTATAGAAGAATGCTTGAAAATAGTTGAAATTGCCAAATCTATCTGCAGTAACCCCAAAATGCACCCGTGCGTGGTGATCCGCGGTCCACCTGTGTGGTGATCCGCGGTCCACCTGTGTGGTGATCCGCGGTCCACCTGTGTGGTGATCCGCGGTCCACCTGTGTGGCTACTGATCCGTCATTTCTTTCAGCTGTTGAGGTAAATCAGATGCATCCAGTGTTTCACTTTTGGACCAATTAAGGCCTAATATTGAGACATGATAATGACATTTGACATTAATGATGTTGTTTTATGTATTTTCTTCAATATCACACGTTTCCGTCCATCTCTTCCACATTCTTTTCCTTTCTGTGCTGAACTTAGAGGCTGATGGCATCGATAAGGCTCCACCACCTGAACACCATCTTCGACTCCTCCTGACCTGTGGGGGGGTTTTGTCCATCCAACTCTAAGCTAACATCACAGACAGCAGCACAATCACGTTCTTGCACTTCTGCATTGACCTCAGATGTGCACTAAATCCCCCGTCTGAGTTCAGTGTTGTCTATTTTACAATCCGTCTTGGCAAATCACCTGAAAATCCTGAAATGAAGAACAGAAAATAACTAATTTCTTGCTTGATCTTAACTAATTTTGAACTGAAAACAGTTCTGTGAAACATCTTTGTTAAGAAAAAAAGAAGAAATTTAAGGTCCTGCTGCAGAAACACATGCAAATAAACTCAGTAATCTGTTTCATGATGTGCACCAAATGGAAGCTGGATGCGCCGAGCAACCAGAAAGTTGAATTTTATTAATTATTTAAAAGTCAGGGAGCATCTGAGTGATCTAAATGTAGTTTTTTGCTTTAACAAGCCACTCCACAATACATCCTTAACCAAAACCTAATTATTAATGAAGCTAATACAGCGTTTAAATGTATCAAACCTTTTTATTTTATTGCAAAATTAAAAAAATATATATTCAATTTGAGTTTTAAAATATAACAACTCTGAAATGTGCATTCATAATAAATTTAAGGTGGAATCACAGGATTTCATGGGTTTATGATGGAGTAGGAGAAAAACGGGGCAATAATTCAACAGTAAATCAAAACCAATTCAAGTAACAAATTCATAAAACATGTAGAAACTGTGAATTTAATGTTTGCACATGATACTACACTGCAAAAAGTGAATTTTAATTAAATAAAAAAATTCTTATTTTACATCTTTCAAGAAAAAAAATTGATTTAGAGTTTTTAATAGCTAAATAATCTTAGTTTAAGACAACATGACTTACAAACTAGAATGAATTCTTAAAATAAAGATTTTTGGCAGGATTTTTTTTGCGTCTTGAGCCCTTATATTGTGTTTGAGTCAAAACTGATCCGTTTTCAAGAGTGAAAATGGGTCAATTTTGACCAAAACACAATATAATTCTTAAAGAAATTCTCCCAATGGGGTAAGAATTTTAGTTTTTGCAGCAATATTTCTAGAATAAAGTATTTGTGAGCAGATTTATGTTGACAGATGTGTCCCATCAGATTCCAGAACTGTTTTAGGATTTTTAAGGAAACCAAATTCAAACTGAAACAATCTTCATAGAAAGTCCCTTCCACTGTCTTTTCTTTGCAGGTTTCCCTGTCAGTGTTGCTGTTACAACAATAACAGCAAAAGGAAACAGAATTATCATCCATCTGTCCGTCCATGCATGAACTGCAGGAATGTGACCTGAATGTCCAGCAGCTTAAATGTGGACGAGGACAAACAAAGTATTAGTTTTCACGGTCAGAAAGCAGCTCTGCGCTGGTAACGCCGGCTGTTTAAGTGCCTCCCCGCTCCTTACACCCTCCTTCACCATTACCCCCCCTCTACCTACACCCTCTCCCAAAGCCCAGCCAGTGAGGGGTTCCAGTTACCGCCGCCACACTTGTTTTTCCATTATGAGTTCATCTGCCTGCAGAAAAAGGAAGCCGCTGCTGCAACCTGAAACCCTGGAGCGCTCCACCAGGGACTCTAGTCTTTCCAGTGCCCTCCATTTTCTCAATGAAATTCCTCTGCCTCTCTGAGCTGCAGAGGGAGAGGGGGTGTAAGGAAGGAGGGAGGAGCGCAGCAGCAAAGGAGGAAAAAAAACATTTTTTTTTCTTTTTTTTTTGCTCCAAAGTGTCAGAGAGTTAAAAGGAGGAGTTTTGCAGTCTGGATACAGTGAAGAAGTTTGTTTGCCTTTTGGACATTTTGTTCTGGAGTTAACCATGCCCACTGGGGAGGAGGCTTTTTTAAGAGGGGCTTTTCAATGCAGTGGAAAATTACACAACATACAAACTGAAGGAATTCTGTGGATTCACAACACATGGTGATTGTGTTTAGCAAAAGAAACAACAGTAGAATGGACTTTTATAAAAAGATAGAAACTAAGAGTTTCACACAAGGACTCAAAAATTGAAAGAATAAGCTAAAAAACAACTTTAATTCAAATAAAATGCTTTACAGCCCAGTAATAAGTACTTCTTTTGTGTATTTTTTTAGATTTTACATCCTTAAATGTAGTTTTTTTAATTAAATTGACAAGAACTAGTGTAATTAGTGGAAATGACTCATTTAAAAAAATGTGAACAAAGTGAGACTAAGATCTTATTGTAAGTCGGTCCATCTTAATAGATCCTCATAAAATTTAAAACTAGCATTTATTTTTCTATCCAAAATAATGCCAGTTTAACATTTATTGAACCTTAAAATAAAACCTAAAATTTAATTTAAAAAAAAAAGTAAAATTTGAAGGTTTTTTTAGATTAAATCAAGTTTTTGAGTCAATTTATTGTACATTTTGTTTTCCTACTTCTTAATGAGACAAAAAGATTCAGTTCAAATGAAAAAAATAACATGTAATTTCTTTAAAATCACTAAGAAATGTTGTTGTTTTTGTTAAAACATTTTTCCCATTCATTCATCAGAATAACAAATATTTTTGCGAACTTAACCCCTTAATGCCTGTTATCACAAATGCGCGACAAACCACTTCGGCTCCAAAATAACCTGTATCAACTTAAAAGCAAAAACATGTTTTTCTTCTAGCTAGAAATAAATTCAGGGTTTAAGGTTTAAAAAATTGAAACATTTGGTCTTTTTTCCTGCTCTTCTCTAATCTTTATGAAGAATTACTTAGAAAAATGTGTCCAAGATAGATGGATGCAGCCCCCCCCCCCCCCCCCCCCATTAAATCCACCAGTATTTCACAATACACCACTAACATTTATTTTGACAGTATTTTATGTTTTTTTTGCAGTATATTTTACTTCGAACTGCAAAAAACAGTTGGTCTAAATTATATTAAAAATCCTTTTTAATGTTTTATTTTCTGGTGTCTCCTCATAGTTGACCCATAAACTGACCTTTATAGGAGCAGAAAGTCACTCTGCATTCATGAGTTGTTGGAAGATATTTTTTGTTCTGACGTTCACGTCGGGCTGGGCGATAAAACGATAACAATAGATATCAGGATAGAACTTTTTCTCAATAGAGGAATGAGTCTTTTATTTTGAAGGGTCCAAAATTGACACTCACCAGTAGGAAGCTTTTTGTCCTCTTTGGTGAGTAAAAGTTAGAGTTATATGTTTGTATCTAACTATTTATGGTTATTAGTTGTCATTTTGGTTTTTGAGCGTTCAAATTTGACAAATGTAGTTCTTAGTTTATGTCGTGATGTATATCGTTATCCCAAAAAATGGAAAAAACTATATTGAGATATTTAAAAATTCCATATCACCCAGTCCTACATGAGTTCATGTGTGTTTTCCGAGTCAGACACTCATTTTTCCGATCATTCAAACACCGCATGAACTCAACATTTACTCTAAGTTTGCATGTTTTTCCCTTCTGTGCAATTGGCTCTAAAATTATAACAACTCCAAAATGTTCCATTTTAAAATATAGGCATTTCATTTAATCGAGATTAAAGCTCGTTTTGGTCCACATTCCATGCTATTTCTTTCTCTCAAGAAGTGGAATTACTCAAATATGGCTCGGATTTGGTCAGTTTGGTCTAAAATAAAACGACATGAAACGTGACATCTGAAGGCAGTTTTTGGGGACTCACCGGGCTCGTAGGTGTAGTCCGTGGGCTCCTGCTTGACCATCATGTGGGCTGGTGGGAACCGGTGTAAGTGGGAGTGTGGGTGGGGGTGAGGTCCGTGTCCCGGCCCGTGTCCCGGCGCCGCCATGTGAGCGGCCCGCTCGTACAGCGGGTCCATGTACTCCTGCTTAAAGCTTTGCTGCAGGTAGGGCATGCAGGGGTCAGAGTGCTGCCGGTGATAACCTCCTCCTCCGCCGCCGCCGCCACCACCACCACCGCCCCCTGGCCCTCCACCCCCACCGCTCCCATGTCCACCCGGTCCGGATGGCATGCGCGGGAAGATCTGCCCTTGTGGGGGGAACGGGGGGCATATGGGGTCTCCTGAGGGGCTCTGAAACCTGGAACTAAGAGGAGATTTTCTCTTCACAAACCCACTCCGACCAACGTCAAATCAGAAACCTCCGAAGGGTCACCTGGGGTTGATTTGGTAACTGTTGCTGGGGAGGGGCTGCGAGGTGGCAGCTGGGTTCAGGTAGCCGGCGTCGGGCCGTCCAGCTGCCGCGGGTTTGGGGGAGTAATGCTGTTGCATAGGAGAGATGGGGGTTCCTGGGCAGGAGCTCTTCGCTCCTCCTGCAGCCCTTTTCTGCTCATAGGCACTACAACAACAGAGATACATCTTACTGACAAATACAGAGATCATTTTGCTGATTTATGTTTGTTTTTCTGTTTGAAGATCAGATTAAGTCGCTTAATGTAGCAAATTGAACAGATGAACAGAAATTGGATTTCTGAAGGACTTAAAGGGAAAAACAATTATCAGAGCTCAAAAGCACTTAAGAAAAATGACTGTAGATATAACTCATCTCGCAAATGGTGCCTGGAATATTGCACAAATCCTTCCTTTAACAGAAAAACTTAGAACCAGCAGGGCTCCAGGGATTTGCTTTGGTCTTCTTCAGGTAAATTTGTGAGACTGGGTCCAAACATTTTAGATATTTCTTGAAAACCACTTTCTTGGGGTCATGAGGTCACCAATTTGCAGGGCTCGAAAAGCAAAGGTGGAGGTACCTGGCATAAAGGCACTGCTCTCCACTGGGGTAGCTGAAGCTCTGTTTGTGGCTACAGGACTGGCTGGGGTCGGAGCCCGGGCTCTGCGGTTCCTTCTTGATGGTGACTGGAGGACTGTGGAACGCCACGGCTGCAGGAGGCCAAGCAGAAAGCAGACGTCACCGTCATCAATGAGCTCCATGACAAAGCCCGATTCTTCCGTCTGCACGGGGATCTCTCTTAAAGCAGCCCTCTTACACAAACACGGGCGCACATGCTCACACACGACTGCATTCCAGCAGTCGTTTAGAAGCCAAACGTGTCCTCGCCCACTTTTCTTTGCTCTGCTAGACACAACAGCAGCCAAAACTTCCTCTGTCACCGTCAGGCTTGAAGCTAAACAACAGTACGGGTCAGAGAGATGTCTGTGGGCCGATGAAAGCTAGTGTCACAACTCTGTTACAGGAACACACTCCTCCAATGTCCCAGCATTTTTTGCTGTTAGCATCCAGATGTCAGCCATCTCCTTTTTGACAAGAAATTACAGCAAAGGAGTTGAAACATTCCTGTTTCTTAATATTTTCCCCACTTAATCTTTGACATATCTATCAAGCTGTCGATCAAGCTCAGTTGCAGGGAGAGACCTTTGCCTGGACGGCCACAGAAACCACCCAAAGTGGAGCTTCAAACTGCGCCGAGGGCTTGTGTTTATTATGCGAGAGGAGGTTTTCACCCGGAGAACTGTACAGGATGTTTTTCTGGTCTCGACAGGGTAAACAGCAGCAGCTGTGCACTTCCAGCTGGGAAGGCATGCGCTTTTGTGTGCGCTCGTGCACCAGAGTGCACGTCTGTGTGTGCATGAGATGTCTGTCTGGTCTGTGAGCCTGTGAACGATGGCTGACGGAGCAGCCCAGGTAACTGCACAGCAGCGACGGCCTTTCACAAAAAAGAGGAGGGAAGAGGAAAAAAAAGTCTGGCGGAGTGAATGAAACCCAAAATGGCTGAGAGGAAAAACAAAGAGTAGTACATGATCATGAACATAAGGACTCTTATTTAAGACTAGCATTAAGTTGGTTTGAGAGTTCTGCTAAACTTCTAGTTTAGTCACAATTGTTAATTTAGTTGCTTTATATTGTTTTCTTCCATTTTTTCTCTGGTTTAAAATAAAGTATTTTGCA
>NC_050530.1:18018098-18071624 GCF_002922805.2 Oryzias melastigma | reverse complement strand
CGGAGCGACTTTTATGGATTAATTCTAGTTGTGTAAACTGATGTGGAAGCAACTTTTAAAAGGTACTGTCAAAATGTCAGTTTTTTTTTTTCTAACAGAAACAAGATTGGATATTTTTGTAAATATGCTAACACAGCTAATATGTCTTTTTAAAAAACCTATAACTAATAAGGTTGGGAGTTTGTGTAGCTACAGTAACGCTTGTTTTGGCAGCATCAGTCTGGATTTTTGAGCGTTACAAACATAATTGGTGTTTTTGTAAATCCACTGAGACGGCTACTATGTAGCAGTGTCAGACGAGAATGATTACGGTTGTTTTAGCTTTAGAAGTGTGTTTTTTTTATGTTGCAAACAAATAAATCGTATTTCTTTACGTTACTAACAAGATTGGAAGCTAGCATACTCACTACAGTGTTTGTTTTTTGCGGTATAAGCATGTTATTTTTAAGTGTTGCAAACAAAGTTGAGTGTTATCATTAATATGCAAATGTGGCTAACATGCAGCAGTGTTGGACTGTTTTTTTTTTTTTTTTTTTTTCATGTTACTAACAAGGTTGAGAGCTAGTGTAGTCCCAGTACCGTTTGTTGTAATGGAAGAAGTCTATTTTTTTTCACATTGGAAAAATATTGTGTGTTATTGTAATTTCGCTAACATGTAGCGGTGTCAGACATTGTTTTTTTACATGTTACTAACATGGTTGGGAGCTAGCATATTCGCTAAAATGTCTGTTTTAGAGCTATCAGTCTGTTATTTTTAAGTGTTGCAAGTGAAGGTGGGTAATATTGTTGATACGCTAATACGGCTAACATGTAGCAGTGGGACTGTGTTTTTCTTACAAGTTTCTAAAAAGGTTGAGAGCTAGCGTAGTTACAGGGACATTTGTTTTAATGGTAGAAGTCTGTTTTTTGACATGTTGCTAAAAAAATGGAGTAAATCTGCTAACATGTATCGTGTCAGACATTGTTTTTTAACATGTTACTAACAAGGTTGAGAGGTAGTATGGTCACTGAAATGTTTGTTTTATCTGTATCCGTCTTTAATGTTTAAGTGTTGCAAACAAAGTTGGGCAGTATTAATAATTCGGCAATGTGTAGCTGTTTTTTTTTTTTTCAATGTTACTAACGAGGTTGGGAGCTAGCATAGTCACTAAAATGTTTGTTTTAGCTGTATCAGTCTTTACTTTTTAAGTGTTGCAAGTAAAGTTGGGCATTATTAATAATTCGGCAATGTGTAGCGATGTCATATTTTGTGTTTTGTGTCATATTTACATGTTATTAAAAAGGTTGGGAACTAGCGTAGTCACAGTAATGTTTCTTTTAGAAGTTTCAGTATGTTTTTTTTTAAGTTGCAAACAAAGTTGGGTGTTAGCATTAATATGCTAACACCGCTAACGTGTAGCAGTGTCAGACGGTGTTTTTTTATGTGTTACTAAAAAGCTTTAGAGGTAGCGTAGTCACAGTAGGGTTTGTTTTAATGGTAGAAGTCTGTTTTTTCACACATAGAAAACAAAGTAGAGTAAATCCGCTAACATGTAGCAGTGTGACACTTTGTGTTTTTAGATATTACATACAAGGTTGGGAGCTAGCGTAGTCACAGTAACGTTTGTTTTAGTGGTCTCTGTCTGTTTTTTTAAAGAGTTATAAATAATGTTAGGTATTGTTGTATTTGTGCTAAAGCGGCTAACGTGTAGCGGGGTTGGACTGTGTTTTTTTACGTGTTATCAACAAGGTTGCGAGTTAGCATAGTCACAGTAACGTAAAGGTAGAAAAGCCCTACATAAGTACACGCCATTTACCAGTTTTTACTATAAACAGTTCATAAAGTCTGACAGATTTATCTCTGACTCTTTTGTCTCGTTTAATACACCTTATATATGACATAAGTTCAAAAACAGATCGTTCATTGACTGTGTGACATGTAATCCGGTACGCCGGGATTTGAATACCAAAGGTAAAGTGTAGAAACTCTCCTGACTCTATTCTAAAAGTTAACGTTCAAGGTCTTTGCTTCAAAATTCCTGAGTGTTTTTGTGTTTTTTCCGCTTTGGTCTGTTTGCTTTTGAGGGCGTAGGCGTATTAAATGCTAAACTGACAGACGAACGGCACTGCTCGTCATCACAGCCTTCCTATTTTTGGTCCGTACTCACTCTCCCATGGCAGGCAGGTGAGGAAGTGTTGGCTTTAGGGAGGATCAGCTGGATTAAAGGGCATTTACCCAGATTTCCCAAACAGACTCAAAGGGGATTCCAGCCTCCTCTGAGGCTCCGACAGCCTGTCGGCCGGGACACGGAGGGTGGCACATGACTGCCACTTTTAACGATTACAAGCATGTTTGTTTGTTTGTTCACACTCCCCGTTTTCTCAGGCACCGCCAGTCCTCAGAAAGCGTTTTCAGCTTCCCCACTGTGAGGACTGGCAGGAGTTTGTCCTTGATGAGCTCGGGTTAAACGGGCACGTTCCAACCGCCGACCTGATGAGCATCAGATCCATTTCCAGGGTTTGAGCTATTTTTGAAGACCTTTTTGGAATATTAATTCATTAGCTGAACGAGCTTCAGAGCAGTTTGTGGGTTAGATCGTGACCTTGAGTCCCACTGCACGCGTTTCTAATTAGAGGAGGCTGAATGAAGCAAACAATGACGAACGGTCCAGTTTCTGTGCTCACAGCAGGTAGAGCTGGGATTTCACTAAGGCGAGGTTTATGTATCAGCCGATCATATATACGTTACTTCATTAAACCGGTTGACTTGCTATTGTGTAGCAGTTATAAATGAACGCACCTGGGCTGCAGCTACCGCCTTCCTGTATCACTTATCCAAGCGGATGATCTAGTTTGGAGTTTGCACTTTGATGGACGATTTACTTTACAAAGTTGATTGAACGGATGACTTGTGTGACTTGATTTGTTTCCATGGCAAAGTTAAAGTTTAACTGGGTCCTTTGTTCAAAAAGTTGGGCTGTTGAGAAGTGTATTTGTTTGTTTAAGAGTGAAAACTGTTCAAGAAATTAGTTTTATTTTGCCACACAGGATTTTAAGAACAGGTTTCTCTGGCCAACGTTTTTTTTTTTTTTTTTTTTTCATTTTTTTAAAGCGGATAACTTCTAAGGAAGTCTTCAAACATCCTACGGTACCAGAGTCACACATTAGATTGAAATGACTATAAAGATCCTTGAATCCAAAGCAGATTGACATATGTGTGAAGCAGTGTTGCTATGTCAAAAGACAACAGCAAAATAACACAATCTCAGTTAGCAGACAGAAGTGATGAAACACGAGCAGAGACCTCTAAAGTCCAGCTAACCAGAAGTTTGTATTTATGGAAATGTAATTCTAATTAAAGAACTAATTAAAGAACTACAACACTGATATTTCTGAAAATCATTTATTCAATTTACACCAATGAAACACTTTGTTTTCCCCTGTTCTGTGCTCTTGATTAGAAATATTTAATGTTTTTATGATGTTTCTTCTTATTTAATTTTGTTCTGCTGTTAAAAAAATGTTTTTTTTTTGTTAAAATTGTCTTATTGATAATCTCTGTGAATCTTAAATCTTTGTCTAAAGCAGATTTGCATCTGTTGACACTTAAAGAGTCATTCCAGTTGATTTCCCAGTAGAAAAATAAGACACTGATCTGTATTTAAATTAATGTTATTATGATAAATATAAATGAATAACTATTGTTCTTTAGGTATAAATAAAACATCAAATTAAAGGTAGAACAGCAACACAACTTCCTTTCAAAATAAGACTCCCTGATTAGTTTCAGCAATCAAATAAAAAACTAATTTCAAAGCAGTTTTCTGACTGATTTAAATTAAAGTGCTTAACATAAAAACATTTTCTAATTTAAAAAAACAACAACAAAACAAAAAAACAAATATAAAACATATTCACTGTTTAATTTACTGCTTGGGTTAAATTTCAGGTAGAAATTTCTAAATCTAACCAAACTAAAATTAAATTGAAGCTAATTATGTGACTGGATTAAGTTCCAGATTTTTTGGAGCATTTGATGTACTTAGAATCTTTAAATAAAAAAAAAGTTTCTAAAGTATGAATTCTGGTTGTTCTTACTGATCTCCAGTTGATTTTCTGTAGTGCACGAAGCTCAAAAGTCAGTCAAAATGTTTCAGTGTCTGAACTATGAAGCTGTCGTCATTATTGGAGCATTTTGGGTGAACCTTGTTGACTAATTACTGTGTTTCAACTATGTGAATGGAATAAAGCTTGACTTATCTGACAGTTCATTGTTAATGTGAATTATCATCCAAATATTTTTTTTTTTTTAATAATAGAGAGTTATGGAGCCACATGGTTGCAGACCGCTGGTCTAAAACTTCAGAACATACAGAAGAAAAATGACATTTGTGTGTATTTGCAGTGACTGAAACAATGACAAAACCACAAGACATTTCTACACGTGTGTAAATCTAACGAAAAGATTGCCTGAAGAGTCTTGGTGCATCAGTCATAATTTGGCATTATTTAACATTCATGTATAAACACGTTTCTGGTTGAGTAAAAATTGCAGTGAGGCGGGGAGGTTCCATCGCCTTCAGCCCATTCATTATTTCTACTGTAACTTGTTTACATCTTAAAAAAAACATTAGGTAAGAAGAACAGTAAAAAACAACTTTTTATGACATATCTCTGCACTTCTGGCTCCAGATGACGTCAAATTTGCTGCAAGTTTATGAGGTGCTGGCCGTCTTGTAAACAGATCTAGACAGAGTTCTGCTCCTCGGGTTCCTTTCTCTTCCTGCTTTTATTTGGAGCAACTTGACCTCCTCGAACGGCTTTCTGAAATGTTAGAGCATCATTTTTGTCGCAGAGAATCTCACGTTTCACAGCTTCTTCGGCCGTGTGAGGAGAGAGCGGTGACTTTGTGGGAACAAAAAAAAAAAACAACAGGATTTGAAGACGAAAGATGTTGATTTTTAAATTAAAAAGCGCCAGATGTGTTCTGGTGTGTTCATCAGATTCCCACCAATTAGGTCAAAAGGTTCCTCCTAAATTTTGCACTAATCTTGCCCCGGACACCGTTAAAGGGGTGACCCTTCCTAGCAAAAAAAAAGGAGGAGTTGGGGGTTTACATATGTAAATTGTGAGTTGGGGGGAGGATGCAGGGTGAAAGGTGATGGTCATGGTTGAGTGCTTTAGGAAGCAGAGGGATCATTACACTGGCAGGCCTCTCATTCAGCTGACACCCACCACAAACAAATCACATGAGCAGGGATGGCACCCCCCCTGGACACACACACATTCACACCTTCTTCTGCACACAAAGGGCCTCTCAGCTGAGCAACACAGGCGATCAGGAAAATGATTGGACTTTTATTAGGGATTAAAAAACTCTTAAGCTGCACAAATGACATGCTATATCTGTCAAAGTCATTTTTTAAATCCAGCGAGACCTGGCAATGAACCCTTCCATCCTATTTTAGAAAGATTATTTCCTACCATTAAAGGGCCTAGTGAAGGGAAATCCAGTTTGCATCTGGAGAATCTTACACTGGATGTTTATACGCAGCTTTTTGGCCTCTGGAAGTCTGCAGCGCACGCCAGCCTCGCTCGCCGTAACTCACCGGACATCAGCCCCGATGTCAAACAGGGTGACAGGAACGTGCTAAAGCGCAGAACATGTGAGGGGCACATAAATATGAGCTCAATGCGTCCAATTATACAAATAAGATTCAAGTTTCGCTCTTGCGGGGACCTTTGGAGCGCTATCTGGAGATCTGGTTCTCATCTCACATGATAAATATACAGTGCGTGTGCAGCGGCACGCGGCCTCAGCATTTTTTAGACACTGAAAGAAAAGAAGTCAGCCTACATCTGCTTGTCCCACAGCCACCAGCTGAGTCTTCCTGTCAGGAAGGATCAATAGTAACAAGAACGCTAGTTATATAACTCAGATTTTATGAGTTTAGCCTCTCAGCTGGATCTAAGTCTTATAAGTAAAAAACAAAAGACCACATAGATCTAAATGCATCAGAATGAAGAGGAACATCCAGGAAGCTTGTAGCCAGGGGCGGACTTATCATTAGAAAAAGACAGGCGACAGCCCTGGGCCCCCGACACTATCGGGACCCCGAGCTGAAGACTTAAAACATTTCTGAAATCATTTTAATGGCCATCATTATTTTACTCTTTGACGTAGTTTTAGGGGCAATTTAAGAGATTACAACTTTACTTTTTTTTCATGTAAATTTTACGTCTTTAAATTTATGAGTTTTTCTCGTAAGTTTACGACTTTAAATCTCGTAAAATTACGAATTGGACCGTAGGCTCACTTTGACTTTCACACGTTTTTTTTTTTTTTTTCGTGAATCTACGTGATCTTAACTCATAAATGTATTAGAAAAAAATCATAAATTGACACGTTTTTTTTTTTAGTAAAATGCCGAATTTAAATCTTGTAGGTTTATGAGTTTTTCTCGTAAGTTTACGACTTTAAATCTCGTAAAATTATAATTTGGACTGTAGGCTTACTTTGACTTTCACAAGTTTTTTCATAAACTTACAAGATTTAAACTCATAAATTTACTTTAAAAAACTCATAAATTGAGAGTTTTTTCTAGAAAAATTACGACTTTAAATCTTGTAAATGTACAAGTAGGACTATAGTCTCAATTTAAATGTTTTTTTTTCTTGAAATTTGCGAGATTTTAGCTCGTACATTTACAAGAAAAAACTTGTGAACTTACAAGTTTTTTCTCATAAATTCATTTCTTTTTTTGCTTGTAAATTTAACTTTTATTCTAGTAAATGTATAACATTTTTACTCGTAAATTTGACTTTTTTTCTCATAATTTTTTTACTTTTTCTCATAAATTTATTACCTTAAATATCACAAATTTTAAAACACGTAGATTTTCAAGAAAAAGTCTTTAACTAAGACTTTTTTCACGTAAATTTACGAGATTTAAAGTCGTAATTAAAAAAAATGTTTTGTTTGTAAACTGGCCTTAATACTCCGTCGTAAACTCTTGTTATAATAAAAATAAAACAAAAGTGCTAACAGAAGTGGTTTTTAACTAGCTGTGGTTAAAAGCAAAGAGAAAGAAAAAAATGTTATTTCACTTAAAAAAGTCAAGAAGAGAGAAAAAGAGAAGAAAAGAAAAATGAGGGGCAGAAATTTGTCATTTTGAGAACTTTTTTTATTGATGCCATTTTGTTCCATCATTCTGGTATTTTTGTGTCTTTTGCCTCCTTTTGTAAAACCTGACAAATTAAAAAAAATGACATATTTTATGGACCTTTTACCCTGGGTAAAGATTTTATGATACAACTATTGCGGGGGGCTCCATCTTATTGTTCACCCGGGGCCCCAAAACTGCTACGTCCGCCTCTGCTTGTGGCCTGCCCTGAGTATTTTCTGTCACAAAATTTTCTCAGAATGCATTTTTGTGTCCTAAATCACAACAATTTGAATAAAAAAGTACTCAGAAATGTAATTTTGAAGCTAATTTTCTATAGAAAACCAACAAGAACATGGAGTGAAAAGCAGTAAAAGTTCTGATTCTGGTGTTTTCCCTGTCGTCCACTTCACTCTCAATTGTGCAGCGTTGGCTTTTTATTAATGGCCTTTGAGTGACTATAAATCTCACTCCCCTTTGCTGTTTAGTGGATCTGATACAATACATCCCTGTCTCTGGACATGTGCAGCGAGGGGGACATCCTGTCACAAACGAGGGCTGGATGTAATTAATCTGGCACAATATTGACTCCTCACTCTCAATCCCTCAGCCCTCAATATAACTGTCCCCCTTTAATGTTTAATGTGGAGATCGATCAGCCCCCACGCTGTTACTGAAATGATAGAATGAGCTGCTCACCGGAGCATCACTGTGTGCCCGGCCCGACCCGGCCAGGTCTTCATTGGCCGAGTTCAGGCATCTGGAGGTGAAATCTCCTTCCAGAAATGTCTCCACACCCTAAATGGATTTATCAGCCACATCTTCTCCACCATTTCTCGCAACCTCCACCTTTCATTTCACCCTCACCCCTCGATTGAGATCTCGACCGTAACTCTTCCTGGCGCGTTTGACCTGTTCTTATCCCCCCTCTCCATCCTCTATCTGCTTTCAAGCGGGTTTATCTGTGATTTATCTTTTATCAAGTCATCCATCAGGCTTTGCCATCTCCTTCTACTCCTCTCCTGGATGGACGAGGATCGATACTGCCGTACGCCGCCTCTCAACTCGCGCTACACACCTTCTGTGTCAGCAGGTTACGCTACGTTCACCCCTCCACTCATTTTATCTAAGTGTTGATGAGCATACGATGTAACACAAGTCTATACATGGAAACATCTCTGATTTGTAAGAAGAATGCAACAGAAATGACAATAAATGGATGAAATTAGAACAAACTTCAGAGGAAAGTTCTACCTTTTATTTTCCAAATGTAATTCTTAATTTTTTAATTTTCTAAAATTCCAGGATTGTAATGTTCGAAAAAATAAGATAATTGCAAATTACTTTTATCTATATGTGGTTGATATTTGTTCCAGATAGTCACATGGTGCTGCCTTTAGCCAGACCACAGCTGTGAATAAAAATGTGTTCTTATTTTTTCTGATTGTAAAATAAAATCAGATCATAAAATACCGAAAAGCTAAAAGAAGAGTAATCTGTGCTATCAGGGCTTTGTAAATAATTCATAAGGACATTTACTTTCATGCATTTGAAGGACTGTAATGTTTTAGAGTCTATTGTATTTTTGTGAACCTTTTATGCTTTTTTGTACATTGTGTTTAGCTCCTGATTGGCTGAAGATAATTGTCAATTAATCTCCTCCATGTTGTGTCTCCTGTGCAGAATGTGTTCAACTGATCTTTGGCTTCATTCTATAATACTGGATTTTTTGTGATACGAAGGTTTGAACTTAAAGACCCACTTGGATCAAAATTGTGTTTTTAACATGTTCTTGTAGGATTTTTCTCATGATGGACATATATAAATTAAAATTAAGCTTAAAACTGCACTTTTTGAGTATTTTTATATACAGATCGTTGTGAATCAAAATGCAGTTGGAAAAATCTTGCAGCTACAGCTTCCCTACTCCGCTTTTTTCTAATTCATCCACTGGCGGACATATCCATGTACGTCTTCGTTTTCCTCGTCTGTGCTCCAGCACAGGATCAAAACTCTACAGCTGGATATCTTTGATAATACTCGTCATTTTTGTTGTTCCAATAATGTTCGTTTGAGGTTGTGAGGGGCTGTAAGCTAGGGGGAGTGTGTAACAGATAAATGTGTACTAGAAAACAACTGTTTTTAAAAAATGTTGGCTAAAAACAGAATAATTATAGTTAAACAGCCAATGATATCTATTTTGAAATAAATCAAAAAATGACTGGAGAGGGACTTAAAACATGTTTCTATGTATTATCCTATACCTACTATTCAATTTTCTTTTTCTTAACATTTTGCTTTGATTTCTTGAATTTATTGTTGTTTTTTATAGAATTTATTTTTCTTTTTCAATTCTTGTTGTTGATCTTTACTATGTTTTTGCATTGAGGGATTTTGTGATTTACGCTTCAGGGCCACCGTAGTTTTACAGCCTTAAAACGTCCACAAAAATATTTTTAAAAAAGAACTAAAGAAGACTACTTTGCAGATCAAAGTAGTCATCAAATCAGGAGGTATGTTAAAAAACATACCTCCTGTGAAAATAGAGGCCCCAATGTACTGTAAGTTGACTTTTTTAAAATATTGAATTGAGCTAAAAAAGTATTTTGATTAACATTCATCTGACTAGTTTGTCCTGTCTGTTTATTTAGAGAGATTATTCTTTGGTGACATCATTTCCTTTCAAGATGGTGATGAGTGTAGAACTCTAAAACAGATTTACCAGATTGTCACATGTTTTTAATATGTATTTTTGGTGGTACAAAGTCAGCATAATCAGGTTTATTCTGCTTTGCATTCAGACTTGTCACTCATCAAATGAACCAAAGACTGAAGCAAAAAATTCTGGAGTAACTGCTAATTTGGTGGTACTATTCTAAAAATTAACAAAAGGGTTTTGATTAAAACAAAATAACAACAAAAAAGGGTGAGAAAAAGGAAATTGTGCAAGAGTAAGTGGTTTCATTTTCTCTCTATTTTGAATTTACTGACATTTTAAGGATTTGAGCTTCTCCAGTTTCATATTACGGACTTCTTTTCTTCGTCTTTAAGACCCGTTACTCCCTTTGGTGCACTTTTACTCTTTGGATAGTCTGCAGATGATTGACACTGAAGTGATCCGCACCAGAGTTCACTTTGGTTTTCTTCAGAGAAAAAAAAGGTTAAAATCCGACCAAATCATATGTCATAAAAAATAACTACTAATTGAATACGTTTTGATTAACACCAGTTTCCTTTGCGAGAGAAGAGCAGAGGTGAACTCATGGGGGAGCGAGGATGCCCCTGCAAAGCCAGCCGCTCTGCGGGAACACCTCCCCTCGCCCTGCTATAATAAAACACACTGCTGTCCATTCACAAAGCTGCGCTGCTGGCCTCAAATCCCTGTTCCTCCCCCCCAGCTTCAGCGGGGCTGTTCTAAATCAACACCCAGAAGTTCAGCTCGGCCATGAAAAGCTGTAAACCAAAGATACAACATTCTCAAATTCCATCAAAGATATTTGCCACAGCGGTCATTAGACTTAAATGTGAGATATATCGCTAAAAGAAACAGGAGGAATACCTCACGTCAGTGGCATGAATGAAGGTTTACTCCCCTTAACTCAATGTGCTGCCTCAGCCAGTCTTTCACAACCAACCCATTCATAAAAGTGCAGGGTTTGTGTGTAAAAACAGCGAGCCCAGAGCGTGTGTGCGTGTCACACACCAGATGACGAGATGCCGTCAAAAGAAATCACTGGCTCACATGAGAGAAATCCACCATTTTACTTCCAGCAAAAACAAGGAGAATGTGAGGAGGAGCGAGCGGCATCGGCACATATCTGGCAGGCACCTGGATGTTTTTGCACACTTAGTTGCATAGCAGCTGTATTTTGGAAAGTGGCGAGCAGAGCGGCGTGTTTTTCTTCTGAAGGGAAAAGAGGGGTTGGGAGGAGGGGGCATGCTCAGCGCTCCAAGCGTCCAGCGGTTCCAAATAGGGCCCGACTGGACTGGTTCTGAACTAGAACCCAAACAAGAGGAAGTCTGTGGAGCCACAGTCACACGGAGAGTTTGATTAGTTCTGGGTTACTTTAACCTTCTTTTTTTTTTTTTTGGAACTCCCTAAAGTTTCATCTAGAATGTACAAAGAAAATACAGTTTGAAAAGCTACTTCACATTTCTCACACACACAAAAAAGGAAGTGTATCTTGACATAATCTAAGGAGTCCCGAAAGGACATTCAAGTAAAAAAAAAAAAAAAAAAAAATTGAAGGTAAAAAAAATTCTGGCTGCTAACTGGTGTACATCACTTACTATCTGGTGCACACCAGTTAATAGCTGGTGCATACCAGTTAATATCTCCACCGTTTAATATCTGGTTTGCACAAGTTATCTGGTGTGCACCGATTAATATCCCAAAGCGCACCAGTTACAATCTGGTGTGCAGCAGATACTATCTGGTGTACACTGGTTACTACCTGGTGTGCATCAGTTACTATCTAGTGTACAGAAATTACTATCTGGTGCACACCAGTTACTATCTGGTGTGCACCAGTTACTATCTAGTGCACAGAAATTACTATCTGGTGCACACCAGTTACTATCTGGTGTGCAGTATTTACTATCTAGTATACAGCAGTTACTATCCAGTGCGCACCAGTTACTATCTGGTGTTCACCTAATGAAGAAGCTTAAATGAAGAGCTTATGCCATCCAGCCGTACAGTTTCTTGATGAGGGAATCAAAGTCAGACGTACATGCATCTTGTCATCTACAAGTTGAGCAATGAGCTTGTGGCCCGCCTGTTGTATTTGTGATGTCACAACTACAGTCTTTCTCTAATGACATTTCTTTCAGCTGGTCGCGATGCCAAAAATGCAATTTTAAATGTATTTTTATGATGGATAAAAACACAGTGGTTGTGTCCGAATTCCCCACCCCCCCCAATCACTATATCGTACGTTCACCATTTTCTGGTGCGGTCCGAATCTACTAATTCCAATATCAAGGGCACTCGAAATTTCCCAGAAGTCTTTGTGAAAAACTAGTGTGCATCGATGCTCACTAGATTAGTGAATAAAGACCACAATGCATTGCAGTTGAACAATTTCAAACAAAAAAACGTGTGTAAATGTAATACTTGAATAAACCATCCACATTTCACTACCAGAACACGGTGGAGTCATGAATAAATGTCGTAAAATGTTCGTATTTATTCGATTTTCACTTTGAGAAATCGGTGACGTCATATCTGGTGTTTAGAAAAACAAAAGAAAAGTAGTGAGCATCGTGTCCGAATTACCTTTAAAATCCAGGGCACTTTATAACGTTTTTTATCAGTTAGGGATTAGGAGGGGAATTCGGACACAACCAATTACATGTTAGAAACAGCAAAAACACAACGACAGAGGACAGACGTTGGCAATCTTTGGTATCAGCAACACTGTGAGCGAGTTCAGTTCCACTTCCTCTGCTCTCACGGTGTCCCTCCTTCCTCGAGCTGGCTCTCAGCGAGGACTCCGGCGCTCTGCAGCCACAACTTCCTATATAATTACTGCGAGGCACAAAACTAAACAACCGTCCCACACAGCTCCAAAATCACTGGATTAGTTCACATCTTGGAACACTCAGTACGTGAGCACAAAGAGGCTGAGAGAAAAAGGGAAAGGGGTGCTAGCACTGCTGCTGGGGGGGGGGGGTACTTTTAAGTCTGACTTAGTTTGTACAGACACAGGAAGGGAAGGAGGGGTCTGGAGTATCCACTTGGAGAGGGTGAAGAGGAGGAGGGGGGCCTCTGTAGTACTGTAGGGCTTTTTTATGAATGAAGACTGAAGGAGGGAGGAGGGGGAGGGAGGAGGGGGAGGGCGGGGGAGCCACACTTCCTTTTGCGCACACAGGGAAGAAAATTTATGAATGGTTCACATCTCTCGGGCAGCTCCAAGTGTAAACAGCACAAAAGCAGGACGAGCTCGGAGAGGAGAACTTTCTGGTGATTGTTAAACTCTGATTAAGCAGAACCCTGACGGACAGACGCGTGTCTTTCTTCAAGCTAAAACGACACAAGGAGTCTGTCGGGCGGCAACATGACAGAATCCCTCCTCCCTTTCTCCATTCCTCCAAACATTAAATCAATGAAAATACGCCATTATTGCCAATTCAAACACACGGCAGGCAGATCGGCGAGTGCATAAAAAGTTGCATGTTTGCATAACCTCCCCTCTGGGGTTTGCCCCGCAAACAGAGCGCGCTTGTTAGCCGTGAACTGCAGGAGATCGGACCCGATGAGATAGATCTACCAGATGTGCAGGTATTGCACAATCCCCGCTTTGCCCCTGGTCTCTTCTGTAATCTAGCATTCCAGCGTGTGTTGCCCCTCTTTTTTCTGTCTGCTCTGTTCACAGCACCACACCCATGCAGGTGAAAACTTGACTTGGTAAACAGCGTTTGATTCAGCCTCCCTCGCTGCAGGCCTCAATTATCCTCCGGTCACTTTGGATTAGAGATTTTCTTTTTTTGTTGTTTTAAGTTCATAAACAGGTGAGTCACTTGTTTTGACGGCTTGCCTCCCATTTCAATGGGAGGGGATAAGGCAAACAAAGCGTTTCTTTCCGTTTGTCTGAATAAAACCGAATAAACGTCTTTTGACGGCGATCGGCGGGGATTCTGAGAGCGCTCCTGTCGTGTCCGCCTCAGCTGCCCGTCAAACCGAAGCCTGCGTGACCCTGCAAATCACAGCCGGGTCAGGCTTTAGCAGAAACCTGACAGCTGATTGGGTGTCAGGCCAGCAGGTTAAGTAGACATGACCTTTGCCTGCCCTGGGGTTTATCTGCACTTCCTCCTCCGCATTGTTGGGCCAACAGGCGGCCGCAGTGTTGAACAGGGTACGTGTCACCACAGGCTGACCAGTTGTGACTTGCAGTTGATGAAATCACATGATGTTCTTTTGCACACAAAAGACGCACAGATTCGGTTGGAGGAAGCGGCTTTGATTGGCACCCGAAGCTGCAACTTTTCCTTCGCAATGGGATTGTTCCCGAAGTTCCCTTTTTCCTCGCCAAACATTTGGATGTCATTGCTGGAGATGTAGAGGATGTGTTAAATGTGAAAGGGGGGAGAAACTGTTTGTACAGCGACAAAGACTACCTCCCAGATCCTGAACCTCTATTGTTGAGACCAGCGGCGAAAAAAGAAATGCATTCAAATAGCAGCTCAGTTGTGCAGACCAGGAATTTGCTTCTCCCTTTTTCACCTTCCGATGTGCACAAAAGGCCACCTTTGTACCTGAACCCTGAATAATTGTGTACTGGTTTCCTGGGCTGCACCTTTTCAGCCTATCAAAGACATGCAAATTAATGACAGCAGCACAAAATGCAAGCATCCAAATGTGCGCGGTGATGACTGGGTCATTAGGACCTTTATTCTGCATTCATTTGCCTGACAAAGATTATCGCAGCATTAATGATTTCTATTATCTTTAAGGTCTTCACTGGTCAATTTTGAAATCAACATTATTTTTCTCCTTTTACAGTTTTAAAAAAATATACAATTTAATAAAATAATGGGCATCAAAACAACTTTTTTTTATTCAAAATTGGAGTTATAAATATAATATCTGAAATGCCAATTTAGTTTTATTTAAAGACAAACATTTACACGATTTGGTCTTAGTCACGTTCAATAATAATAAAACAGGATTCATAACATCTTGGGCTTTTCTTTCTTCATACAGTATTTTTTGAATTTTAAGGCGCACATAATTAAAAAAAATAAATAAATAAAACGACATTGCGCTTCATAATTTGCAGTGCCTTAGTTAAGGATTAATTCTGGCATCGCTTACTGATGTTGAAACAATTTTGAGAGGAACACGGCGCTCTGTCAAAATGTCAGTCAGTTTTTATACGCGTTGCAAACAAGGTTGGGTGTTCTTGTAAGTATGCTAATGTAGCGGAGTCAGACTGTTATTTTACATGTTACTTGTACGGTTAGCGCTTAGCATAGTTGCAGTAACGTTTGTTTTTGCGCTACGTTTGCGCTTTTTTAAATGTTATTACCGTAATCAGGTTGGGAGTTAGCGTTGTCACATTGATGTTTGGTTTAGCTGTACCAATCTGTTTTTAAGTGTTGCAAACACATTTTGTTGTTACCGATATTGAAAATATGCTAATGTGGCTAATATTTAGCAGTGTTGGACTGCGTTTTTTTGACATGTTACTAACAAGGTTGGGAGTTAGCGTTTGTTTTAGCTTATAAGACAGGAATGGTGAATGCGCTAACACGGCTAACGTTTAGCAGTGTCGCACGGCTTTTTTTTACGTATTACTAATATGATTGGGAGGTATCGTAGTCACAGGAACGCTTATTTTAGTGATATAAGACTGTTTTTTAAATGTTGCAAACACATTTTGTAGTTACTGGTATTGTGAATATGCTAACGCACCTAATATGAAGCATTGTCAGACTGTGGTTTTTTTTTACATGTTAAGAAAAATGTGGGCAGTTAGTGTAGTCACAGTAAATTTTGTTTTAGCATATTAGACTTTTTTATGGGTTTTTGGAGGTTACAGGTATCGTGAATACGCTAACGTGGCAAATTTTGACTTTTTTTTTTCGTGTTACCAACAAGATTGGAAGTTAGCGCAGTCACAGAAACATTTGTTTTAGTGGTATCAGTCTGGGGTTTTTTTACATATTGCAAACAAATTTGGGAGTTACAATACGCTAACGAGGGTAATGTGCAGTGGTGGTGGACTTTTTTCTTTTTTTTTTACATGTTACTAATTAATGTGTAGCGTGTTACAAACAAGTTCTGGAGTTACTGTGAACACAGATAATAAAAGTCGAATTTATCTCTGACTCCTTTGTCTCGGTTAAAGTGCCTTATAGTTCGGTGCACCTTAAATGTGACATAAGTTTGAAACTAGCTAAATCGTTGATAGTGCCCCTTATAATCCAGTGCACCCTACATTGAATGATGGTCAAACGGGGAAAAATATTAATGCTACAAAATTGTTGAAAATAGGAAAGTCGTGACAGGAAGGATCAAAGAAACTTGGAAACACACACAAAAAATCTGACTTTGACAGCTTTGGTTTAAGGAAAACGTTGTGATCTCTGATTACTCTGTTAGTGGGAATAGCTCCAAAAACATTTCAATAACACAATTTTGTAAAAAGTACTAGAATTGTACAGCCACAGTCAATAAGTGCACCAAACACACAAAAAGAAAAGCCAACTATAGCCCAATACATGTCTTTATGAAGTTGTTTTTTGTCCCATGTTTTATAAATTACTAAAAAACTCAAATGCAAAACACTTTTATGTATATATTGAAGTATTGAAGAAAATCAAATACTCACAGTTCTCAGAGTGAAAATCAGGGACAAACTGCTCATCACTGTCAGGAACCTGAGCTGAAATGACAACAGAAGGGAAAAGGAATTCATATATTTTCAAAACAAATTTAGATTAATTTGAAATTTCTCTGGTTTCATTGATTGACTTTCTTTATTGAATAAAATTTGAGTTCTCAGCAGTTCTCATTTCAGGTGACCTTCTGTCCATGATCTGCACCAGAACCTCCTTCATTCACCGATCGACATGTAGACTGCTTCATGTTGAGCCTTTACACTCATGAATGTTCCAGCTGCTTTTATTTTGAAATTGTTTTTTTCCTGCCTAATTTGTTTCGGTGTTGCAATGTCAGCCAGAAAAAAAGAAGTCTGAGCTCCTCCAGGCTGTGTTCTGAATGAGAACACGAAGAGAGTCTGCAGATCTCCCTCATCGGCGCTTCATGTCTGAGCCTCGTTAGTTCTCTGGTGTTCACCCAAACCAGTCAGACATCCATACAGCAACCACTTTCTGCATGTTTCCACTGTAGAATTTCAGACAGGCAGAACTGGCTGTTCTGGCATAACCAGTGAGAGAATCTGTCAAGTTGTGTCACGAGCCAGCAATGTAGCTGCTGGGGACTGAAACTGTAAAGGCAATCTGGATTCTCTCCTGTGCAAAGATGAAAACTCACTTAGGAGTTTGAATGGAAACAGATATGAAAAACAAATGAAATGCCACTGCAACAAGAGAAGCTCTAAGCTGGACGTTCTTTAAACGCAGCAATTTCTTTTAAGAATCATTTTCAGTTACATTTAGGAAATGCATAATTAAAAGTACATTTTAAAAATCAACAACCACCTTATATGTGCAAAAAATTGAGGAATCGGCACTAAAAATCTGTCATGTGTAAAATGACCTGTTAGAAAAAAACGGCGAAGGTTTGGGAGTTTGTGCTCCAAGAAGTCAGACTGACCCTTCCAGTGATTACAGATATTTTTTTTTACAGCAAAGACTCCTGTGAGGGTTTGTGTCTCCTCATCTGAAAAAGTTGAACCCTACTGGTGTACCCACGCCACCTCCTCCCTGTGAAGGGATGCCTCCTGTTCACCCACTTCACACAGTAGGTGGCGCTGTGCAATCTTAATCCCAGTCTGAATTATTTCCCTCCATTTGAAGTGTTCCCAGAAAATTTTTATGTATTTTTTTTAATCCGACCCTCCAAGCTGAGAGATCTGAAGTCCTCCGTTGCGACGGTAAACCGCATCGCGCTGAGAAGTGTTTTTCTTCACGTGGTGCGCTCTGAACCACAGACGTTTACATTTAAATGTAATTAATGACTTTTTGTTGTAGCATTAACTTTTTTAAGTTATAAAACCGCTGTTGTTATGTATATTTGAGCACTGGAAGCTCCGTGCTAACGCTAGCGGACCGGCGATTATTGGTGACGTCTGAAAAAGTAGACACTTTTTTCATAACTCTCCGTTTGGAGGACCAAATGAAGGGGAAGGGAGAAGGGAAGAATTCAAATTGAGTCTTTATGCTGATTTACCACTTATTAAAATGAAAAGAGTGCTTGAAAAAAAAAGGAAAGCTTGTAGTTTGAATACACTGACATGCTACTCGAGGTGTCGAAGCTAGCGTGCGCCTTAGCGTATCGACCATGATCCCCACTTCGCCAAGGTCCCAACCACGCCATGTTTCACAATAGTTTCCTTGACAGACCCACTAAACCAGCTGGAAGCAACCGAACGAATCGAATATTTTTTAGTGTTTGGTTGTTTACTGACTACAATCATCTTTAATACTTAAACATTTTTCCTTTTGATTCCATCAAATAGGATAAATACATGCTCTGTAACATTTGGTCAATTCTTTGTGTGTCATGATTTCCCAACAAAGGGAAATCAAAGAATGTTGAAGTGTGCAAAATGCTAAAGTAAAGGTTTATATGACCACATTTCCTTGTTTTTAAACTCCAATGTTAATTTTTTGTTGCTTAATACTAAATTGTAGGGTAAAATGGTGCCCCACTTGAGAAAGGTCTAAGTATTTCAGCAATATAGAACAAACTTAATTTGGATTTTCAACCCCACATCAAAGAATTAAATTTTTTTTAACTCACAACGATGTTAGCTTAAGATTCAAAAATATTGACTTGAGTGTTCAGGAAAAAGCATCTTATTTACCCACTGTTTCAAATTTAATTCAGACATTTTTAACATGGTGTAACTGTATTATAAAGAATTCATTATAAATAAATTTTGCATTCTTTCAATACAGAAAGAGATCATTTAAAAAATGAATAACAATACAATAAAGTAAGTTATTCTTACCACAAAGTTTAGAAAATTAGCATAATGTTTTCCCGCCAAAAACATTTTTGAGATTTCATGGAGGCAGCCATTTTAAAATGAGCAGGACAAGCCTTTCTACTGCCTCTAGTGGAAGGATGATGAAGTACAAGGCAGAAAACATGGACCACGTTCTGTATAATGGGTGTTTAAGGAAAGTGTGGATCATGCTAATGAGATAAGAGTCTTAGAAATGTATGTATCAAATATGATACAAATGGTTATATAGGCTTAAGTTCAGCTAAAACTTTAGTGAAAATATATACAGATTTAGAATCACCTTTTGGAGACTATAGCTAGGTTTATTACAGAATATCCGCTCTTATGTGGGACTGTAGATAAACAAACCTAACTCGTCACTTTATACCAAGGATTTGGCAGCATATTAATTGCAAGTAAGGAAAATATGAAATAAAAGCACAATGAGTCTCAAAATAAATATATCTTTAAATAAATGTCCATGTGTAAAACATGAGTTGTAGGTCATGTATTAATTATGACTCTGTGGTGCTCCAACTCTTCGCCCTATCCAAACTTCTGATTTCCTGTCCCATCTCTGTCTTCTTCTCCAGTATTTTTGTTTCCAGACGGTGAAACACAAAGCAGAAACTGAAACTTACATGCAGAGGACAAAAAGAGGAAATAAGAAACTCAAATCCACTTTCTTGTCGTCACACTCCTTCCTGTGCAGAGGAAACCGGATGACTCCGTTCTGGAGCGCGTTCTGATAAATTACATCGATTTCTTATATAAACGCTGCATCCTGTGATTTACTATACCATAATGATATTACCTCCTTTTAACTTTTCAGTCTTTTGCCCTCAAGGGGGACAAATATGCTGCTTTATGATGCCGAGCGAAGGCCAACGTTTCGCTCTGCAGATCCGACAGTCAATCGCTTTTCACTGTTTTCAACATGTCAGGAGCAGAAGACGAGCTGCAGCTCGGCAGAGGAGGAATGATGAGCGTCAGACGTTATCGTAACCTCGGCTGTCTGGGTCTGCACACTTTCCTTTGTGTGTTCGTGTGCATCCGACCGGCTTCCAGGAACACACTCGTCAGGAGGCTTTGAGATGCAAGTCAGCACAAGAAGGAAAGTGTGTTTATATGAGCATGTTCCCCTCACAGCTTCCAGGCACCTTGAATGACTTTTTTTTTTTTCGCTCCCAGTGGGAGATCCTGGGAGGAGCAAAGCAGCCAAAGTCGTATAAACCTCAGGGCCAAAATGAGACAAGATGTGACAAGCTCCTGAACTCCTGCCATTCAGAGCTTCACCCTTTCCGTCTCCCTCCTGCTTCCGCTCTCTTTTGGTAGACCGAAAAAAAACCCTCCCTTCAGCCAACCAGCTTTTACAACTGTGGCGAATCTCACAACTGCAATCAGTCATAAGGTCTTTAATTAATGCGACAGGAAAGGAGAGGTCTTAGTCAGAGAGGCTAAGAGGGGGAAAAAATAGAAGAAGAAAAACAAGCCCGAGGTTGGAGGTAAATAACGCTTTGATAAAGTGACGCTTCCATCTTTCTGCTCCACCTTCCTTCACCTTCTGAGAGACTCAGTAAGCCACCACAAAGACAAATAATCTCATCCCAGCTGCTAAAATACCTTCCAAATAAATCAGGATTCTGCTTCTGTATGTGGTCAAAAGAAGAGTTTTCCTTTCAGAGTTTAAGTGGACCTTTTTATCCGAGTACTGCAAAAACACAAAACTCCAGCAAGTGTTTTTGTCTAATATCTCATTTAAATAAATTATTACACTTGATATAAGTCAAAACTTACTTGTTTTAGAACTTGAATATCTTGTTGAGTCATTTAATCTCAAAAACATCTTATGTTAAAGATCCTCTCTGATCAAAATTGTGGGTTTTTATAGCATTTTTCTGATGATGGAGCGCATATATAAGGAACATTTCTTAGAGTATTTCTTAATTCAAATCAATGTGAATCAGACAAAAAGAATGCAGTTAGAAAGCCGCAAGCTCCACTCCATTCTGATGCATCTACTTGGACTCAAATCTGGCTCAAAACTGAACGTCTGGATAACTCCAATACTAGCCATTTCAGTTGAATCGCTAATGTTAGCTTGGAGCTGTGAGGGGCTGTAAGCTAGCAGGAGAGCATGTAAACAGATGGATGACTGGAAGTGAGACGCAAATTTCCTATAAGATAAACAATGTCCTAGAAAACAACACTTTTTTTATTTTGGCTCAAAATGGCTTAATTATAATTAAAAAGCCACTGGAAATGCTTTTAAAATAGATCAAAAGACGATCAATGTGGGACTTTACATAAAAGTCGGAATGGGTGATATATATCGGTGTTAGTATCAGCCGATATTTGCATAATTTGAGTTTATCGGCATCGGACCGATACTAGAAAAATCCACCGATATTGTTGTGATTATTTTCAAATACACTTTATTTTTGACGTGGTTACTTGTTCCTAATAGATCCTTGGAACTGGGAAGCTCATGTTTACAGTCATAGTCAGTAATTGCTATGGAAAGCTTATGATTAAAAGTTTCGTCTAATAGTCAGTAAATGTTTTCAGATATATTTTCAAAGTTTGAGAGTGAGCCTATGAAATCTCTTGCTTTATGAAAGGTCAATTGCAATGTGATTATATAATAAAAGAAAAGTTGTAAATTTCTTATAAGAAACAACAAAGAAATTTAAACTTATTGTAGATACTTAAATATCGATATCGGGAAATATCGATTATCGGCCACAGTAGCAGTGAAATATCAGTTATCGGGATTGGCCGGAAAAAAATGACATCACCCCATCGTTACATAAAAGCAGAAGTTTTTTGGGGGGATGGTGTGTAATTGTGCTTGATTTATAGAAACTCCTAACATAATGTAAAAATGTATTTAACAAACAGCAGACCAGAAGTTTGAAAGTGAACATACAATTATGTTAATTTTAAACCAAAATGCTCTTTAAATGTGTAATTTGAGTCTTAATTTAAGATGATTGTGGTTTAGAAATGTATAAATATAGATACTTTGAGGAACACACACTTAATTTAAGATATAGTATTTCAAAATGAGTATTTATAGCTAATCTCAAGATCTAATTTAGCCTTAAAATAACTTTTAATAATAAATCTTTCCAATCGTACTTATTTTACTAATTCCTTTAGCAATTTTTTTACTTATACCAAGGAAAAACTTATATATATATATATATATAACTTGTTTTGAAAGGGACGTATTTCCAGTGTAAGGGAATTTGCTGAACCGCTGTGTTTTTGGGTGAAGTAACCTCTACGTGTGGCCCGTCCAGGCTTTGAAGCGGCGGCCATTGTTAGTTTATTGGTCCTGGTCTTTGTGAGGTGCAGGTGTGAAAAGAGTTTGACGCTACATGAGAAGAAGGAGGGACGTTTGCTACAAACAGCAGAACAGTCACTTTGACTCGGAAGTTTCCGTCCGTGCAGACGCTTCACTTCCACGCCGTCCGATTGCTTCACGGCTTGTGATTTGTCAATGTGCAGAATGCTGCCCGTGACACTAAGTCACAGGGTTTGATGATGAGAAGCACTTTATTTCACACTTCTATGGAATTCAGATTCTCTCCTGAAATGTTTACTTTAATTACACATCTTAATGTAGAATAAAACTTTTTAAAAACAAGTAGTCAACATAAAATTCTGGTTGCCTTATCGTCCCTTATCTTGTAAATTCTCCCTTATTTGATCTTGCGTTCGAGTAAATCGGAAATTCAATGGGGCAAACCTATAAATATGACAGAGAGAGCTGCGGGAGGCAGACAGCCTGCACTGTTGGTGAAAGGTCGCAACAGACACGTAATGCGTGAGCTCAGCATTTTCTAACCACAAGAACACAGAGGATGAACACATCTCTGGGGATTTTTAGGTCTCGTGTTTCTTGGAATGGTCTTCACACAACACTGGAGGCTGATGCAGCCAGTTTCCCGGAGTCTTTGTGTCTTATCCACGTTGTGGCAGAATCCACCTGCTGATTTTAACACCGTTTTCAGATTTATTACCATATTACTAAAGTCCTTCTCTTTTCAAAGTGTTCCCGGTGGTCTTTTAATTATTATTATGCCGTTTTTAGCCAAAATTTAGAAACCTGAGTCACTATCTTGGACATAGTTTCTGCAGAGCGGCAATATTTTATAAAAAAAATGTACATTTGAGTTGTGAGTGGGGCTGCTGACACAAAGCAACGCCACTTCCCTTCCCATCATGCATCTGTTTACACACTTTCCCGCAAGCTTACGACCTCTCACAAACTGCAACCAAACACTACTGGTGCAACAAAAATATTGGAGCTATCCAACAGTTTAGATCCAGATTCCAGCTCAGACGAGGGAAGCAAAGATGTCCATGGATCTATTTGTCAAAAAGTGGATGCGTCAGAATGGGGCGGAGCAGAGAAAGCTTGTGGCCCGCCCATTATACTTTCTACATCACAAATACGCTCATTTCTGTACATATATATATATATTATAAATGTATTTAGTATTATTACTCATTTTTTATATTATTTTCCAGCCTTGCCTGGTTTTTCATGTGTGTACACATTGCTTTTTGGTTGTTGGAGCTGCTACTTGTGTGATAAATGTGGATACTTGGAAAACACAATAAAAATTGAATTAAAAAAAAAAAACAAATACGCCAAATTTTAAACGTCTTTTTCCTGTCTGTTCCTGATTAGCAACAGTTTGAAAAAGGAAATACTCAGAAATGCAATGTTAAGCTATTTTCTTCTGTATATATGTCCTCTATCACCAGAAAAATGCCACAAAAACATATTAAAAACACAATATCTATTGGAATACATCTGGGTCAATCTAGTTTTTGCCATTTCAGAGACCACAATTACTCAGTTTTACTTCACATCCACCAACACATGACAGAAATCCCTTTTTATTTCAGTGATGATTCAATTCTAATCATGTTAAAAGCAGTTGTAACCATTTTTCTCTTGCAGGAATGTAAACTGTACCCTGACATCAATCACAGTATGATCACTCCAGATTACACTTTTGCTATAAAAGTTACACCATCGCTTTTGTCGAGTAATTTTTACCCAATATAATATACCAAATGAAAAGTGTTTATCATAAAAAATAGATCAAAATATGACAACACGTGATAAATTAAAGTTATATATTTTTTTATTTTCAACTGTGGTTTATGTAAAAAAATGGAAAATAAAAACATAGGAAGATCCCAAAAAAATGCTCAAAAATCACTTGAAAAATTAGGAATCTGAAAACGAAAAAAATAATACTAGAGACTTGACCTTTGGTCCACCCATTCCTGGGACATGTGAGACTTTACCCAGTGACCATGACACTCAGAAAAATATAACATATTGAAAATCATGCAAATACTTTTGCTCTCGTGAAAATCACCCCTCGATAGTGCTCTAAGGTTTAGGATGGTGGATTCCGGTGCGGCACGGATCCGATGGGACCCTGCGGTGGTACATTTCTCCAAAGCTGTTAGGCCACTAACATGACACCCAATGCAATGTGTCAATTATTCAAAGTTTGAGTCTGCAAGCCTCCCTGCTTTCAAGTTACTGGACGAATAGTGATCTAAGGAAGAGTGTGTTTGTGAAACATCAATTAACAAAACTGATTAAAAGCCTTTAAAAATGAAAAAAATATATGGAAATAACTATTTCCTTTTTTTTCCAGCCCACCAGCTTCCAATTTCCAAAACACATTTGTTTAAATTCCAAACCGGACCACCTTGTTTCCTTAAGTCCCCGTGATGTCAAACTCTCAGCACGCATGCTTCCAATTAACGTTTAAGGTGAGCTCGAGCGAGCGTCTTCCTCCTGCACGTTAATGTGAACCAGCCCCGGCTGAGCAGCAAAGACACGCTCAGCTCAACCTCTGATGATCAGACTGGAAGCAGCTCTCCTCCAGCCTCACTGGCTTTTACACTTCAATGTAAATGCCCAAAGAGAGCGGCGTCCTCCTTCCAAAGCTCCACATCAAAGCAACACAAACATTTACACCTCATTGTATGGGTCCCTTAAACTCACACAGCCCTGTTTTCTTTCCTCCAGATCGGCACCCGAAACACACAGTATAATGACTCCATTAGGGTTCACGTCAGCGGCGTGCATATGAAGCCTACAGGCAGACAGTCGCCCCTGGCTGGGCCTCATTTCATCACTGTGTGCCTTTGAGTGACACAAGCCAAACAGTCAGTTTGTTTGCTTTGGCTGCAGCTTGGCACTCACGATACATGCCAATGTGGCCAAAATAGGCCATGCTCAAAGCTAATAATGTGCCGTCTGTGCTCACTCACACTTTTTTTCAGATGGAGAGGGGGAGGTTGTGTGAGCAGATGTGTTGCATCAGAATGGCTTCTCAACAAAAGCAAAAATGAAAGAAAACAAACCTTTTTTTCCTCTATCTTTCTAAATGAGAACCCAAAAGTTATTAGCTAGGGTGTAGTTCGACAGATCATTGAATATTTCAGGAGCCTCACCTTCTGTGAGCCATGTCTCTTGAAGTTGGCTTAAATCCTGGAAGAGGTCTGAAGGGAAACAGAAGAAAACAATAAATCAGAATTTAGTCCCAGCATTTCCACTCCAAGCTGATTGAGAAATGACTGACAGATCTGTAAATGTTACCTTCAGATTCCTGAGGGGGTAATTCTGTATCCATGAATTTCCTTTTTGCAGCCATCAACAGTCTATTTAGGGGCCCATTTCCTTGCGACTTCTGTAAACCCAGAGATGGGAAAGTAGTGAGTGACAGACTCCTTATGTATACATATAAATATATAGGAAATTGTGTTTTTTTTCTGGTTGTTTGAGACATGAAGTGGCGCACAATAGCGCATTCGTGGAGGCGATCTTGGAAAAACAAATGCGCAAAGTGACCATTTGGCACGCGATCCTAAACCGAAAGAAGTAAAGGTCGTGGAATCCGACAAACACTTTCAAATGCCATCTTTTATGTGTGCAGATGTCGAAATAGTTGTTCTTAAAAGGCTTTGACAAACAGTTTTCCACCGCGCGCGCAGCCAAACTCGTGCAGACGCGGCGCAGAGCGCAGTCGGGTCGTGGGAGAGAGCAGAGAAAAACAACCGAAGCAGGAGTTGGAAACAAGAAGTGAGACATACGTACATTTGCTAAAGTGTAAGGCACTTGCTGGTCCAAATATCCATCCATCTTATAATCCATCCGTTAACCGTTTGTGGTCATCTAGGCTGCGTTGGTGGGATCCACGCAGCCTGCAGAGAGAGGAGGGCGCGCGGCTTGTGAATGGAGCTGCGTGGAAGCTGCATGCATAATGAGCTCCATTCACAAAAAACGCCGAGGGGAAGTGATGGCGAGCGATTACCCAGCGGGCTGCGGGGCTCCTCACAAATCTGTGTCACTCTATACCTGCTTTCAACTTGCGCAGGCGCACTTCCACCAGCATTGATTTATCATCCGTTTTTATTTACTCATAAACAATAAGTTTTGTTTGTTCAGCTTTATAGTTTATAGCTGAAACTTTCTGAAAGTGGGAGGTTCGACGCCAGCTGTGCGCTCAAATCACACGCGTTGGTGATAATACACAGACTTCTCGTCCAGCTCCGCAGTGGAGCTTCGGGATTGGTGGATTTCCTTTGCAGGAGATCGAATTTCCCCGTTTTGTCCGGGTGAATGCGCCGACTTATGAATGAAGTCTCGGTTCCCCCTACGAGCCAATCAGACCGGCGAACGGCCGGCTCCTAGCAACCGTAGGCGGGGCCTTCCCGCGTGAGCCAATCAGCTTCCCCTTCTGCCTGCGAGCCTTTTCTACTTGATTTTCCAGTTGTTTTTCATTCACAAAAAAGAGGAACAGGGTGGAGGGGGTGTCCATTCAAAAAAAAAAAAAAAAAAAAACTTGCCCCAGCATGAAAGCATGAAAGTCGTGGCATGTTTTTCTAGTTTTGCCAGCGGAAATTAAAGAAACTTTATCTTGTTTACTCCAACTCCTCCTTTGTAGCTGGGAAGAAAACAAGGCAGCAGCAGAAGTGAGCTGACGTAAATCCGTGCAGGATTATGCATACCTGTGGTTTTAGGACTAAAAAAATGTAAAAAAAAAAGAAAAACCTCAACCACACAAGGAAAGCAGAGGACGTGAAGTTCTTTGTGAGGCGTACAGTCGACTGAAGCCACAGGAGCCGTTTTCAAACCTCAGTGGGTGAAGGAAACACAAAGGAAAGTTGATGTTCAATGTACAGCCCAGAGCGCTTCAGACTCCATCTCAATAACCCAGAGGTTTCTTCCTGCTTAATGATATTTAGATGCACATTTAGATTTACACAACAAGGCTATAAATTATACATCAGGCACGGCCAGCACTGATTCCCTTCACTACAGTGTAAGGTAGAGTCACGGAAATATAACATGATGGTCGTTTAGAAGCTGCTTTATTCAATTTGGGCCACTCTAAAGAGTCTGTGTGTTGATCCAGGAGGACACCGCACTTTGTACGTTTGACAACTGGAGGAGAAGTGCTTTAAAAAGTGATTAAAAAGGGGGTTTTTCCTTTATAAATGCATAATTACACTTACTTTTTTATTTTTAAGAAAATGTGAATGTGTGAAACATTTTTGACTGTATATAAGAACTGGACTGAGTGACTCCTCTTCCCTTGTGTTCCAAACAGGAAGTACCTGCTGGCTCCACAAAGCCAAAATCCCATATACTTGTATTAAGAAATAAATAGCTAGTACTCAGTCGTTCTATTTGTCAGAAGAACCATTCTTTCTCCAAAACCTTTTTTTAAAACATGCTTTTGTTAATCTTATTTTTTTTTTCTTTATTACAAATTATTCAAGTTATAACTGGCCAATCAGATACCTCTATAAAAGTAGATGGCCTTGCATTGAATAATTGAAACATTTGATTGAGAGATAACCCGTGTGGACTTCCAACAAGCTCATTCCTGATTGGCTTGAATGGTTGTCATAGAAACGTGGACTCATACTATCTCGGACCAATCACTGCCCATTGACAATTTCAGGTTTCAACATAGCAAATTCTGTTTTGCGTAAATAAATGGCGACTCAACTGCATGTATTTTGTTGGAACCGGAGACATCACACCTGCTGAGTCCAGTTCTCATATACAGTCGATGGTAGAGACCCAGGGCGGAGCTAGAAAAATGTTATATCGGAGGCAGAACACAAATAAAGGGATAAAAAATACATATTTCCAACAGTTTTATTATTGTATTTAAAAATATTGCTTTTGTTATTTTTGCAGTGCTTAAAAAAGCTTGTAGTGATAATTTTGTAATCTTTGTCAGTACTGAAACTAATATAGACTCAAAAATGGGGCGCGGGGGCTCTTTGCTGTGTGCCTGTAGCTCCGCCCCTTGGTGCAGACCCATCCAAATCTTTTCTTTTGAAATGTAACACACTCAGATCCATTGACTGTAAAAGAGAATTGGACCAAGCGAGTGTGATGTCACCCGTAGAAAATGGCTTCCTTCTGGCTCCAACCAAGTGAAGTCAATTTAATCAACACTTTTTACACAATACAGAGGCAGCCATGTTGGAGCCAGATGACACTATTAAGCAGTAATCGGTCACCCTGAGTGATCGTTGCCGTGGCAACCACTCTCACCAACCAGGAGTGAACTTAGTAGAAGTCCACTTGAAAGCGGGTTACATGAAATCTGTCAATCAAATGTTTAGGACATTGGACTTAATAATTATAAAGGCTGCTGACTCAACACAACTATGTTTCATTTCAGCCAGAAGTAACTTTACACATCTATTTATTTTGTGACCATCATAGTTTCTTTACAGAACAGGAGGAACATAGCCAGTTTTTGAGCTCATGTTAGCATCACCATGGTAGGGTGTGTCATTAAACACTGCGCTCAATGAAAGCGAGCTAAAAGGCGGGACAAACAGACCTGACAGCTGCTGGAACATGTCCAGTAATGATCTCCTGCTGCACAGTTGTTAAGTAAATAACATTTTCCCATAAAGAAAAATATTACTGAATTACAGTCTTTAAAGTATAACCACTTTCCAGGACAGTCTTTTGAAACATATTTTTTTATATTTTATTTGAATGTTATCATTTTGATGATCCATTGAGTTTTTAATTCAGTTTCTTTCTTTTTTTTTTTTAATGATTAGCGCATATCAGAATTTTTTTTTTTTTCTTGAGAAATTGATTTTGGAAGCTGAATCTCACGTTGTTTCTGAATTCCTTCACTACTTACTGCTCTTTAGTGCAGTTCGTAGTGCCGTCTGAATCTATAATTTGCCCTATAATATTTCCCAGAATTCTGCGAAAAAACTACTATGGATCAATGCTCAGTAATATAGACCACAATGCATTGTGGTTGAACATGTTTTTCACGTGAAAAAAGTGTATTTAAATGTATTTTTTTCTGCAAACCATCCAAGTTGCTATTATCAAAACACAGTAAATCCATCAATAATTCTTCTCAAATGTTCAAATTTATTAGATTTTTATTTAAGAAAATCTGTGACATGATATTTGACATTCAGAAAAACAGAGCATGGTGTCTGAATTGCTTTTAAAATCCAGGAAGTGGAGCCGGTTAGGTTGATCTCAAACAAATTGTGCATTTTGTGGTATAAGTGCTAAATTTGGCATTGATGTAATTTAGGATCCCGTCTTTCAGAAAAGCCACTAGGAAAATCCAAATTGGCGGCCATTTGTAAAGATGGCAGCCATACACTCAGTTGTTACAAAAATTTAATCTATTCGCCCCCAAACTATTAGCCCTGTCTCAACAATGGATACAACAGTGTTTATATACATACATAAATACACACACGTATATATATATATATATATATATATATATATATATATATACATACAGTATATGTATACGTATATATACGTATACATATATATATACATATATTTATATATATATGCATATATGTATATATATACACATATACACATATATATACATATATATATATTTGTGTGTGTTTTTATATATGTAACATAAATGACAAAATGCATGATTATATTGATAACTGGCTCCATTAAGGGCATTAGATATTCCCATTCTGAAGTCTATTAAGGCTGAATTAAAAATTTTTCTGCTATCCCTACAGCTTGTCTTTACCCCTAAAATTGTAGGGTCATTTGGAGGGGTGAGGGGCCTGAAATACTTTTTTTAAGGGTAACACGCAGGGACTTTTGACTGTGTATCCCTCTGGAGGAGAAATTCTTCAGGTGAACTCTGAAACACAGAAATGTATATTTAAATGTAAGTAATGACTTTTTGTTTAAGCATGACCTTTTTAAAGTTATAAAACTGACCATGATATGTATCGTGCAGTGTCATCTAAATTTAAAGACTTTATCCGTAACATAAAAACTGTGCTCTCAAGGATAAATGTAGGGGTAAGGAGAGGCCATAGGGGAAGAATTTGTGGTTAGGGATAGGGAGGAAAACTGGACATAGTCTTGAACATAAATGACAAGGGAGTTTTTCTTCTGGGTTCCTCACATAAAAAAAACAACTTTTGAGCTGTAATACCAAACAAAATAAAGCATAAACTAAGAAGTTGAAGCGTGGCACCAGTTCAAAAAGCAGCGGAGGTAAATACCCACACGGTGATAAACTACTCTGCTGATACAATCATGTTGTTACAACTTACACAAGATTTACAGCTTCTTTAGACCCACTCGGGTGATTTACTGAAGAGAGAACATTTGCACTGGCCATTCATTGCTTCCCATGCATTTCATTTGCAGAACACACACATAGTGCTGAAAAGCATTGTGAAATCTATTGTAATAGTCATCTACCCTTGAGTCTAATATAGCTTCGTCAGCAGGGAGATAAGTACTGACAGAGACAGAAGGGAGACATTTGAAGTTGAGCGCAGGGCTGTGGAGTGGACTCAAAGTGCTTATTGATCAAAGCAAGCAGAGCTTGATGGATGGATGAAGTGCTATTATAGCCTCAGCTGTTGAGAGACACAGAGATGTGTTGCAGTGGAGGTCAGGAGAGGAATATTCCGAGTGAGAGATGCCTTTCAGGCCTAAAACTCGGATAAAATGAAAAAGCCAGGGAGGGGAGAAGAAAAAAAAAACGGAATGACAGATTTACAAAGACGTGGCGAGAAAAGAAACGGAAGCGGCAGAGTGGGGGATGGTGTGAGAGGAGGGCTGGTTCACAACACCTCTCTGTCTTTCTCCGCCATGGAGCTTTTAAGTCCTCCTCTCTGGTCCGTGCTACTCCTCCCTCGCTCCCGATGAAGCTGATGGTGACCGATAAACAAATGAAGATTACCGATAACACAAGGACATCACATATATAGATTTACAGGAAGCACAATCCATAAGAGGAGCAGGTTTTCTTTCTTTTATCTTATGTCTCATTACTTGTGCATTATTAATAAATAGGGAAAAATGTGTGTCTTTTATAAATTGTCGAGAAAAATAAACTCAGCAGCTCAGCAGTTGGTTATTCAATTATTTTTGTCTCATTTTGACAAATTTCAAACCAAAATACCCCAACAGACCTGATTCAACTTGACAAGGGCAACGTAGGGATGACTCCTGGGTGTCTCAAGCCCGGGGGGCTTTAAAAGAAATTTAGACTTCTCATTTTTTTACTTTTAAACAGTAATTACATTGTAATAATCAACATCAATAGCTAAAATATATTACTTAATTTAAGACAGCAAAAACAGAGCTAAGATATCAATGAAAGAGGGAACATAGGGTGCACATAATTACATGTGCAGGCAATTTATTTAGAGTTTTTAGGCAAAGAATATAAATGTATTTAAAAATTGAAATTATTTAAACAAGAATTCTAGGCTGCACTGTGTAACAGTGGTAAGCACTCTCGCCTCACAGCGAGAAGGTTCGAATCCCGGCAGGGTTCTTTTCTGTGTGGAGTTAGTATGTTCTCTGTATGCATGCATGTTTTTTTTTCAGGTTTCCTCCCAGAGTCCAAAATCATGTTTCAGAGATAACATGAAAGTGTGTGAGTATTTGGCCCTGCAACAGACTAGCAACCTTTGCCCTTCAGTGGCTGGGATAGGCTCCAGCATCCCCATGACCCCAGAAGGGGTTCATGAAGTTCTGAAGATGGATGGATTGATAAAGCTCGGATTTTCACCTAAAGTGATGCAATTGAGTAAACATACAAACACAAGAATTGGCGCTAGTGCTATATGGTTGGAGTCTCAGGCTGTAAATATTTACATTTGATCAGCCTGAATCTGCGTTGATGGGGACCAATGATGCCTGTATAGAAGGGGCAATGGTGTCAAGTTTGTAAACGTTCAGTAAATATGGCCCATAGTATTTCATAATAGTCTGTGCATTACATTTTAGCTACATTCATGCTGTTTAACGAAGAGCTTGTCCTAATGTTTATCAAGACCGGGACACTTAGATTTTCTCCCTAAAATAATCCGGACTGAGAATCCAGAGTGTCAAAAGTTCAAAATCAAATCTGGACTGAGTCCAAAATACACCTTCGGTCGCGGGCCGAACAGGATAAACATTTATTGAACACTCTAAAAAATTTTTTTTTTTATTTTAAACCGTAACTTTTTAACATAATTATGAATAATAAAAAGGCAGGACTATTATGGCAGAATAAATTAACTCAAACCTTAAATAACTTTCAACATTTTCCTCTCCATGAAATTAAAAATAAGAGCAAGATAACATCGGGCCAATAATAACAATAAAATGATCTGGAGGGCCGGATCCGGCCCCCGGGCCTTGACTTTGACACATGTGAAGTAGACCGTCCATAACTCTGTAATATCAAACAGCTGTGGATCCCTTATAGAGGCAATCTTGTTTGGGGAGTGTCCCTTTACAGTGAAGGTCACACCAATAGAAGGTTCTTCTTGAGTCAAACTCTTTTCATGAGAAACTCACATCAGAGTAGAAGTGGATCTCACGTTCTTTAGGACACTGCATTACATTTACCATTCTTTTTCCCTAGTTTGATCAAAAATAACATCAACTCTACACACACTTCCAACTATCTAACATCCTCACTGTGCCGTGCTGCCAAATCCTAGGGGTTGCCTAGTGTCCTGCCCATGTGAAACCCACAGGGCCTGATTTACGTCCAGGAGCCCATTTCCGAAGCAAACAATACACACCTCAAAATAACTCCAGTCAAAATAGAGTCAGCTCTCTTCTAAGGGTTTCCGCCAAAGGTCGGTCAGGATTGTTTGAACTTGTGACCTTCCTGAAAAGACTCCACTGTTCAGGGTGTTGATGGGATATACTCAAGTTTCTCTTCTCTGGTTATGGCGAATTGCCGTCTTGAAGTTGACGTATCCGTCCTGGTCTTGAGTCATAGACGAGGCATAGACGCTGGCAGGGTTCAAGACAAGAACATGCACAGGGATTCCCTCCCAGACACCTTGCCTATCTTTACCACAGATGAATGCCAAAGGAAAAGACAGGACGGAACGTGAAGACTGGTTGTGTGTTTGTTGAAATGTCTGTTTCGTGTTTATCACATACATCCAACGGACAAAGGTGCTCTTGCCCACACGCCCCCTCCTCTTTCCTTTAAAATCTGTTCAAGGTTCCTTGCTTCATTCCCTCAGGACTCTACAGCGTTGCTGGGATGCCTGCTTGTGTGCAGCATAGACAGGAAATGTCAGTGCTGGCATCTGACGAGAGCGAGAGCGCCAAACCAAGCGTGCACCCTTAGCCACCTGCAGCCTGGCCCGCTCTGCTGCAGACACTGGCCCGCTTGTTCGTTCTCCGACCAGTCCTTCCCATTCCCCTCCAAAGTGGGCCTGTCTGGCCTGCTCTGGCTCTGTGAAAGATCAATCAGGTGAGAACAATAGCATTTATAGGAGTGTTTTTGACTGGTAGCTCTTTAGAGGAGTGGCTGCCTCGCAGCTGCACTGGCTCCACTCAGCTGCCAGAAACACAAACACAAAGCTGACTCTTCCACCCCCCACACATATACACTTTCTCCCTTTATAAAAAAGGCAAAGAAAAACTATTCAACCAGATGCAAATGGACTGTTTATTCTGAGGATGTGAATTCTTTGTATCAAAGTTTGAATCTTTAGGAAGTACTAACTGCATTTTAACTACAATTACAGTCATGCTAGTTCTAGCAGTTCTTGGACTTGTCTGGGGTCATTTACTGGGGTCAATGGTTAGCACTCTTGCATCACAGCAACAAAATCCTGGTTTGACCTCCAGCTTGGAATCTTGTTCTGTGCATGTTTTCTCTCCGACTTCTTCCTCCAGTCCAGAAACATTGTTTGATGGATAATTCAATGTCCCTCAGGAGTGACTGTCTGTGTATTGTTGTATGTCTCTGTGTGGCCCTGTAATGCACTGGTAAACTGGTCAGATCGGCCATGTTTGGGCATTGTGAGCCACAATCCTGATTGTTTTTAAACATACCCTGATCTGCCATGACCTAAATGGCTGGACACACCTGATTCAGGTAACCAGCCATGAGTAAGGTGCAGGAATATGGAAAACCAGTTCTTTAGGCCTGGAGTTGCCCACTTCTGGGTGTGCACTGCCTCGGACTGACAGCAGCTGGTTAGCAACCCTGTTATCCTGAACAGGAACTAGTTGGTTGTAGAGCAACCCCTTACCACCTAAACTCATTCCAGAGTTCACTGCCTTCAATATTGTCAGTTTTTCCCAGATGACTATCACTCTGGTTAAGTCACCAATGAGTTCAGTCATCTCAGAACACATGAAAATGTTTGTGTCCATAGTACTGAACAAACAAGAACCTACAATGAGAATCGTCTGATATTTACATCTTTTTTCTACCACAGCACTATGGAAGGGAAAGAATATGCTGCATGGTAATGTCTTAACTACACATTTTTTGTACTTTTTTCTCACTTAAAAAAAATAAACTTTTTTTTTTGATGAAAATTGTGTAAAACTAAATTTTTAAGTCATAAACAATTGAAAGAAGATGAATAAGTGGGCTTTAAAAGTCCTGATTATGGGTCTTTTGTTTTGTTTTGTACTGATTTATTTTTTATTTTTGAACTATTTGACAAAACAAAATGTCAATTTTCTTTTCTAATGTTGTATTTAAAACATTCTGGCCAGACTTTAATATTTCTTTGCTTTTTATTAAGATGTCTAAACTGTATTACAAATATAAATATGTTCTGTATAACACATCCTGTTTCCTAACTTTTAGAATTAGTACGCAAATTTAATGTGGTAAATGATGCATGAAGAAAATGTTTGATCAATTTACAACACATAAATAGACATTGATTTAGATCATTTGTTTTTCATTTATAGATTCAAACTTTTTTTTAAAATAAAAAATGTTATCAAAAAAGTAAATAATCCAATTTTCAAGGTAATTAATCAAATACAATGCTTTAAAAAATGTGACTTTTGCTAAGGTCAAAATTCAGTTGCTTTTAAAGACATGCAAATTTGCTTTTATGTCCGTGTGTCACTGACACCATAAAGGCAGCTTTATTTTACTAGCCAGAAGCACATCTTGAAAACCAAAGAGTGTTGTGGGAGGAATTGTTTGCCTCTAAAAGCAGGATGGCTTTGAGAGGACACAGAGGAGCCTTGTTAATGTCTCTGTCAGGCCGTCTCGCGCTCGCTTCTCGCATAGCGCCGCTTCTCAGTAAACCATCCCTATTGTTGCCACCAGGAGCCTCTTCACACACATTTCCATTTATATTCCATTTTCCACTTCATTTCCATGCTAATTTCAGAGGACAAAAAGCCCATGTTATGTCATTTATAGTAATGCAGCTGGTTTATCTATCCACCACGGGTCTGGCCCCAGGCATGGCCTCCCCGACATTCAACCGCTTTCCGAGCAAAGACAAGTTGATTGTAGGACTATTTGGCAGCCTGATGATAAAGATGTCTATTATGGCTAAGATATAACACCACGGTTAACACTGAGGAGGAAAAACAGGGGTTTTGGGCCCACTTGGAGAAGGTTCCACATTTCTTGTTTGGGTTTTATGCTTTTACATTTGTATTGTACCATTTCCTCCAGGGAGAATGTCTAATTTTGTCAGATTCCTGCTTGTAATGACTCTCAATCCTTGTAAACTCAGTGGTATAAACAATGCCTCCAGATCTTTCCACTAAAGCAGCATGTTCGGGGGCCTGGATAAGTGGGCGGTTGTGTTTAGTTTGCGTTTATCCGGAGCGGGAGACGGGACAGCACAGGATCACTCAGCTTGACTGCAGATGTCCTGTCATGGGTGATGAAGAATTTAATAGGAGGTGAGGTTTATAGAACAACTACCCGAAGGGATTTAGTTGGACGTTTTTTACTGAATAGAGTAAAAAAAAAAGAAAAACCTGCGTCACCACTTTTATAGTGATTTTGCGCAATTGGTTCAAGACCACTTTGGGTTGGAGGAGGATTTTTAAAGTTTGCCTTTGGACATTGGCTGTTGCTTATCTTACAAATTACACACAACTGGTAATCTATAAAACACTTTTTGAATGCAAAGTCATTTATTCATGGACTTCTGAAGTGCTCCTGAAAGGTGGGAGAAATGCAGTCCTGTCATAAAATCCTAGGTGACCTATTCCCAGTGGGAGGTGTGGGAATTCCTTGATTTGAAAAGACAACATCTGCATACAGGCAACCCATCACAACTGGTTTCCTTTGATGTGAATGTGAAGATTTGCTTTGATACACCTTGAAGACATCCCAGCTCTTAAATTTGAGAACACAACCCTAGTTATTTGGTTATTTCAAAACTGTAGATGAGGTTTGGAGTTTCAACCAACCAGCTTGGAGAGTCATTATCATTGCACAACTTTCACTGAGATGTGACCTCACCTACAGATTCAACACAGTCTCACAAAAGCAAACGATGGAAACGGAGTCTTTGGACCTGTAAAAAGAAGCTTAAGCCTCATTTCCACTGAGTGGTTTGGTCTGGTTCAGTCCGTTATTTTGAGCATGTCCATAAAGTTGGACTGAACTGTGCCATTTTTGGAGCCTCATTGATTGTAGGTTCATAGAAAAATGTAACAGTCCAGTTAGCACGGACCTACCGTTGATTACAGGTGTTTAATATATCCTAAACCGGACAGTAAAAACAAGGACTTTGCTGGAGCCTATCCCAACCACAAAACAACACACTCACACCAAGGAAAAATTTAGAATTTGCATTTTTGTGTTTGTGCCTTTATTTACAGATATTTTAGACATGGTCATTTTGGAGTATTTTTGTGCCATTTTGGACTCGCTTTGATGTCTTTTTGTTGTTGTACACACAGCCTAAAGTATTCTTACCCTTCTGTAAATACAAATTAATGTCTTTTATGAAAGATTTTGATGAGTTGGATCATTTTTGATTTTAAGTGTACACCATAAGGTTGAAATCCGAAGCATTCCAAGATCACCCAAATGTCTTTAGTTAAAACACATAAACAGGAAATACCTGAAAACTGAGGAAACTGGAAAAATCTTCCAGTAAGTGATGCCAGCGAAGCAGCAACAAGTTGCAACTATTTGACGTAAATGCTTTTGTGTTTTCAGCAAATAGTCAAAGAGCAATGCACAATGACATAATATAAACAACGCTCCATAGAGAAACATTTGCCCCCCAGTGATGTGACGGCCGCCGTTTTGTCAAGAAAGGCTTTGCTCTGCTCAGGTGAAACTGCACTGATGTCAGGCCTGTCTCAGCCTTTCAGGGAATGAAGTCACTGGAGTTAGAAGGAATGAGATCATTTTTCCACCGGTTACTGTGGGCCAGTGTAAGGGACACCTCTTGTGGCAATGATGGTAGATGCTGCTGTTCGTTTTTACCATATGGATCTGACTTTTCTGGATTTTGGCCCCTTGTGTGACAGTTTGACATCCCTGTCCCAATTGGATCCAGCTGTTGGCCCTCATCTCATCTAGTCCTCCGAATCACTATATAAGATGGACCTGTTCCAGTATTCATTGCCAGTTTGTTACCTACTATGGTCCAATACTTTGGCCTTGAACCTTTGCCAAACTTATTGAACTACTTCTCTAAGACTTTGCTCACGCTCACGACCTGATCCTAGTCTCCAGGATCATCTCTTCATGTGCCGACCTGGGTCCTCCAGCACTACCACTGCCTGTTTCCACGCCAAACACTCTGGTGACTGCCACGCCACGTCTTTCCGCCACACTACCATCCATTCCACTCACCTCCAAGATCTTCTTCGTTCAGCCACTCCTGGGTTCAACTCTCACGTCACCACCAGGAGTTTGGCTCAGATCCTCAACATCCTTCTCCCACTGAACTCCATTCCAGCTTCACCAGACACTCCACGAACAATAAAAGCTTTTCTACTATTCCATCGGCTCTCTGGGTTGCTAGCATCTGAGTCTGCTTCGTCTTGCACAAATCATGACATTAGCCTTACAAATACTTCACAATACACCTACCACACACATGACAATCGTATGTTCCATTTTAACAAACCTCAGGGATTTGCAAGACTTACCTCGAACCGGCCCCTACTCTCAGCGACGCTCCACCTAGACAGCCCAGAGCCCAGCAGAGCTTGTCTGGGTCAACCCCTGTATGGGTGCAAGTGATTACACATTAAAGTGCCACTTTTGAGTTCGTAAAAGAAGTGGCAAGCCTTTAGCTTCTGGAATGAAACATTTTTAAATGAAGGTGATGGAAAAACAACAGCAGTTCATCAAGTGACCACAGGGACCTGTTTTAGAACCAGTTGTATGCTAAGTGGTCTCACTCTTAGATCTACCGTCCCTAAATAAGACATCAAAGCTAAATCCATGTTTTTGGTTGTGCCTTTTTGCCAACTTGTTAGGAGCTTGTTGACATAGTATCTTATCTGGATGTCGGAAACAACGAACACAACTATGCTGTTGTTGTGCTGTGCGGCCTGCGATTGCACAAAAAGCTAAACTCCTGGCTTCACAGACGTTTTAATTTAGCCAACAATGGAGTAAAACTACGAAGACAGAAAATAAATTGTATTTAGAATAAACACATCTCGTATTCATTGCTTTCCATAGGACTGTTAGTGGTAGGAGTAAAAAATAAAGCTGCTGATGTGTGTATGCAAAACAAACCCTGTTGCCATGACAATGGACAATAAAGCTGGATTCAAAATAAACTTTATCCAAGCTACAAAGTGAAAAAAAAACTTTTCTAGGGCAGAGCAACAACCACCAAAGTCCCCTATATTGACCTATGAGTCATGTGACTGCACCTTTTGATCATAATTTTCAACCAATGGGGAGTACCACACGACAAATGTTTTGTTTTTTAAGAATGTGTGCAGAAAATGTCTTTGATTTTGATGAGAATAAATGTATTTCATTAGGGTTAAAACACAGGGGATATCAAGAGTTTAAATGAGTGAAATGGAAGTTATTGCAATATGGGATAATTCTATTTAAAGTTTCACTACTAATTCTACTACTGATTCACAAGTTCCCAGTTTAATTTGATTTATGCTTTACTAAAATTTTATAAAACATTGTTTTGTGATTTGTTTGGTTGTGAAACTGTTTTAACATAACTAGTGAATTAAAGTGAACAAACTTTTGTTACAAAAGTATTCTCAAATTAAAAATTGAGTGTTTTTATTAGCTAAAAATGACAAGTAGTTTGTTTGAGAGAAAAACATTTATCAGATTTGATCAATCTAAATACCATATTTTCTGGACTATAAGTCGCGCTTTTTTCATAGATTTTCCAAGGGTGCGACTTATACTCAGGAGCGACTTATAGGTGATTTTGTTAGACATAAATAGGCTCATATATTTGTTATTTTCCCCACTTAAACCGGTTTCCTTTTGGCGGTTGTTTCCCAATAACAACCACTAGAGGGCACTGTAGGTTTGTGTATCGGTATCTACTGCTGTCAGCTGACAGAAACGCAGAAGAAGAAGTTACTTTCAAAACAAACGTTCCTGATAATCTAATCATTGTCCTCATGGATGTTATGATGTTTTTCTCATTTGCATCAAGACATTATTATTATTGTTGTTATTTTTCTCTTCCTGGGCTAATGCGGGACAACAAGACATCAAACTGGGTTATAAACAGACAGAAGAGCAGCTAAAAACTGTCATTTAGATGCAGCTCCTGCAGGCTAGAAGGTAACGAAAAAGACAAAAAAGCTGCTGTCCCGAACCCAGAATGGAGAGATGATTATAGATGCTTTTGTGGAGTTCTTTAAAATAAATAACTTAACCTCTCAACATCATCTGTATCTTCTGTGTATTTTAAACGAGATAAACAGCCAAAGCCTCCATCATGTAGCGATGAGGCTAAAAACTTCAGACAGCTTCTCCAATGGGAGTGTCTAGTTTGTGAACACATTTTTGGACAAGCATTGAGCATTTAATTAGACGCACATCAAAAGATTCAGCGGACTCGAATTTGACGCATGAATCGCAATTTATGTCAAATGCAACGTTATGTCGGGCTTGTTGAATTTGTTCATAAATGTTGGACTATTCTCTTAAAAGTGCGACTTATACTCCGGAGTGACTTATATATGTTTTTTTCTTTTTGATAATGCATTTTTTGGCTACTGCGACTTATACTCCGGTGCGACTTATAGTCCGGAAAATACGGTAGATTAATTTTTACATTTGGATTCTATTATGTCAAATTATAGTAATTCTAAGTTCCAAGGTCTCATGGGATCTTATGCTCTTCACAAGGGGCTATTAATTAAGTCATTACATGCTTCTTTATTATAGTCTTTTTTTAAACTTATAAACAAACATATTTACTTTGTTTCTTATCTGAAGGTAAGAAAATAGTCAAACACAAACACGCAGACACACACACACACACACCCCCACACAGTACAGCATTACTGTTTGTGTTACATCATGAGGTCCATGGGCAGAGTTAGTCATCTTTGTATGACTTTACCTCATCTCTGAGTCCCTATGGACAAAAATAACACACTCACAAAAATCAATCTAATGCTCCTTAACTTTAGCTCTCTCACAACACATACACACACACACAAACCCACACTTCCCTCCCTTTCTGCCCATCTCGCCATGACATCAACTCATCCTGGGTTACTCGGTACTCTGAGTGTCCCGATAGCAAAGATAAGCTTGGGAAGTCACTGATTAGCCGGGAATCTCGTTACACAGGGAACAACACCCCCCCCATCTTCATCCTCTCTAGCCAATACCAGGACGCTGTGCACCAGTGATTTGGAATACATTTATGACATCTGAGTGGTGAAATCAAACTTTTTGATTGGCAAAGTGTCTGCTTAGAGTAGATAACTACAGCAGTTTGATCAGATATTTAGCTACAACATCGGAAGAATTTAATGTAAAATACAGAAGTCCTATCAAAGATAAACCAATTTGTTTCATTTGAAAAGTCGTGGTGATTCATTCACCAGAGGGGGTGGATGAAAGAAGAATGTGCTGTTGACTGTAATTTACGCGGGTGTTGATTCTCGGCTACATTGTTTCTGGCTCAAGAGGAGCAACCGTATGCTTGAGGGAGTCCCGTCTGATCCTCCGTCAGTCCTCTGGTGGGCTTCAGTGACCCAGAAAATGGCTTTAGAGGAAACGATCCTCTGTAATCACCTTACTGGCAGCACAGTGGAAGGAATGGAAGACATTTTCTTTTTTAAAGTTTGCTGTGTGTTTGTGTGCATGTTTTCCCACACATTTCAGTCAGTGTGAGAGCAGCCTGCAGAGATGAGAGCAGGTGTATCGGGTGTCGTTTGGGGTTTTCTCAGGAGAGCTGTGGTTGACATGAGGAAGGAGATGAGGCGAAGGGAAACGATGACTGTCGATGCCTTTGTCTTGATCGGATTTAATTGTCAGCAGGCTTTTTCTAAAGTCGTGCGAAAGTTTCACTGCTTTGCTTTAATCCACAGTAACAATATTAGTCATTCATTTAGAAAAAACAAAAACGTGAAGCGTCCCTGAAACAAAGTGAAGCTGGATTATGTCACAGAGTAAATGTGATCTGGGTGGGTCTGGTTTTGAGCAAATATTTTCCCCATGCTCCTCAGTTACTCACTGCGTTGCGTAATCACGCGTGATTCTGAACAGGCCACTCAAGACGTTTGTTATTTAAGACCTTTGGAGGACCTGTTTTGACATTCATGCTGATTGATCTACAGCGGTTTCCAGTTTCACACGGGAATCGATCATGTGACACGGATATAGTGACTGATTGACTGGATTCAGGAAGAAGTATATTTAGGGGAGGAATCTGGCCTAATTTGAAGTTATAACGGTCAGTTTTTCAATTATTTTGATCGTTTTGAACAATAGTGGAATCGAACATTCCGCTGGTTTTGTGTACAGTGCAAAATTCATGGTACGTTAGCTGTTAAATTTGGGAACATGGAACATCATCACTGAGAGTTATTTATTGTGACAAACTTCTATGGCTACATTTTTTAAATTTCTGAACTCTCATGAAATAATTATAATGAACTGAGATGTAGAAAATGTAGTCTAACATTTCTATCCTTATTAGCTGCAAAGTTAAAAAATATAATCTCAAAAAAAAAAAAAAAAAGAAGCATCCTAAGAACTACTCTATGGCATAATAATTTTAAATATACACCTACTAAAAACTAGTGTGCTGATAATTTTATCAGGGATACAAAGGGTAAAAAAATTATTTAAAGTACCTTAACATTTGGCAAAACTACAAGATTTCAACATCACTAAGAATAATTTTATTCATATATATATTAGAGCTGTCAGACGATTAAAATTATTAATCGCGATTAATCGCACTGTCCAGAGTTAACTCGCGATCAATCGCAAATTAATATGTGGCCTTTTTTTTTTAGGAAAAAATGTGTGCTTCGTGAAATTTAGCAGTTCTACATTAATTATGAAAACAAGAATGGCAAAATTAATAGTTTTCATCAGGTTTCATGTTCATTTTTTGTCAGGACCAAATCTTTTCCTCCTCTGCTGAACTACAGTAATAAATGAAATAGAGATTTATCATTTCCAATTAACTTTAGTTTTTTAAGACATTAAAGACTGAGAAAAGCGGGATACTCTGTGGATAGTTTGACAGTCTGTTACTGCCGCCGCGTTCTCTGGCTGCAGCTCGATGCAGCGACGTGTCCAGCGGAGCTCACGCCATGAATATGCCAGCAGACAGACCGCTATGCTGGGGCTGGATCACGCTTAAACCTCCAGAACTTTGGGAATTTTTTGCATATTTTTGCGCGGCGAAAGAGGGACGGGCCACACACTCAAAGCTGAGATTTATCTTTTCATCTACAAATAACTGGCGTTGTTTAAACTACATTTAAAACGACCTCCGGTGCGCTCGCTGTTCGGAACGTCGGGGGTCCGCAGCTCTCGGGACGCGGCGCCGGACGCGAGCCGGTACCATCAGACGTGGTACTGGACGCGAACCGGAGCCGGGTTAGAGTGCAGGAGCTCTCCAGGTCCTAGTGCCGGGCCTGTTCTAGCTAGCAGCTCGGTGGTCGGAGACCCGCCCGTGATCTAGTGAGAGCAGCCGGTGAGTTAGAGGACGATGAGGGACGCCTGCTCGCGGTGTGGAAAGGCACGTATAATAAAATCTGTGATTAATGCATCAAAAACATTGTCGGCGTCAAGCACATGTCAAATTGACTCGTTTTTAACGCGCTAAATCTGACAGCCTTAATATATATATATATATATATATATATATATATATATATATATATATTATACGTTACATATTATATAATGTGCTCATAACCTATTTTAGTAAGTTATATGTATAAACTATATATAAGTTTATAATGTATATGTTTAAATTACTAAAATAACAGGTCATGTACCTTTTGCATTAAAAGAAGTTAAAGAACAAGTTTAAGGTAGTCCGAGCAAATGGTTTGCTAAAGCTGTAGATACACTGATTAGTTCACATAGTTCTCTGGATAAAACGGTCTGTGAGAGCGCTTTCACACGGATCTGTTTGGTCTGCATCAGAAGTTCATTTCCTCCAAAAGTCTGCAACTGGAGAGGTTTACAAACTCACTTCAGCTCCTGTGCAGACAAGTGAACTTTGGTTCACCTCAAAACAAGAGACTTGGGAAACATTTAGAAGAGCCACTCTGAAGAAAGTTGTGTTTTTGGTGTGTCAAACATGTTCTTTCTCATAATGGAGGGTAAATATTAACAAAACTTTGATTAAAGTTGCATCTCTGCATATTTCTTTATTTAAATCATTGTGAATCTGGAGCAGACAGGAAAAAATGTTGGAAACAGGTTGTTGGTGTGAACTATCCATTCTCTTGTCCAAGCTAACATCTGGCTAAAAACTGGACGGCTGGATAGCTCCAATATTGCTCTCCATTTTTTGTTGCACCGGTGATACTAGGTTGGGAATGACAGGGACAGTAAGCAGATGAATGATGTAAAGTTGAGTTGGACTTCCTCTGCAGCAAGAGTCCAACTCAGAGACAAATTTTCAAAGAACTACTACAGAAACAATGTCCTAGAACGCAACACAGATTTTTTGATTTTGGCGAAATACATCCTAATCATGATTAAAAGACCACTTGGAACACTTAATTTAAACAACTAATTCAATTCATAATACTTTAATTTCTTTCAACATTGATTTTTTTTAAATATTTTTTATTTGGGCTAATAAAACTACTAGTAAAATAAAATAAATTACATTATATTTTATCTGTGTTAAAGTGGGCAGATTAGAGTACACAGATGCAATGGCGTGAATTAAACCCCTCCACCCATGCCTACTGCAGGTAAGCTTGCACCATGATTCTCTGTGCTCTCCATATCTGCCAAAGAGCTTCCTGATCCTCTGCTCTGCTACTGAGATATCACCCATAAATATGATCAGTGAAATGCTCTCAGTGTGGTTTCAGGTCAGCAGCATCTACTAAGAGAGGCCAGCTGTAATAAGCCATCCAACAGAGCCCTGATGTTGTTAGGTTTCCATGAGATGTCCTTGGAGATTGATCTCCTGAGCAACCTGAAGCTTAAAGGGTTCTCTGTGTTCTGTTCCAGCTGAAGGACAGAGCATAACTCAACATGTAATCCCGCAAATTCAATGAGCTACAACAGTAGACTATTTTCATTGTTTAAGCCCCATCTGAAAGTTGAACTTTTGTTCGGGGTATTTATGGTGCAACACAGACGCCTGATTATTCTACATCAGGAAAACATGAATCCAGCTGCATGAACATTTGCTGACTACCAATGAGTTGGGGAGTCAATCATGTGATTTGTAAATAGCATGTCCTAAAATGTGGTCTGTGTCATTCACTCATTACACCTTAGATCTCAACCTAACGGACATTTGTCCAATAAAAGACGTCAAAGAGTCTATAAGGTATGTCAGTTAATCTTAGTAATTTCTCCTAATGTAAAATAAATTAAATAACTTGAAAAATGTATTTTTAAAAAAATCTTTTTAAAAAAATCTGTTTTTTTAAGATAAAAAAACCATTTTTCCAGTTTTAATGTAGTCATTGTTTACTCTGTTATAAACATTACTCAATTAAGGTCCAATTGTCAATTTTTCCAGCTAATTTATTTCTTTTACAGTAAGTTGGAGTTCTAGCGTTGCAATATTGACATATTTAAGGTCACATGATCAAAATTGCTTCCAAGTCTGTTTCTGGTCTATAGCACTGAGTTATTGACTGTATATGAGAACTGGACTGAGTGACCCCTCCCTCCCAGCATTCCAAACTGTTAGTACCTGTTGGGTCCAAATCCCATAACTAAATGAACAGCTATAATCAGTCATTATTTGTCAGAATAGCTATTCTTGCTTTGGTACCCTTTTTTAAAACATGTTATTAACAATCTTAATTTTGAATATTTTTCTGTGGTGAAAGTTATAAACTGACCAATCAGATACTTCAAAAAAGGCATTTCGTCTCATGTCGTTTTGAGTGACAGATTCTCCTGAGCTCGTTTTTAAGTAGCAGGGCTGTGAACTTGCAACAAACTCACTCCTGATTGGTGATAGTAGTTGCCATAGAAACAATGACTCAAACCAATCACTGCGTACTCACAATTTCTGGTTCCAACATGGCGACGTCCGTATTGTGTAAATAAATGAGCTGACTTCATTTTGTTGGAGCCAGAAATAAGGCATTTTCCATAGTAGATGTCACACTCACTCAGTCCAGGCCTCATATACAGTCAATGTGTTGGAGTCAGTGGACTACATCTTAAAAATTGACGTTTAAAAAAGCATGTGAAGTAGGAGCTACTACGGCAAGCCACAAGCACCAGTCCACACATGCAGATAAAAAGATCCATGTACACCTTTGTTTTCCTTGTCAGAGTTGGCATCTGTCTCAAAAATGTATGAGTGTATAGCTCCACTAATGCTCGGCATTTTTGTTGGAGGTTTGAGGGGCTGTAAGCTAGTAGTGTAAACTGATGGATGACAGGAAATGGGGGCCAGTTTACCCAGGAAAATACTTATTAATCTTAGGTTGCATAATAATATGTGACCCTAAATTTTTATGATTCATACCTCAAATTTGCAATTTTGTGTCTGCTATTTTTTTGAACTCCAGTGAGGTGCCAGTATTTATATTTGAGAGTTGACTGACAATGTTGTTCATAGACATTTTTTTTACTTTTTTTTTTTTTTTTAGCAAAAATAATGCAGAGTCTGTATAGTACATGTGTGAAATTTATTAGCGCTCTCTGGCTGCTTGAACTGAGTCCACAGGAATCCCGTGGTGTGAAAGTAACCTCACACCTGTGACTGCAGCTCAGCCCTCACTCTGGGTCAAATGCACAGAACAAATGTCCCACACTCCAGTCTGTGGCAACTCTATTACTGATTTTAAACAAATACAAAAACAATACGTTGCGTGGTTACATCCCACTTCTGACACCATGTGGTTCACTTTAACTACCGGAACAAACCCTGTGGCGAATTGACACAAACTGAAGACTGGACAGTACGCATATGGTCAGCTCAAGTATGGTGAAGACTCACTAAACAGTGCTCACAGTATAATGTACATGCATTAGAGAAACCGTCCAAAACCTTTAGTAATAAATGTTTATAAATTTGTCAACAATTGAAGTATGAGATTTCCTGGACGTGGTCAATTAATGACTACTTATTCTCTTCTTTAACATTAAACCTTGGGATGATGTCAAAAATATGAAACATTTAAATTACAGAAGGAAACGAAGGAAGTTTTATGTTGCTGAAGTGTCCTCGTCTGAACATGAAGGTGTGAACAGATGGTGAAGGTGAGCGAATGAGAGCAGGCGATAAGGTTTATGGAGACGTCCCTGGGCAACACACTGCTCAGCTGAGATAAACTGCTGATGCTGTTTGGACTGAGTAAATAAATGTAAAGGACAGAAGCCGACAACTTTGTAAAGCATCACTAATGGTTGGTGTTTTGTTAATGAGCAAGAAGCACAAAGAGGAGACTTTCAGTGTTGATGTTATCTGATGGTTTCTGCCTGGAAAACTTTTACAAAGGCAAACAGGTGGGATGGAGCCACCAAAGGAAAAGATTTAGCAACCTGCGACATCTTGTGGTCACATATTGAACAGTCACTCAATTTTTCCCAATTACAGTAAAATACTTGCAATTATTGTGGTTGCAACCCACCCCTCTTTGAGCAAACCCTTGTATCTTATGGGGTCCAGATGACCCAAATGAAATGAAACTGCTCAACTGAATGGGAGGCCATTCACACTCATTTGTATGCAAATCCATCAAACAAAAGGACAAATTTATTGCCATATTCAATGTATTGAATTCACTTGATCAATTTGTTTAATTTAATTTAAATTATTCCATTAGAACTTGAACTTTTTAAAATTGTGATGTATCATTAGGGACAGAAATTCAGATTTAAACTTGAAAATATAAAAAGTATAGTGTCAAATCAAACAATTTTCGGACATATTTATGTGTTGGGTTTTGTTAAGTTCCTTTTTGATTTATTCCATGTTGGAGCAGATTCTCTGCCATCCGTCATAATAAAATGAAAAAAGATCTAGACAATTCAACTGGACCATTCCAGTGGACCAGAGTCTGCCATCCACCTCCACAGACAAAGAACATTGAGGTCCAGATCCTCTACAGAGAACATTGCTGCTTTAAAGAGAGAAAATCCCTCACTTAACAGAGGAGGTGGACTCAGACATAACCTGTCACACATTTACAATCCTGGTTTGAAATCTCTTCCCAAACATTCCCAACATGAGAATAGACATCGTTATCTGAAGGTGAAACTAACTTACCAGCGAACTGTGCAATCGGTAATACAAAAGTGGATAATTTTACTTTCATGATCTGTGTATTTTATCTAAAAGGTTTTAAGTTAAGGTTATTCATTGAAATATGATAATTAATATTCATTTTTTGTTGTTGTAGGAGCACTCATGTATTTTATTTATTTAAATATTTTTTTGCAGATATTTTTTTTTTCTTTTGACTTGTACCATGTCTTCAATTGGTTCTCTGACGTTTAAATACACTCACAATATTGTGCAATAAACGTGCAAAAAATAAGTTATGTCTCCTTCATGTTTAATTAGAAATGCAAAAGTAGACAAATTAGTTCTCTAAAGCCCAACTTTAATTTAATTCATTTTTTATTAAAATGTTTTTTTTAAAAACCATTTGGTGTAATCTGCTTTTTTTGCATTTTTTTAAGATATAGATCAATATTAATATAGTGGGTTTTTTTGGGTTTTTGTTCACAACAATGTTATCTCAAGATTAAAAAATATTGACGCAAGTACTCAGTAAAAAAATCATCTTGTTTACCCACTGTTTCAAATTTGATCCACACATTTTTAACACTTTGTTACTCTATTGTAAACAATTTATTACCAGCAGAATTTGCATTATTTTAATATAGAAAGTAGTCATTTAATACAATAAACAGCAAAAGATGCATTATTTCTACCACAAAGTTTAGAAAATTAGCAAAAACATTTCCCACCCAAAGTGTTTTTGAGATTTCACGGGGGCAGCCATTTTGAAATGAGCAGGAAACGCCGTTCTGCTGCCCCCAGTGGAATGATGATGAACTACAGGACAGAAAACGTGGACTAAGTTATATCCAGTGGGCTAATAAGGACAGTTTGATCATGCTGAGATAGAAACTTACTCAACCAGTCAGAGTAAGGCACCATTATTTTTATCTTAATATGTTTATTTCAAAAGGTATGTTTGTTCTGAGTGTTTACCATTTTATTTTCAGTGAAACCCAGAACAGTTTTAAAAACATATTGAAGGAAGTGGAGTGTATAGGTTTCATTTCTGACATCTGGACACTAGATGGCGCCAGTGAACCGCTCTCCGCTCAAGCAGTTAACACACCAAGACAAAAATGACAGATTTTCTCTAGAATTAAGAAGATAAAAAAAAGCAGTCGTCATTCACAATCAAAAACATTTTTAGTTTTATTCAAGAAACCACTTAAACAACAAGAAGAAATTTAAAGAATATGTGTTTAAGACAATTTTTTTGAATCTGCAGCTAATTTAGTTTCTCAAATATTCACTTGAAGGGTAGAATTCTCATTTTTAATGTTTGAAACATCAAAACATTTCTAGTTGGAATATATATTTTTGAAAATACAATAAATAATGTTGTAATCACAAGGATATTTATCAAAATATAGTTTTATAAATATTTCTGCACAGTGCAGTAATACCTGTTTAGGTTTTAGTTTCTACCAGAGGATTTCTGAACGGTTCTATTTATTTTTTGCTTGAAGAAATAATTTTTTTCCTGGTCAAGAACCTTATAACCCTATTATATCATTAAGGTTTGTTTTTTAAATTATAATTTGTACCCAGCAGGGATCAAGTTTCTGTTCCCTTCTATTTGCTTTGCCTTCAATTTCAAAATAAATTGATCGATTAATTGATTTGGTTCATTTAAAGCATATAAATACAAGACAAAAAAAAAAATCGCACCGATTTTTCAAACTCATAATAATGTATTGCATTGATTAGAAAAAAACATACTAAAAAACAAACAAAAACAATTACACATTTATTTCATATTTGATTAATTAAATATTGTAATTATTAGCTAAAGTCAAGTAGAGTTTGATTGAATGCTTGAAAAGGAGTAAAAAGAAGCAAATGTACATAATTCCACCCCAATTTAGTTACTTCAAATTAATTTTATTATTAAGTGTCCATAACTAGTAGAAATGAATCATTGCGTTGAAAAAATCTGGGCTCAGATCTTAAATGTGTTTTTTTTTCTTCTAAATGAGTAGTTTAAAATAAAAATAAAACGAGAATGTAATTAAGTTAAATCCAAGTTAAAATATTTGCATTTAAATATTTTGAAAATCTGTGCTGCATTTAAGTAAAACTATGTTTTCATTTATGTAAACTTAAATCTGGATTTTTCAATAAATACATTTTAAAGTGTCTATTATGTCTGTGTTTCTGACAGGGTTTCTTTGGTTTAGTCTAGACGACCACACAATTAAAAAAGAAAACTAACTGTTCAATCAAAATCTCATAAAATAAGGCCTAAAACAGCTGAAAGGCATCAGTCAACCAGTGACCCACTTTACATTCGGCTCAGATGAAGTCGGCGTGCAGCCTCTCAGCTAAACTCCACAAATCGGTTTCATTCATGGAACCTCCGAGCGCATTTCAAGTCTCGCCCAGTTGTTTGACCCCTGCAGGAAATCCAGACAATCTGGTAATGATGTCACTTTTCCGAGCCTATCACAAGCAATTAGTGTTCAACACAAGGACACGTGCACACCGGCGCAGACAGATGTACATAAACACTTCTGCACATGCACATCTGCACACGCTATAATTAATAAATAGACTTGTGTAAACAAAGTAATATAATATCTTAAAATCCATTTAGTGAGAGCGGTGAAGTGAACTCTCAGCTTATTGCATTTGTCAGGTCTCTCAGACTGATTGGTCCGTCTCTTTTTTTTCTTCAGAGCCTTCAGATGAAATATTGAGCCGTATTTTGCCTGCTATGATAAACAGAAGTTGCTAGAAAGATGCCAGGAGAGAAGAAAAACAGGTAATATCGGCGGTTTTTCTCCTTCCAGGGGAGTTCAGGTTTAAAATGACAAATTGACAGAAGCACCGTTTCTTTCTGTGTTCTTACAGTGAAATTGTTTTCCCCTTAATGAGAGAATGAAAGGGAGATGGAAAATCTGGTGGGATTGAAGCCAACGCCGTCATGTCAAATAGAGAGCGCCGCTGATGTATCAAAGAAGCTCAATATTTGTGGTTCTGAGCTCTGAATTTCCTTTTAATCAATTAAACAGACCTTGTTTTATATCAATGTGCTCAGATTTATTCTAAGTATATTTGATGTATCTAACTTTCAAAAATAAAAAAGGCTGATTTAGTTCAAAGATGAATGTCAATGTACAAAAAATTTATTTAATACATAATTTTTTGTATTTATTCTCCCTAAATAGTTTCAATATTTGTGTTCAGTTTGGTGCTTTGGCTAAAAAAAATAAAATGTAACACGAAAGTGGTTTCCTTCAAAATAAAAGTCTAGCTTTTTGTGCTTTTAAAGTTTGACAAAAAATGTGAGAAAAGAAATTCTGAGTTTTTTTTTGCAAGTAAATAGTTAAGAAACTAAATATGTCACTCAAAAAGAATAAAAGGTATTTGCATTAGCATCGTACGCCCTGTCTCAGGGGTGCCCAGAGTTTTACGAGGGCCAGATTTGTGGAAGTGAAAATGCATGAGGGCCAGCTATCCAGCCAGAAATATTTTATCACCAAATGCAAATTTAAAGCCTTTTTTTCTGAGTAAGTAACACTATTAAATTCTTTGAATATCACATATATCTGAAGTCTTGTCAAAATGAATCTACTTTTCACATGCACACCTTGGTAAAGAGAAAACTTGAAACTTCAAAGAGACATCGAGATCTTAAAAATCTTTAGCAGTAAATGATCATATTTAGAAGTGCAAAAATGTTAATGTTCATATAATATAAGTAAGTCCCCATCATCATTTCCTGATCCAAAACTGAAAGCAACAAATGTTGTAGTTCCTAAGAAGACCACAAGAGGCTGGCTCCAAAAAGTATTGATTTCCCATTAAATCCCATGTTAAAAAACGTGAGATAATGCTCCAAAAAATAATATGTGAAAGGGGTGGTTTGATTTAAATGACTTATTTTATATTTATGTGGGTAGAAAATGTGTTTTTCAATTTTTTAATGGGTTCAAAATTCTGAATGGTTAGGAAGATGTGTCTCCAATTTGCAGGTTGACAGACCCATGGGTCAACTAAGTTCTACCTTTACTTTGTCCCGCCCAGTTGGCCATTTTTAGCAAATTTTTGAATTGGGTGAAACATGCTCTGGCAAATGTATATCTATCCAATTTAAGATTGGATCTTTACTGTGCAGAATCTTCTGAGTGACATCAAAGATTGTGAGTTCTTCTGATGTCAATGATGAATGAATGTCAAACGGCATCGACATGTGTAATGTTTGGTAGCACAATCTCTACATCCTATCAGCTATATATGCCTCATTTTGAATGCATCTCCTCTCACAGACTGTTGCTGCTGATGTTTTTAGTCAAACTTAACTCTTGCCAACTAAGTTGGAATGTTATATATTATATAATGTGTAGAATACATTTCTTTGAAAGGGATAGAAGACTGGATTCAAACTGAAATCGGCTGGTGTTAACCCGCTGGCCGGACTTTGGACATGCCTCCCCTAACCTGTGGTGCTTATTGTAAGAGGAGGAACGTAAGTGGTGATGGGATGCTAATGCACAACTTATTTAATTCAGGAGAATACATCCTATTATCAACTCCAGTGTAAAACATAGACATATGTCACATATGGATGGATATCTCTCAGAGACCCGCCTCCTGTGGTCTTGAGAGGAACTACAACTTTGGGTTTGTTTCAAATTTGGCAACTAGAGGTAAGGAGGAAATGAAAAATCAAGTGGGATGCACAAATATAAATGCTAAAGTACGACAACTAAAATATACTTATGTTAAGCTGCTGGGGCCGGTCACAACGCACCGCCGCGGGGGAATGCACATGGCGGTCTTCACTCGCCACTACTGAGGGAATCCTGGTTAATTTCTTTCCCCCCAAAGTAATTTGCTTCAATTCAAGGGGAAATCCTCCATATATATATATATATATATATATATATATAATATAATATACATATTATATATATATATCCTGCCAGAAAATGTGGAAAAAGTGCAAAGTCTAATGTTACCATTAACTTTGAACAGGCTACAAGATCAGCCTAAACATTGACTATTGAGAGTAAATTTATTGCGATCCTCCTAAAATATTTTCTAGAAGTTCTCCTTTTCTAACTTACAATAATAATTAACTTGTTAAAAGTCACATTCTTTGTTTTGTGCATTTCTGTCACAGCAGAAAAAAGGAATCTTATCCAATATGGCGTCCAACTTTGCAAACGCAACAAGCTAGCGTAGCTTTATCGCCATTTCTTTCAAACTTGAAATAACATTCTATTTATTTTTAGTGATTCTGATGATAAGCCATCTCCACAAAAATAAATACATACATAATAAATCACTTGATTTTATTGACAAAACATTACATTCATAAAACAAAATTTAACGATAAAAATCCACATTTCTTTTAATTCTTTGCTAAAATCAGGTAGTATTGACTCTCTATTTCACTCAGTACCAACAAAAAGCAATTAAAACTCAGAATCTGTTTTAGGTTTACAGGATAATATAACATTGTTTTGTTTTTGCTGTTCCAATGTTGTCACCTC
>NC_050530.1:17992178-18017964 GCF_002922805.2 Oryzias melastigma | reverse complement strand
AGAGGTAAGGAGGAAATGAAACATCAAGTGGGATGCACAAATATAAATGCTAAAGTACGACAACTAAAAAATACTTATGTTAAGCAGCTGGGGCCGGTCACAACGCACCGCCGCGGGGGAAATGCACATGGCGGTCTTCACTCGCCACTACTGAAGGAATCCTGGTTTGCTTCAATTCAAGGGGAAATCCTCCATATATATATATATATATATATATATATATAATATAATATACATATTATATATATATATCCTGCCAGAAAATGTGGAAAAAGTGCAAAGTCTAATGTTACCATTAACTTTGAACAGGCTACAAGATCAGCCTAAACATTGACTATTGAGAGTAAATTTATTGCGATCCTCCTAAAATATTTTCTAGAAGTTCTCCTTTTCTAACTTACAATAATAATTAACTTGTTAAAAGTCACATTCTTTGTTTTGTGCATTTCTGGCACAGCAGAAAAAAGGAATCTTATCCAATATGGCGTCCAACTTTGCAAACGCAACAAGCTAGCGTAGCTTTATCGCCATTTCTTTCAAACTTGAAATAACATTCTATTTATTTTTAGTGATTCTGATGATAAGCCATCTCCACAAAAATAAATACATACATAATAAATCACTTGATTTTATTGACAAAACATTACATTCATAAAACAAAATTTAACGATAAAAATCCACATTTCTTTTAATTCTTTGCTAAAATCAGGTAGTATTGACTCTCTATTTCACTCAGTACCAACAAAAAGCAATTAAAACTCAGAATCTGTTTTAGGTTTACAGGATAATATAACATTGTTTTGTTTTTGCTGTTCCAATGTTGTCACCTCCCCTTTTTTATTGATTTACAGTATTCTGTTCTTTGTTCTTACTGTTTGTCTTACAATTATTCTAAATAAAGTAAAAAAAAAAAAAAACTAGTGTAGCGGAGCTAGTCTATATAGCTCATTGGCTAGGTTCCTCTAGCTAGCTAGTTCAAATTGGTGGCTAACAGGAAGCAGCTTTAAAACTGCTCCCTGCTAGTTATAAGATATTCTTGGAACAGGTGGATTATGTTTATTAGAGCTTCTTTTGTTCCTTAATATTTTGTAAACATTTAGCTAATGAGATTTTCTATGATGTTTAATCATAGATTGAGTTGTATTTTAGTTTATTTTCTCTTTAATGTTAGTCCCTCAGTTTATTTAAACCAAGTTTACCAACCCATGTGTCAGATTATCTGTATTTCATCTTTTAGAATCAACCAGATTTAGTTTAATTTATTCAACTGTATTACTTCATTTGATTCACTTGATATCATGTTTTCCTTCTGCTCTTAGGTTCTCCATGACGACCTTTGCATCACATTCTTCAGGGGATGATTGTGGTTTAGCTGGTTGAACTGCTGGCCTCTTTTCAGGTGGTCAGGAGTTGAAATCCTAGGCTTGATTGCTATTGTGTCCTTGGGCAAATCACATCCCCATATTTAACTTTTCCTACATAGAATCAAAAATCTGCTGTGTTTTATCTGAAGCTGTAAAAAGCAGAAGTTGTTGAAGGTTTGGGTTTGAAGTTGTGCATATAGCTGTATCTAAAGGAAAAACAATACATTAAATGTCAGAAAGTGTAAGTTGACTTTAGAAAAATAAGCACATTTTAAATTGATTTGACAACATTTATATTTTTAAATCTGACATTTTCACAAACATTTTTTTCCTGTTAAATATTCCTGAATATGTCACAGGAGTAACACATTTGACTTTAATTTGTGTGTTAATTTGTGTTTAACGTTTCATATTTGGTCATAATTTCTGTTTTCTCTCTTAATGCTCTACCTCTGCATTATCCTGTTTCTACACAAACTCCACTTTTTCCTAAGTCATGATTTAATTGTTCACATGTGGTTTAAATAAACTAAATCAGCTGCTCCCTGTCAGTGGATCTCTTACCGTTTAGCACCTCAGTCTTCTTTGTGTCCACATCAGCTTCATGTTTAGATCTTTATGTTTTCTCCTGAACTTTTTTTTTATTTTTAGCTGTGTTTTATTTGCGATTTACTTAAAATGTCTGAACACGTTTGCTAATATTTATTTGGTTTTGTCTCGTTTTATTCATTTTGTGAGTCACTTTCTGTGAAAAGTGCTTTATAAATAAATATTGACCAACTTAGTTATGCTTTAGGGCTATCTCACAGCACAGTATTGGGCCCCAAGTAACAGATTTTGGCTTTTGTTTTGGATTGGTCTGGTGCCATCTTGGGGTACTGGACCCCGTCCCGCATGTGAGTCATGAGGGATCTTGGAGCCAATAGGGGTGAAGATCCCCCTCACTGAATTAGTGTTAAGCGTGCTCAGGCACCAATAATGTAAAGTGCTTAAAGGAAGCAGTATCAGTGACAGGTTTATCTCGCTACGCTGCAGGACAGAGAAGTTCTGTAGGTTTATTTTGTATCACAGCTGCTATAAGATTTGATGCTACAATACGATTTTATAACACCTCTTGGGGAGACTTTTAAGTATTTCTTTTATTTTACTGTCATTTTCACTTATTAATCTGTTGTATTTCCAAGTGATGGGTACTGGACATCTGTATTTCTCCTGATGGGGTTTTATGAAGTATTTTCTACCTTTATTCTGTTTAAAGACCCACTCCAATCATAATTTGATGTGTTGTAAAATCTTTCCCTGTAGTCTTGTGTTTTTGCTCTGCAGAAGTTCATCAGAGATTCGCCTATGAGTTGTTGTAATGGGAGTAAGCCTCCACTGATATCCCATCATCCCTCTGTTTACAACCTCTCTCAATAGACCCTTTTCACAGTGACGTCAGACAAAATGGCGACAGGGCAGGAACTGTGAATAGTGACTTCTGGTTTACAGGTTTAAAATGGCTTGGTGTTATTATTTTAAGAGCAATCAGCACAAAACCTGATGGAAATTCATGCTGACCACACGTAATAGGCGCAGCCAAGATGCACATGAAGCCACAAATTTTCAGTTTTCAAAATAAGAGTGGGCAAGATAAAACATTTAACTCTGGCCGTATACATTTAGAAAATTACGTGCAAATAATCATTTCCTTATATATATATTTCAAAAGTTACAAATTATTTTAACCTTGTTTATCATCCTTCAGGGATCAGATACGGTTATGAGCAAAAACAAAGAGGAGCAGTTTTTAGTTTTTCTTCATTGTAAGACACGTTGAAATTGTCTTACTTTAGCTCTGTTTTTAGTGATTTTGTGAATGTGGAAATGTAATCAACTTTAACAGGTCAGAAAAGATCTTCTGCAGATCTACGTCTCATCCCCGTCATAGAAAGCTAGCGTTAGGATTAGCATAAATTAGAAGAATAAAGTCTTTAAAAAAAGCAACATTCAGTTAAGTACGTGTAACCTTCATCTAACTATGAAGGGTAAACATTTATTCAACTCTAAAAATGTAACTTTTTCACATAAAAACAGGCAGGAATATTATTTTAGACTAAATAAACTTAAACCTTAAATAACTTTCAATATTTTACTCTTCAAAAAATATATTTTGTCAAAATTATATAAGTTAGAGATAAGTGCAAGATAACATCTGGCCATTTATAACAATAAAATAAAATGATCTGGTGGTCAAAATAGTTCACAGACAGGCTGGATCCGGCCCCCGGGCCTTGACTTTAACACATGCGGTCTATGGCTTGCAGCCCTTCACAGTCCCAAGCTAACATTAGCATAGCAACAGTGAGTAATATCAGAGCTATCCAGCCGAACGGTTGTCAACCAGATTGCAGCTTATACAACTTATAGCTTTCTCAAACAATAATTTTATTGTGTCTGCATCTGATTCCTCCCGATTGGAATAAAGAAATACTCGTAAATACAGTTTTAAGCTTAAATTGAAAGCTGAAAAAAATGCTACGAGAACATGTTATGAACACTATTTTCAGTAACGTATTTTGAATAATTATTCATAATCTTGATTGTTTTCAACACAAATCTGCCTGAAGGACTTAAAAATACATCAAATACCGACAGTTCATGTACTTAGTACCTTTTAAAACCCTACTTCTTTATTATTTATTTGAATGGTAAACTAATAAATTACTTTTTAGAGCATGGTAAAGACTCCTGGGATTCACTAAAAGTCAGTCTTATTACCAGCCTGGAGTGTTTATTATCATCTAACTGCTTTTTATGACCTTTAACTTTAGGCTCTAACAAGTCTGGATGAAGTGCAGCACCTCAACAAAACTATAAAAGTGCAACAGCTCACACTCCTGTTGTGCTGAAATATTGTCTCTCCGGCCGAAGAACCAAACACAAAACCTGCGACATGCTAAACAACGCGGCAGTGTCGTGGAGTTCATGCACTTGCGCTGTTTGCATCACGTCAGGCGAGGAATGCAGATTTACAGGCCCTCTCAGCCGTGCAGATGTGGAACCAAAGAGCAAGTGTTATTGTGTATCCCCTAGAGTGCGACTTCACCGTCTCCTCTCTTCTTCCCCCGCCGTCCGCACGCCGTCTTGGCATTCCACGCCGTCCACCTTACCCGGCTCCATCCCTTCCCCGTACCAGTGGCAGGAGCTGCAGCATCCCTGCTGGGCCCTGCCTGTTTATCTCTTCCGAAGTGGCCATGATTAATGAGGCCCTGAACACATCCTGTATTTCCCTTGGACCCGGGGAGCCCCACAGCTGAGTAAACAGGCCCAGCCTCTGTCCTGAGCCGAGCTGGGTCAGCTAAGGGAACCCCCCCCACCCCCCCCGGTCCAGGTAACAAGTCATGAGCTCCCATCAAAGCTTTGTCTTGTTTAGAGCGTTTGGAGATCCAGTGAAGACCTATCTGGTGGTCGGAACATCCGTACATGCCATGTGTGGCGCATGTGCACAGGCCGTACGGTCAGGCGGTTCAAACCTTTTTGTGCAGAAAAGCGCAGACTGTGGCAGCAGATTTATTACTTTCCTGCTTGTCCTTTAAACCAAAGGCAGTGACTCATTTTGCGGCTTCTCGGATTTGCTGAGACGACAACCCGTCATCAAAAAATACACATATTAGTGCAAGAAAAGCACAATGAAGACGAAAAGCCGTTTATTTATGTTGAATAAACATACACTTTTCAAATCCATTCTAGGCTAAACATACAGATAAATATTAAGACAAAAGGGAAGTGTAATTAAAAATAATAAGCTCCAACCATAAATAATCTACAGTTTCTCTTAAAAATATTTCATAAATCTAAGAAAATTGTTGTGGAGGTTTATGAGGGCCCTGCGCATTTTTGGGGGATGATTACTGTCTGCTTATTTGCAAATATGTTCACCCTGAGTGAAACCAGATTCTCCGAGGATTTTTCTGCTGGCAGCGAGATCGGAGATTGATCTGTTAATCCCGGTGATCTGACAGAGCGGCTGATCCAAACTGATATCTGGACGACAAAGGGGCATTACTTGTGGGTAGAAAACAACGCGACTGCCAACAGCATGTGGAATATAGAACAGCTTCATTCAGCGGTGGCTTTTCCAAGAACCACTAAAAATCTAAGTGCAGAATACTTTCCGCCTGGAGGAATATCGGGTGTCAGACGGGATCTGCGATGCTGACTGATTCTTGCTGACTTGTGAGCAGTTTCCATCATGATCCGCTTCTATTTGCGTCTCTCGAGAGCTTCCAGTTTGTTTAGGGCCGACTTCGGTGCCAAAAGTGTTTTTCTCATGTCAGCCTGCGGTGTTAAGTGTTGCGTTCAAGGCCTAGCAGGGAGTTCTCTACACCAACAGTTAGTTAAGTTGGACTTAACAACTGCAGAACCAACAACCGGTCTCTTCTTCACCTGTTAGAGTATTTTAGCTGTCACTTCATTGTGGATCCATTTGCTGTTAAGTGTTAAACACAACACCCATCATCAAACAGCATGACAGAAAAGAGCTTTTTTACACTTTTAGGACTCATTTTTGCTTTTATATTTTCATTATAGTTCTCCTCTCAAAGACTCACTCCAATGAAAACTGTGTTTTTTGGTGTTTTTAACATGTTCTTGTTGCATTTTTCTGATGATGGAAGACATATTTAAAGAAAATTAAGCTTAAAATTGCATTCCGGAGTATATTTTTACTTAGATCATTGTGGGTCAGGAACAGATAAAAATTTTTAAAAAGCACAAGCTCCCTGCTCTGCTCCATTCTGCCAACAAACAGATTCATGTACATCTCTAGTATCATTATCTAAGCTGGAATCTGGATCAAAACTGAAGGACTGTATAGCTCCAATATTGCTCCCCATTGTTACCGTAGTGCTAATGTTAGGTTGTGAAGGGTTGTAAGCTAGCTGTAGAGCATAAACAGATGGATTACAAAAGGTGGAAATATACCAATACTCCTGCTCACAACTCAGAGGTGAATTTCTGATGAACTCTTGCAGAAACTATGTCCTAGAAGACCAACACAGGTTTTAATTTTTTTTTTTTTGGCTAAAAAAGGCATATTCATAATGAAAAAAGAACTGGAAACGCTTCAAAAATCAAATGATGATCGCACTGCAAAACAACCCAATCAGACATCAGTTTGGGTGCCTGTGTCCAGAACTTCTTCTGCTATACCAGACCAGCACGTATGAACTTCCCAGAATGTGGAAAACCTGTGTTTCTATAAAAAATGTGAAATTTAATTGTTAAAATTGTTTTGTTTTAACATGCATATCTTCAATTTCCCTCTAACTAGAATTGAGTTATTTGTGGATTATTTGAATTTGTTTGTTTTACCTCAGACCATTCGGTGTTTTGTGGGTTTGGGGTTTTTTTTGTGTGTGTTTTGTGCAAATAAGCAAAATGTGAATAAAATATAATTACTAAAAATTTTTTTTGTAAGAGTGTTAAGTTCATTCAATAATTCAATTAAAGTAAATTTCAAATCATTAAGAGCCAACTCATCTTAACCCTTTAATACTAAAGCTGTCAACGACAAGAAATAACACACTTTTTGGAGTATGCTATCTCTTTGTAAATATGTAATAATATAATTGCAATAGATCTAGAAGCTGAGAAAAACCCCTCTGTACCAATATGCAACACTTTATGGTAGTAAAGGGTTGCATAGCTGCGTCAGAATCAATTGTTTTTTCTCAGCTTAAGAATCCACTGGAATCCGTTGCGTAAACTGTCAAAGAGTTACAATATTTCAAAAAGCATCAGTACCACAGCTACAGCTGCACTCTTGCAGAGTTAAGGAAACGTAAAGAAAACAGGCAGAAAATCTATCTTTAAAGTCCCACTCCAACCACATTTTCTCTTTTTGTAATTTTTCTTCCCAGGAATCTTTTATTTATTATTGTGTTGGATTTATTTTTGCCAAAATCAAAAACCTTTGTTGTTTTTTTTATTTCTGCACAGCAGCAGTAGCTCATTAAAAATACAATCCTGGGTTGTGGGTGGGACTATAGGCTTGGAGAAATCCAGCCCCTCCCAGTCGCTAAGAGCTCTGTTAGCGTCCTCACATGCGAACTTATATGGTCTCAAGCTAGCATTAGCGGCACAAAAATAACAATGAGCAATATTGGATCAACCCAGTTGTATAGTTTTGAGCCAGAAGCCAGCTCGGGCGAACTGAGATTTTTCTAGCATCCAGTTTTCTGATCAAACATGATTTAAATTAAAAAAAATGCTCCAAAATGCAATTTTAATCATCAATCATTGTGAGTAAAACCCTACAAGAACATGTAAAATCCAAAAAAGACGATTTTTATTGGAGTCAGTCTGGGTATTTTGTAGTCTTAGATTGTTTTACCGACTTCATATTTTTAAACATCTGATAAAAATTCCAACAGATTTCAATGGAAGTTTTCCACATGATCCCTTTATTAAGTGACAGTGGAGAAGAATGACTCAATAAGCTCCAGCAGAACCAAACTCCCTGAGAGTGACCGTCTGCCACAACCACTTGTGTTAATTCAGTGAAAGCGAGGATAAATCACACGCGTTTTTTTCAGATATGGTATTTAGTTGTGCTGTGTCATTGTGTCAAAGCTTAAATCAATAAAATTATGTGGAATGCACCTCAAAGAGTGGATCCCAGAACCCATTTCTGATCATTCTCTGTTACACTGATGTCACCATGGGTTCTTATGGGTTAAGACATTCTTTTGCTCACTGAAAAAACAAAAAATACCTGTGCTTGTGGAGATATGTGTGTCTCAATCTCAGTGTTTAAAGCAACAAATGAGATGTCAAACAGATTTTTCATTGTTTCGAAACCCTCCCCAAAACAAATATTGTTTGTTGGCCCAGTCTCCTGCTGACGATGGACAACTAGGGCCACTTTATAAAGAAAATTTAATTTTTTAAAATTACGACTTTAAATCTTGTAAATTTGCAAAAAAAAAAAAAGTTGTAACTGCTTTAAATTCGTAACTTTACTAGATTAAAAGTAAAACATTTATGAGATTAAAAGTTAAAAATTATTGAGAAAAGAACCAAAGTTGTCTGTTTATCAGAGCCGTGATCAAAGATGAAAGACATGGAGCATCTTGTGAAGATTATTTTGGTGTTGAAAACAAATAAATTACTAATCTTTTGGCGATTAAAAATCAAATTATTTCGTATTTGGTATCGGTAGTACAGAGTTTCATACGTAAAATAAAGAACTCAGAGATCAATGTTCACAGGACCGTCACTTTATTTTGCCTTTCATTTCCCAGAAGCCCTTTCACCTCTTTATGTCATGTCTCTGTCATGTGCAGAAACCAGAGAACATAAACAGAGCTCTGGACGCCCCTTCTTCAAATGAAATGTCCCGTTTCAGCACAAAGGAAGGACAATAGTCTGTGATGTTCGCACAAGAACATTGAAACTTCCAAAAACTACGCCTCTTCAGACGGAAGCATCACACAGTTGGAGGAGATCTTGTCTTTCGCGGAGGAAGAATCGACTGGACAGCTGTGAGGATATGGACGACTTCATCAACGGGATCTGCAGAGATCCTGTAAGCCACCATCAACGAATAAAACATGAATAAACTGTAAATCAAACAAAGAAACTGTAACGTTTTAAACATTCAGTTTACCTGTTGAAATCCAAGACCCTTTTAGTTGTTCATTCGCTGGACTGTAGGCTCCCTTCCACTTTAATAAATTAACCAGAAAAAACTCATACATTTACGAGATTTAAAGTTTACAAAAAATTGGCCCTAAGACTCTGTCATACCTGCTTTAGTGCCCTCCATAAACCTCTTTTTCTGAGAGCCTCCACTGCAGTTGGGTTTCGGTGGGAAAATTGTTCAACATTTGGGCGCAGAAGAAAGTGAAATCAAACGCGCACGACTTTGTAAAGACACATCCTGACAGACGTGCTGTGGTGAGTCTGGCGGTGACAGGTCTTTGTGGTAAGTGGTGCTCAGGATGATGAGAAAGCCCCTTCCTCCCATCCATGTGCTCCATGAGGATAGCAGTGTTTGGGGGAGGGGCGCACACTGGATGAACATGTGTTTTCATGTGTAGCTGAGAGATTTCTACAGTATTCCCTGGCAGCTGATGCCTTTTTGTATGGGCTCAAGGAACTGTGTGAGTCTGTAATGGATACAGTTGTCTACGGTGTCAAGGGCTTTTTTTGAATAACTGACTGGTTGGTCGGCTGGACTGGGGCGCCCAGCCTGTCTGTCCCCATGTCTACCCATCTGTCTCCGCGCTGAGCTTCTGGAGGTGTGAGGTGAAAGATGGGGAGCCATGAGGATGTACAGCCATTAAGTGGTGACGGGGCTGAGAGTCCTAAACCTGAGGGAAGACGGCGCTCCAGATTTCAAAGGGTTGGTATCAGAGGCCAGATGTTTAGAACGCAGCATTTTCATGGTAAACTTTCTGAGCAATAGATATCTATATATGTTTTTTATTTTAAATCCCACTTTGATCATCTTTTGTTCTATTTTCAAAGCGTTACCAGTGGACTTTTAAGTTTGATTTGGCTGTTTTTAGCCAAAACTTTAAAAAACTTGTCATTTTCTAGGACATAGTTTCTACTGAGTGGCAGGAGTTTACTAGAAAGTTGTGGGAGGGAGCAAGTATCCCCTCATTTCCCATCAACCCTTTATGTGCACTTTGTCTCACTAGCTTACAGCCCCTCACAACCCCAAAGGTGCAACAAAAATGGTTGTTTAGAGCAAGCTTGGACAAGGAAAACCAAGACATACTTGTATTTAGTCGTCTACAAGTGGATACATCCGATTAAGGCAGAGAACAGAACTTTTTCCACCTTCATCTGCTCCTGATTCACAGCGATTTGAATAAATTCAATTCAACTGTATTTATATAGCCCAATATCACAAAAGAATTGGATCATTGGACTTCATGATGGTAATTTTACAGAAGAAGAAGGTTGGTCATAAAATGTAGCGAATTGATGGTTGACTATCCTTCCCAGTAAGGAAAAACTCCTAAAAAACCTTATTCAGGAAAAAAGAAGAAACCTCAGGGATGTCTACATGAAGGAGAGATCCTCTCCCAGGACGGACAGGTGATTTATCAGGACTTTTAAGGAGGAATCAGCTTATATAACTCTACAACTGCATGTTAGAATAGAGTTTAGCCAGATAGGACTGGGGGACAGGGTGGAGGTGAAGTCCACAGCAAAGACAAGCCAGAGCCGGGGTCCACGGCCAAGAACAGGAGCACAGACAATCAACCTAAAATCGAGAACAACAAGTGAATCACACGGTACCAAACAGAAGCATAGAGAACTAAATAAAATACATAATAAAGAATAGAGGTGAGGTGAAGTAAATGAGAATAGAGCTGATGTGGATAATAATGATGATTAAAAAAATTTTAAAAAATTAGCGTAGCAATATTAATGTAGACAAACGAGAGCTACAGTAGAGGGAATCTACCGCCAGGGCCTAGTTTATCAAACCAACTTCCCTCTGCTGAAAAAATACTCAGAAATTCAATTTTAAGCTTCATTTTATTCATATATGGTGTCCATTGTGAGAAAAATGCTCCAAGAACATGTTAAAAACACTATTTTCTTTGAGGTGGCTCTAAGAAAAATATGACATATTTTCCACAATGTGGTAATCCATAGAAAAAGTAACAAAATTTGGCATTAAATGGTAAAAACTACCTTCTGTAGAGGATGAGTTGATCCATGTAATACATAACTCTTGAAATAACTACCAATCAATGACATTTTTATAGCAATAAAACATAATTTCTGTCCATCCAAGGTTAGTTTTACCATTATTCTTCAGATCACACATGTGATGCAACTCTTATCTGGATTTCTGAACTTTAATATTAGCTTTAATTTATGAGAGGTGAGAGAGATTGTTGTGTTTGGTGTACACGTGGGAAGAGAAAGGAGATTTTTAAGAACAGCTGCGCTCAGGTTTGACTCGAGTAAGCTTAAGATTATCTTTCAAACCAGTGTTTGATACAAATGGTGTGTGAGGGTGTCTGCAGCTCTGCGTGCGTGTGGTTTGGTGGGTGCATGCACTCTGTACGTGCATGTGCATGCATTTAGCAGCTCAGTTTGTGGGTGGGTGTGTGTCAGGCGGCTGCCTCCGTATTGTTCTATGCGTGGTCATGAGCAGCAGAGGTGAAATGATCACGGCCTGTCTGTCTGAGGTCTGTCTCCCCTCGAGGCCTAGCCGCTGGTTGGAAAAAAAAAAAAAGCTTCTCTGACGTGCTTCCTCTGTCTCCCGTTGGTCCTGTCCGGCTGGGAGAACACAAACAGAGGTGCTGCCTTCGTGAGGCACTAATCCCCGCTTCCTCTGAAACTTCCAGGGCCGCTTTTTTCCTGTCCACATTCCATAGCTATTAAACTTTCCTGGCTGCAATTCAGAAAACAAGTCAGGAGAGAGAAATATGAAGGGGGGGGGGGGGTCACTCCACCCACCCACACCCCCTTCTCCCCCTTTTGTCTGGTCTCCTCTGGATATGACAGATCTGTATCCCTGCTGACTTCACGCTTGTTTTTGCTGATGATCCGGTTTCCTAAAAAGTGTCCGCTGGTTTTGGCAAAGTTTCTGCTGCTGCAGTCCGCAGACATGTCATCCAGGAGCTCGGATGAGATAATGCACCGTCAGGTGTGTCTCTTTGGATGTTATTGCCGCTTATGTCACTTTGGTTCGCCAGCAGTCCTCACACAACACTAACAAGGGTGTCCCACTCAGCAGGGCAGCTGAGGGAGAGGTTGGTGCTACCGTGTTGGACCGCTTCCCACCCTCTGTTATGTTGGCCCACAGGCGCCTGGGTGCCCGGAAGTTGGAGAGGTCCCACCGTCATCGCCCCCTCCATGGGCTTAAGATATTTTTCTTATTTTCATCAAGACAATAAGATGCTCCAGTTTTATTTTTCCCTCTTGAGTTGATACTGAAACTGGGCCACAGACAGATGAAAACAATGTATAAAACATCCGTCAGGAGTGCAGTACGCCGCACCGGGAGAGCATCTGAAAGATCTGGTGAACCCAGACACGGCGACATGCTTGCTGGCTCCTCTGTACAGGTGTCCAAAATTTAGATATTTGCTTGTTATCATCCATGTTTTCTATGACGTGAAATCAAAAGAAGTCCAGAAAAATTCTGGTGGTTGCTCCACAGCCGTGGGGTTTAGGCGCCATGGACATTTTAAGTCAGGCATCGGGCAGTAAATTTAATATGCATCAAAAATTGAACCAAAACTGAATTTTCCGTTTCTTTATTTGGGGTTTCACAGATTTTTTTTTTGTCATGTGACTCTTTATCTTGAGCAATACTCTGTAATAAATGTTTTTAAAAAGCATAATCAGAAGTACTTTTGATAAGCAGAGGTGGGTAGAGTATTCAAAAATTTTACTCAAGTAAAAATATTGTTACTTTACCAAAATAGTACTCAAGTTCAAGTAGAGAGTAGGCATTCAAATAATTACTTGAGAAAGAGTAAATAAAGTACTTGGATTAAAATCTACTAAAGTAATGAGTAACTAATGAGTAACATCCCATTTATGTCATAGAAAAAACATTGGTCATAAGTGAGCCAATGGGTGCTCTGCCTCCCCTGGCTGAGAGTAACCATCATCCTTTGTTGATAATAGTGATTTTCCTGCGCGTTTTCTGCCGCAGAGAATTTTTGTGTACAGTCACGTGACTGTCTGGCTTCATATGATTGGTCATAAGGAGTTACATGACGTTATGAAGCCAAAGGGGAAAGTTTCTCCGCCAAAAGATCATTTTAGATTATGATTTGTTCTAGTCTAAAGTAACGCTAACGAGCAGCAAGAGGCCTAGTGTACTTGAGTAAAAGTCGCGTTTTTCTCTCAGAGTTGTACTCAAGTAAAAAGTAAGCCATATTATGACAACTCTCACAAGTACAATTTACCAAAAAAGTTCCTTAAGTAAATATAACAGAGTAAATGTAACAGGTTACTACCCTCCTCTGTTGATAAGTATGGATCAGTTTTCGGGTAGGTGCAACAGGGAAGGGACGTGGGGCTCCATTTATGTGGATGTGGAGTATTCGCGGATGTCTCTGGTCCCTAACCCTCGCTAATAACAGGGGATTACTGTATTTCTTTATTCAAATTGTGTTGGATCAGGATCTGATCTATCTGAGCCAGATAGCAGCTGTTGGATTTAAGCTGCTATCTGGCTCAAAACTGTACAGCTGGATAGCTCTGATATTGCTCACTGTTTTTTTGCTACGCTAATTTTAGTTTGGCCTTGTGAGGGGCTGTAAACAAAGGCCTGATGGGAAATTAGCCAATGCTAAATTCTGCGCCCCAAAAATGCTCCTCACAAGTCCGAGGTCCATTTCTAATGAGCTCCTGTCATTCTGCAGAAACTGTAACTAAACAACACAAGATATTTGATTTTGGATAAAAACTGCAAAATCATCATTAAAAGGCCACTAGGAACGCTTTTGTTATAGATAAAAATATAGATGGAGAGAGACTTTAACACTTAAAAGAACACTTTTCTGAGCAATCCAAAAACTATTGACCACAAACCTCATATTAATACTTTATTACATGTGTTGACATTCTACTGCAAGACAGTAGAAAAGACAAAAGTGATTATACAGTTTAATTTAACCTGTTTGGTGACTTTGATCCTTTTGAAGACTGGGATGAAGCAGAAGAGAAAATAAGAAGGAAAAATTAGGCACAAGAAGGTGACACTGGAGGAATTTAACCATTAGACTTTGTTTCTTTCAAACAAACTCCTGATTCACCATGAAATTCCCATCATTCCCATGATGCAGCAGAGTGAGGTTGATGCGAGAATTGTAGCCGTTACCATGACAATGCATCATGTGTCAAATAGTTTGCTTTTTGGGAAAAACAAATTCAACTTAAAATATAACAAGAATATAATGCTAATAATTGATTGGATACTTATTTATTTTACATTTGTGGAGTATTGCCCTTTAAGGTTATCCATAATCAGAAAAGAATGGACTTTGCGGAAGTAGGTTAATTGTTCGACGTAATCAGGCATCCGTGTCCTCCTTAAATTTCTGATAATGAACACCTCAATGGGCATTATTATGTAAGGAAGTAATAGATAAAAGTCATAGATTTAAAATTACATTAATTTGATTTTTAAAAAGTAATCCGCTAATTTGTTTATAATTTGTTGATTAGGTAGATGGAGATAACTGGTTCGTGTGCCCATCCCACGTGAACCTTTATTGTTGCCATTGAGAATCACATTAGTGATATCAGAGATTATATCAGTCCTCTTATATCTGTCTATGAAAAATAAGAAAGTAGGCGGAGCCAACAAGGTAACTAGTTGGACCATGGACAACAATGCTGCTGCAGAGCTGAGATCTTGACTGACACCTTCCAGTGAACAGACCAATCCTTTGTTTTAGATTTTTTTTACATTAAAGCTCAAAGCCCTGCTGGACGATTCACGTCCAAATGCAGCACATTTTAAAAACATGTTTGGACATGTTTTTACTAAAAAGATTTGGCTTTTTTTTTCTTTTTATCAGTGAGTGTGCTTCAGCTTCAGTTTTAGTAACTAAGATATATTGGCTTTTTGAGTAGCCTGGTTTGTTAAATGTTATTTAAACCTATGGCTTGAAAATCATCTTAAGTCACTTTGGATAAAAGCTTTTGCCTGAAACGTTTTGTAAAAATCCCCAACAAGCAACGCCTAAGGATCCCAAGAGCTAATGTGAGTTTGGACCTGAGCATTCTCTTGATGCTTACTCCACCACCATTTTTTTAACAAAGCCAAGTCCCTGGAGATGAAGTAATCAATCCAGCTGCTCGTACTTGTGAGAGGAACTGATGAAGATAGGAATGTTCACGTGTCTTTGTTTGATGGACATCAACCAAGCTCTGATTGTCTAAAGGGAGATTGTGAACCCCACACTCGCTGGTCTAAATCAGAACAATCTGGAGCGCCTGCATGAGCCAACTGACACTGGAAGAAAGAGGAGCGTGGGAGGAAACCTTGGAGGGAGTCAGGCAGTCAGAGGATGGGGAATTAAAGTGCCCGTCAAAGAAAAGGAGGACTGACAGGACGAGTAAAAGAGTCTCAGACACCTGTGGCGGAAGCTCCCTGTTTGACTGCAGAGCTCAGCGTTGGACCAAACCAGACCAGACCGCGCTGGACTAGCTCTGCAGCGAACAGCCGCGCTGTAATAACTCAGGGACTGGGGGGCTGAAAGACGATAGCCTGGCAGGAATTGGTTTACAGCCAAGGCAGCCGTCTCTGGTGGACGCTGAGACTTCCCTTCAGACAGACGCAAACTTAATGCAGCGGGGGTAAGGGTAGCTTTCCTGTCTTTGGCTGCTCGGGTTTGCAGACCTGCAGCAAGTCAGGCCATGGAAATGAGATGATGGAGGAGGACAGAGTGATGAAGACTGACCAGGGGGTTATGAAAGCTGACGATCATGATGTATTGCACGGCGGTGGCATTTCTGGCCACTGGCCCCACCAGGTGTTTTGCAGGAAGAAAGTCCCAGTCCTCTGTGAGACGGGATTAAGAAATAGGATCCATGCCACTGGTTTCACACCAGCTGGTGCCCAACACTCCAGCATGCATCTGATTCATTTAGCCCTGGTTTTGATGTGGTGTTAAATGGCCGTAAAAATCAGTGCAGTCTGACAGTAGGAAGTGTTGAGGGCTAAAGAGATTAGTCCATGACAAAATGGAAATACCTTTATGAAGACTTCCATGTATAGATTCCTTATTTTACACTTTCCACATTTGTAACCGAGTATTACTGGCTTTCTTTAAGTTTCTCTGCTAAGTCTTGAAGCCTCCTTTGGAGGTGTCCATAAATGTTTGTTCAACCCCTAAAACTCAGTCTGTATTTATTAAAATTGACAGCTTGTGTTAACAAGGTTTTTTTTTTTTTTTTTCTTAAAGAAAATAAGCCTTTCAAAGTGTTTCTTTATACTCTTTCTCAGCCTACGTGATCATAAATCATGGTCTGATTTACATTTAGTTTGTTTTTACTGTCTTCCATCCATCTCCAGTCGGCACTCTTAAGACTCCTGCTAACACAAAGGACCAACTCTGTGACTGGATGGTACAGCGGCTGCCCAGTGTGCAGCATCGGGTTTTAATTTGACAGTAAAGTTGTGGCCTTGGTCATATTGGACGTTGATGAATGCAGGCCTTTGCAAAAACAGCCGAAAAGACTAAACAGTTGTTAGATGGTTCTTAAAATGACGATTCTACTGTCAAGAGTTGTAAAGAGTACCTGAAACCATCCTCAAGTTAAAGTACAGATAGCTTACTGAAAAAATTACTCCATTATAAGTTATGTCACCAAGTCCAAAAATACTTGAGTAAAAGTATCCAATTTTAAAAGTACTCAAATATTTCACTCGTACTGAATGCAGACTAAAAGAAAACCAAGAAATGTAAAGAATAATGAACTATTTATGAGGTTTAATTTCCTGATATTAGAAATAAATGAATGAAAAGAAATGAAATTTAACACATTAGTGTTTCAAAATGAGGGAACAAATAAGATAAAAACAAATAGAACAAAAAGTCTGTCTCAGTCACACTCAAATGTTAAAAAACCCCCACAAACAATGATTAAAAAAAACCCCTAGTAAATTAAAATTCAGGGGACAAATTTGCGTGCCCCGCACCTTTTTGGCCACGCTGCGAATTTGCTTCTTGTCGTCTGTCAACAAATGTGTTCCTGAGCTTGACGTGGTAGCTGTGTGTGGGAGGAGCTACCAGCTAACCAGCTAATGTTTTCAGCCTCATTGCATAGAGCTGTCTGTGTTTCTTTCACTTAAAGTGTATGAAACACAGCGATGATATTTAGAGATCAAGATTAAGTGTTATGAAGAGTTCTGTATGACAGTTCTGTATTCCGCGGCGTCTGTGTCTCTCTGACTGAGTTTCAAGACTCAGTCTTCTGCATTAACACGAGAAGGGAAAAACAAAACAACGCTGTGGCTCTCTGTCTGCCGGCTTATTGAGTGTGTGAGCTCCGCCGCGGGAGCGAAAGTGTGTCCAGAGTGTATCCCAGCTTCACCTTAAAGTAGCCGGATGAACTCTGCAATCACTCAACTCCAGTGGGTTAATAAAATAGATGGAAGTTCAGGACAAAAACACTCGCTTTGGATTCATATTCTACCCGCTGATCGAGTCACTGAAAACGAGATGTGCCCAAAGGTCCTGATTGGCAGATGCAACGCGGCGATTTTAAATTTTGGCTCCGGCGCCCAATTAACGCCTCGTCCCTCAAACCGAGCTGCTGCCAGACCTTTGCGCCACGTCCCGACCAAGTTCAATCAGTTGAGCTTACAGCACTTACAGAACTCCCGTTTGGTATGTAGAACCTGCAACAGGATTTCAAAACTTGTGTATCAACTCTGAGACTTCTGAATGCAAAAGCCCAAAATTTGGGTTGATGTGTGATTTCAAAGACTTTTAGGCTGTGTGTCTACCTTTGGGGTTAAAAGTTTTCAAATGATACGAGGGTAGTTCTGGTTCCAGTGGAGGGCTTCTGGTTCTGGACATTAATTTCTACTGCCGGGCCCTCTTGTATTATATATTGTGAAAAATCATCTCCTGGAACTGATTCCAAGAAGTTCAAAAATGTCTAACCTAACTTGGTTAAGGTTATCTTTCAGTTCCTTTGTGTTTTTTTTCTTTTCAAAAGATTAGCGGGTGCTGGGGTCTGAAACTCTGCTGTGTTCTTATAAATCACAGTCGAGCGGCTGTTGGTCCAACTGGACGCCTCCGCGGGAAGCGCCGGGATGTTTGCAGAGCAGTTAGTCAACACTGACCCGTGTCCACAGATGGTCTGCAGTTATAGCTCGTGTTGCTATTGGTGGGGGGGAGCAAACCAGCCCAGAGCAAACAGTCAAACAAACAAAGAGGTGATCCCAGGGTTGTTTAGGTTCCATCCAGATAGCCTACTGATCAGCAAAACACTCCATCAGTTCACCCAGACAAGAAGCTCAGCATGTGTCAGAGACTGGCAGTCCAAACAGAAAGAACAAGAAGTCTTTCTAACTCTATATGTGAAAAGCATAATCACGAAAAAGCTCAAGATGGTAAAGGTAAAATCACAGAACAGGAAGCAATGTCTTCTTTTTGAATATATCAAACACAGAAGAATTGAGAATACAAATATCTTTGCCCCGAATGCACCTGTGTGCCAATGACTGTTTTTCTTTCCCTTTAACCGTTTTACGGGGTGATTATCTCTTTTTAATTGCTGTCCATTTGCGGCTCCCTGCTGCTAAAAAGGAAGGGGAACTCTTGTGCAGTTTGTTTGTTGCAGCATAGAATGTGCTTTATTGATACACAGACCTTTTCCAGTGTTTCAGCTCCAAATGTAACAGAGACAGTCACAATCATACTATTGCCAACCATTGTCTTTCCAACGTCTTTGCTTGCTTCTCTTTCTAACTCTTTAACCCTTGTGCTATCTTATGGGGTCCAGATGACCCAAGCCTTACATTGATGTGTTATCCCTCCTATTACAAATGTGGAGGAAGGTGGACAGGATTTAATGTCTGCCACAGACACCAATGAGAGCTCTCAGTTATGGGTGACAGAAAGGTGGGGCGGGGGGCTCTTTGCCAACAGTCCAGTCCACAACTCAAAGAGAAATTTCTAATAAACTCCTGCCGCTCTGCAGAAACTGTCCTTGAAAACACCACGTGTTTTGATTGAAAATGGCAAAATCTTAATTAAAAGTTCACTGGGAATGCATTTAAATTAGATCAAAATATAGTTGGAGTGGGACTTTAACGTCCTCTATTTGTGCTGATCCTAAAATGATGGAAATAAAACCCCACTGCTCAATGCACTGTTCTGCTGTTTAAAACAATTTTTCACCAGTAATTGTTTCTGTTTGGCAAAAACCAAAAGAAAAAATGTTTTAATCCACTGACCACACAGAGAGGTTTGTTGACTTAAAAGGGGTAGGATTATAAACAGCTTAATACAACTAAAATATCAAAAAGTTGGTTTTAACGGTATGGCCCCTAGTAAGCTTTACCACACACTGCTTTTTTTAGAAATAGTCATTAATGGTTATGTCAAACAATCACATATACAGATTAAAAGTTTCGTCTTGTTATCCGACTACTGTAAGTCTTCAACTGTTGACACAATTAAAATAATTCAAAGAAAAGCAGCCTTCCGCTGAAATGCAACTCTGCACAATAGTGAGGTGTTTGTGCAATCAATTTAAATCAGCGAATTCTTTCGCCGAGAAAAGCGTCAGAGTTACGGTATGTCAAAGAGTTTGTTATTTAGAAGTCCTCAGTGACATCTCAGGTGTTAAAAGGTTAATCTGCTTTCATCCTATCAGGCTATCTCTGTTGTGTTTTGGACACGGTTCATTACTCTCCTTCCTCTGACTGCAGAGAAATCCAGGAATATCTGGAGCCAGGCTATCAAAGGTGGATTCACACCTTTCACTATCTTTATCTGAACTAAATGCATGTCCATTCTTTGTTACATGAATTATGTAACTATGTCACATGCATGTCATTGTAAATGGTGCAATGTTTTAAAGTTTGTTGATTGTCGTTTCTGAAAAAGTCTCTTTTCACGTTCAAAGAGTTTCTAAACACAGGAATATAGTCACTGAAGTAGCAGGAATCGTCTCACAGATCTAACAGGTGCACTTCTTCGTTTTTTTGTTCTCGTCCTGAAAAGACACATTTCAGGCAGTGCTGCCCCCACATGGGTAGGTGTTGGAACTACTTTATTTTTCAGAAGGTTTTGTTTGGGGTAAGATAACTGACAAAAAAAGAAGTATGCTTACGGACAAAGTTGTGCAAACCATGAAAGAGAAAAATATAAATACAACATTTTGGGTTTGAAATCCTTGTTTTAAAAAAAGACTTGTCTTTAATTTGAATACCCTCACATTAAGAAAAAAAGATGGTTCAGCAATGGAGAATAATCAGCCACTGAGGAACAGTAAATTTACATGTTTTAATCTTTCTCTTTTAGCATTAATTTATTAAATGTAGATCATCAAAACAACAACAAATATGGTACTTTTTGACATTTATCTTACCCTGTATTTCATCCTCTTGCAGTACGAGAAAGAAAACTAAACCTAATGAAGGTGTAATCAAAGGAGTCCTTGTTATTATCTAGATCTGTTTCAAATAACTTCAAACTGATACTTTACAGACTTTTTGTTGCTAATCAATAGAAAAACAGGGGTGCCTCTTGTCAAAACAGAATGCCTGTGAAATAAGGGTGTGGGGGCCACTAGATAAATACAATGTATGCCAAACAATGGGCATACACATACATTAATAGATCGCTTGTGTTGGTATCTCCCCGACCCCCATCGTCTCTTGGACTTCCAGTACTTTCCACACTCCTCTCCTTTTTCTGTGTCTGCCGTGTGTTTTGGCCCCCGGACTCCCCAGCAAGTCGCTAGGAACTTTACCATTTAGTCCTCCTACAGAATTCAACCCTCCGAGCAGTCAGCATCTCCACTCATTATCCCAGCTAACCACCTACTCTTCCTCCCATTTCACCGTACTGTGGCGCCTCCTCTCCCTCCAGCAGAAGAGCAGAGTGGAAAGAGGAACTGTGCCAATGTACATAACTAGCTTCCTGTTCAAGAGGCCAGGACAAAAGTAAGGAACTGACTATTGTCTTGATGCTAATGTAACAGATAAGTAACAATGTGCAGACAAGCCAGAAAAATGTTTTTTTTTTCTTTTTGGCCAATTATTTCCCAAACATGCAGACTTTACTCTGCCCCCAGGGGGATGAAGTGTTGGTTCTCACTTTCAGGGAGGTGGATGTGTCACAGGAAGTCAGAAAACTATCCACTGGGCGTGCAAGAGACCTGCAGCTGGGGTATGACTGCTGTGAGACGCCTAATCCAGAGGGAATTAGCTGAGATTTTGCACATCCAGGGTGCACACACAGAGAGGGGTTACATTCTCCTGCCTGCGCACAGCAGTTTTTATTCCAACAGGGTTTGGGAGATTTAAAAATTGTTGACATTAGATCCACTATTGTTGTCATCTTTAACAAATTTTGCCTGTATTTATAAACATATAGACTAACTGTAGGAACTCCAAAAAGTGTGCAAATATTTCCTGGAGCAGGTCTACACTGCTTAATTCTGGCTTTTGTAGTGTAATAATAAATAAGCAGTGAGGTTTACCTTGAAATACACGCTAGAATCAGTAATCAGCCAGCTCTAAAACATACACACAGGAACCACTATCTTGATTTGAGGCATAAAGTTTCGGCTTCATCAAGGACACATAAGAACAATGGATGGAAAACTGTTTTTCCTGGCACTGTGAGAAAGAGGGAACAACACATCTGCATGAAAGTTTGACGATACTTTGATTCAATCATCCTATAGCTGAAAAGAACAAAGGATTTTAAAACAATGACATTTTGCCTTCAGAACTGCCTTCATCTGTGGTGGCATAGATTCAACAAGATACCAGAAACATTCTTCAGAGAGTTTGGTCCATGTTAACATGATATCATCACACAGTTGCTGCAGATTCGTCGGCTGAACATCCATGATGCCAATCTCCCGTTCTTCCACATCCCAAAGGGGATGTTTTAGGTTGAGATCTGGTGACTGTGGAGGCCATTTGGGTCCAGTGAACTCATTATCATGTTCAAGAGTCTGAGATGACTCCAGCTTTATGACATGGAGCCTAATCCTGCTGGAAGTAGCATCAGAAGATGGTACCCTGTTGCCATAGAGCGATGGACATGGTCAGCAACAATACTCAAGTAGGCTGTGGTGTTGTAGCCATGGTTTATTGGTGCTTAGGGGCCCAAAGAGTGGAAAGAAGATATTCCCAAGACCAGGGATAGGCAACTTTAGGCCTCAAAGGCTGCATTCTGCAGACCCAGCATGTTCTAATTGGCTGGACACACCTGAACCAGGTAATTAGTCATGAGTAGGGCTTGGGTATCTGTAAATCATACAGACATTGTGGCCCTTGAGGCCTGGGGTGGCCTATCCCTGCCCCAGACCTGCAGAAATGGAGAATCATCAGACCAGATAACTTTTTTCCAATCTTCTACTGTTCAGTTTTGGTGATTCTCTTTTGCAGACCTCGGTTGTAAACAGTGGTTATTTGAATTACTGTTGACTTTCTATCAGCTGGAACTAGTCTGGTCATTCTCCTCTGACCTCTGGTTTAAACAAGACATTTCTGCCCACAGAACTGCCGCTCACTGAATATTTTCTCTTTTCTGACCAATCTCCTGTAAATCCTAGAGATGGTTGTGGGTGAAAATCCCAGTGGATCAGCAGTTTCTAAAATCCTCAGACCAGCCCGTCTGGCACCAGCAACCATGCCACGTTCAAAATCACTTCAATCACCTTTCTTTTCCATTTTGTGATTGGCTGATTAGAAATTGGACAGGTGTACTTAATAAATGTGTACGCACATATCAGTGATGCTGTTTTTAGATATATATATAAAAAAACACCATCTTTAAGTCTTGTTTGGAGTCAAAATTGTCAGGAAATCTGAAAAGGAGAGAAAACAGTTATTGGGAAGTTGTTTTACGTCAGTCGTTCATCTCTGTGGTGCTTCCATTAAATTGACTGACTCAAGTCAATGAAAGGACTCTGGGAAAATCATGTGATTCCAGTTTTCAGTTGTTTTACTGATTTGAAGCAGCCAATAGATTGTTCTGATTTGGTATAGGTCTTCCTCTGGATTTGCTGACTCAAACAAGTAGAAGTGCTTACTCGAGTCCATGAACGCCTTCGACGGGTCTGCTGTCTTTCCAGGAGTCTGCTAATTCTCTTCATGTACATGTCATTCAGGAGCCATACAAACAAACGTTCTGCTAAAGGGGTAGTGGAGACCACAAACAGTGACTATTCCTACAGGATAAAGATCGTCAGGTTTAATTGATTTAACAGTCGTGGTCAGACTTGATTAACAGAAACATTTTTTTAAGTCATTTCTTGGATTTTGATGCATTCGGAAATGAAGGGAAAAAACCAGAACTTCTCCAATCTTCTCATAATTATACTTCTAAATTTTTCAACTCCTGGGGAAAGTCGAAGGGCACATCTATATGCTTCTGTTTGTGTGCACAATTCCCTCCAACTGCAGTGAAGCCAAATAAGGTGTATGTATGTGTGTGTGGGTGTGAATTATTCTGACATCATCACTGTCCTTACAATGCTCTGATACTGACAGGTCCTCTATTGTTCCAGCAAAGCGTGGGCCCAAGGTTCCCATGTGTTAGAAATCATCCACCCACATGCTGCAGCAGACATGGGGCCAAGACTGTGAAACTGTATACTGAGAGTCTGTGGGCTGCAGGACGGGCCCTGATGAAAGACAGTGTGACTGCAGAGAGAATAACAAACGCCAGGCTCCGAGACACCGCACACACATGTACCTGCACAAAGCCCGCGCTCAAAGTAGGCAAACGCATGCACACTTTGTCACGCCACAGGCTCACACAGCCCAGACTTAAGGGCCGGTGGGAGATGGAGTGTGGGGGTGGGTGGAGAGATGGGTAGCAGGGGAGATGGATGGGTGGTGGAGGAATGGATTGCATGAATGAGGAAGTTTAACCAATCCCAGTTTGCCTCTGCTTCTTCTCAAAACTGGCTGAGCGTGCTGGCACAGGTGAGTGCAGTCCCAGTCTGGGCTCCTCCACAGGTCGTTAAAATACAGAAGAGACAGATCGGGAGTCTGCATATCTTTAAATGGGGCCAAACTTGAGCCTACTTTTATAGAGATGATCAGCAGAACCCAAGAAGTCATTCGCATCTTCTTCACATTCCACTATCGCAACAACAAAAAGATTAAAATAATCATAGATGTTTTTTCTCTCTCTGTGGGCATTGGAAAATATTTTATAATTTGATAGGAGTATCAAATCTCAAAACATGACCTGGTGGGGTTGCCAAAGACACAGTATCTCATAGTTGGTTTGACTTTTATGACAACACCTGTATGTGCAAACTTCTGCCATGTTGTGACTTAAACTTTGACCTGGAAACCTAAATCTCTGGAATTTTTGTAAATGTGCAGCTGATACTCAGTCGCCACTTCTTTCATTGATGAATTGGGGAGTCCCAAAGTTATTGTCAAGCCAACAAAGTATCTTGTTGAGACAGACATGAAGAGTGGTGGAAGTGAAAACCCTTTAACAGCAAAGCTTTAGCGCCAGTGTTGACGTAGTTTCGACAACTGTAACTCTTTAAGCATTGACACTATTAACTTAATTCCAGTAGATTCCGAAAGAAAGAAAATCAGACTTGTACCAATGCGGAACACTTTTGATTTACATTAATCAGTCAAAGAGTTATGGGTTCATGTCACAAATCTACAATTCCAGTGCCTTCCCCAGCAATTTGGCCATCAGGGATTAAAGCAGGGGTGTCCAAATCCAGGCCTCGAGGGCCGGTGTCCTACATGGTGTCCAACCAACCGTCTTATTGCTGAAACACACCAGATCCAGGTTATTAACAGCAGATAAGGCAAGGTTTCTAGAAAACCAACAGGAGGCCGGCCTTCAAGGCCTGGATTTGGACACCCCTGGATTAGAAGGTTTGGTAACTTCTTGTCTTTTTTACTGTGACAAGAGTAGTAGAGTCTCCCCACCACCACCATTGTTTTGCCTAAAACAATGAAACTCGATAATGCACCATTTTGGAGGAGTTTAGAGAACAAAACTCCTCTTTTGGCCCTCAGAGACGAAAAGTTTTTTAGAAATGTGAAATGAATATGACCCACTGCAATCATCTTTTGAACTTTTGTAAATGTGTTCCCCGTGGTCTTTTGGTTATGATTTTGTTGTTTTTAGCCAAAATCAAAAATCTTGTGTTGTTTTCTAGGACATAGTTTCGGCAGAGCTGAAGTAGTTCATTACAAATTCACCTGTAGGAGCATTAGGGTAGAGTAAGTCCATCCCCCACTTCCCATCATCATCCATCTAACCCCAACCTAACATTACCAGTGTAACAAAACTGGCGAGCAGTATTGGAGCTATCCAGCTGTACAGAAACAAAGAGAAGAACAAAGAGGTTCATGGATCTATTTGTCTGCAAGTAGATGCATCAGAATGGAGTGAAGAAGGGAGTCTCAGGATGTTTCACAATATTTCCACCCTATTCTGTCACACAACCACATCATCTCAACTTTCACTTTGTAAAAAGTTCAAATAAACCCTTGATAAAGACTTGTTCTTCTTTTGATTGGTACTAGTTTTTTAAAGAAACCCATGCAGTTCCTGACACAAACACCAACACTTATTTATTTATTTTTATTTTTTTTCTTCTTAGCTTGTCCTGTCCAACAGCTGAGCCAACAGATGTGGGCTGAGAGCTTCTTGTGTTGGGCAGATTTTACTGTCACAACATGGATTTATTGAGTA
>NC_050530.1:17973514-17989533 GCF_002922805.2 Oryzias melastigma | reverse complement strand
CCAGGGATGGGGTAGGGGACAGAAGGTCGAAGGTCCCACCTTCCTTGTGTGATGCGTGCGTGTTTGCTTGTTAGAGTGTATATTTGTTGTGTTAGAGGTGTGTGTACTAAAGGGGTGCAGTTAAAATTAGTGAGAAGGCCTTAACAGGTCATCTCCTAATTTCTTGCAGAGATGCCCCGTCACCCTCCCACCAGCGGCCCTACATGTCTATGGTGCGGTTAAAATTGGCAGGAAGGGCACTGAGAGGACACCGACTGTTTGCTGGCAGTGATGTCCAAGCACCCCCCCACCAAGGGTCCTAAATGTCTAAGGTGCAAATAAAATCGAGGGGAGGGAGGAGCCTAGAAGGAGCCAGTCCCAGGGACAAATCCGAGTCCCCGCCCCCAAGCGCCTCTCCTGTGGGTGCACTGGTCATAAAACACCAACACTTATAATCAACCTTTTTTTAAGCGTAACCAAAATGATACCAATGCATTCAGACAGAAAAGATATTTATCAAGATAACATCTCATATCCCCACCGATTTAGCAATACATTGTTATATCCAATTGTTTTTATTACACATAACAAATCAAATGTTTTCAAAGAGCGTCAGGAAATATAATAACAACAGAAATGATCTCTGTTCTAAAATGTTTAATGTTTGAAAAGATCAAAAACCCTGAAAAAGAGCATTTCAACTCAAAGGATGTAAAGACAATTGAGGAAAATAAAAGAGAGCTATAAAATAAAAAAATAAAATGAGCCATTCACTCTATTCCCCTACTAAGTCTTTACGTTCAGCGGACCAGTGTTTGTTACTGGTTCCGAGAACTAAATGTAAGTTCCGGGGAGATTGTTCCTTTGCTCTCCTGGCTACTAAACTGTGGAATCAGTTGCCACCGGCTATTAGAGGTCACAGTTTTGGAGAGTTTTAGAGCTGAACTCTTTCTTCACTGTCACGCTATAGTATCTGCCTAGCTGCTTTTTATCATGTCAATTTTTATTTCTTTTTAAATAGGATTTCACTTATTTATTTTTTAAATAGTTTTTTTCTGATTGTAATGTATTGTGTTTTTTCATGTACAGCACTTTGGGCCTCCTTGGCTGGTGGTGAAAGGTGCTTTATAAATGAATAATTGAAAATGAAATGAAAATGTACACCAAATTAAAAGCCAGAGAACAAAATTGGGTAAAATCTTTTGACTTTGGGGGCAGGAAGTTCCACAGCTTCAGAAAAAGCCCACAAACCGGGGTTTACCATTGGACTTCAGAGGACAATCAGGTGTACATATGTCTGGATGAGTTCTGGATGAACTGCAGTCAGTCCGTTCAAAGCCTTTAAAACAAAACTGTACAATTTTACAATCAACCCTAAAACTAAAAGGAAGCAAATGCCAAAAGTCAAGGATGAGGCGGTTCGTGCCTTTGGGTTCCTGTTAAAAGACGTCACGCAGCGTTCTGGACTCAAGGCGTGAAAGTGGGCATTACTAATGCATTACAGTAGCCCAGGCAGGTCAACATAAAGTATGTAGGATTTGATCAAAGAGGCTTAAAGATAAAAAAAAAAAAACAACTTTGGATTATGTGAGACAATTTAAAAATTGATTTAAAAGTAGGATTAATTTGTTTATTAAAAATAAAATTACAGTCTATTATGAAACCAAGGATGATATATATTTATCTAAGACAATGAATAAATGTCTTCAGAGGGGGAAGTCAAACAGTGGATCTAAAGTTCTAGTCGCATGCATCTGTAGAGCGGTTTACCCGAATGGATGGTGCTGGTATTTGGGTTTTCTGGGCCCATAGAGGGCTGTAGGCAGGAGTGTCCACATCTTAAGGCCCAGGTGTGTCTTGTGGTTCCGTTGAGGCTCAATGAATTGTGTCATTGTTGTGTGTATGATGAGAATATTGTGAAGTATTTGTATGGATAATGTAAGGTGCATGTATACAGGAGATGATGTTGTACCTTAGTCATCAGTAAGGTGTGAGTACAAGATTCTTACTGACCATGCACAGATACCACGCATAGGTGGAGGTGATACAAAAGTGCCTGTGGGGAGCCCACACAAACTACACTCTGATTGTCTAATTTCATAATTTCAAACAGCAATGGCAAGGAGTGCACACTTTTCACTAGAACGGCACCAACTTTCCTCTTGCACAATGTGTAGGTTTTGGGGGGTTGGAAAGATTAGTACGGCATGTCTCACCTGGGGCGGCCGTGGTGCAGCGACAGGGCGGTCGACTCCTGATCAGAAGTGAGCGGGTTCGACTCCCGCCTTGCCCGCCCATGTGTTGAAGTGTCCTCGGGCAAGACACTGAACCCCGAATTGCCTCTGGTGGAAGGTTGGCGCCAGTGTTCGGCAGCTGAGTCACCACCAGTGTGTGAATGTTTGCGTGAATGGGTGAATGGGTCTGTGATTGTGAGGCGCTATACAAGTATACGCCATTTACCATTTGTGTTTGGTCTGTATTCCGACTGCATTCAAGCAAACTATTCCGTTCCGGACTAAAGCTTGTAAACAAAACCACGTGACTAAAGATCTCTTCAGTCATTGGCCAGCAGTTACAGGGGCGGATCAAAACAAAAAGTGAAGGATAAATGTGCTGCTCTTAGCAAGTCCTAGTTTACTTATTTAAACTTTATATTTCGGTTACCAATTTTGAATGTTTGTATGAAGGCCAGGTTTAGCATTTTTTTACTAGCTACTCTGTTTGAGTGCAGGCGGTTACTGGAGATGGAGTGGCTACGATGTACACTAAGTGTTTATGACATATAGATTGTTGGGAAAACATTGTGAGAAGCAGTGTGTCTCATGCTTAAAGTTGTTTTTATGAGCCTGCATTCATCCGAACACATTTTAATAAATGCTGCTCCACGTTTGTCTGCTAATTATTAGCTACGGTGGCCATTTGGTTCAGTTGTTCCACTTCCAGCACGGACTGTATTCAGACTGAGGAATTTCTGAGCGAACCGAAATGTAGTCCGAATGGAAACGAAGAAAAGACCACCTCAAAAGATGGGTCAGAGATCGGTTCCTGGTCCTGGACTAGGGTCCACTAGAGCATATTTAGACATTGGGGGAAACAAATTGGTTCACTGTAAGCGAACCAAATGTGTCCAGCCTGAATACATCCTAAGTGTTCGCTACTGTCGGTCTCTTGCAGCATGCCTGTGGAAAAAACTGTATAAAAATTTCACCCTATGGGCTCACCATGAGGTGTACCATCTTAAAATTTGAGACCACTCAACAGGTTTGCCCATTTTTCGCCTGCAGACTGGGCGTATCTACTGTAACTGTAAAGTGGGCTTTATGTGTCCAACAACTACCATCTTGTCCCTTTTGCCAACCAGGCCTTAAAGTGCACTGTGTGGTTTTTAAAAGGATTGTTGCTGCACAAATATACATTTTAGGCAACAACTTGAGCTTAGAGACAGGACATGAAGCCATCTATTTCTGTTGCTTTCTGTCAAGCAGACTCATTCTGCAGAATCCCCTTCAATCAGTGTCTTGAGCAACAGTCTTGAGCAGTGACTGCAGTGAATTCCCAGCCTGCGCAGTGTTGACTTCTCTGCTGTTCATGCCGTTGCCTTGAAGACCGTTTCCTGAGAGCTTCTCAAAGTTGTTCAGACAGCGCACCAATGGGAGCACTATTGGCACTTAAAAGATCTACTCTCTGTGATAGAGAGGCTTGCTGGGGCCACTGTGGGGGTCAAGATGAAATACAAGCAGTTAAGGATGGAGTCTAATAAACAATGTGATAGTCTACTGTGAATGAAAACTGAGAAGAATTGGAATTCATCAGTTTTTTGGTAGTTGAGTAAAGGCAAAATTATTTTTTTATGCTTTTGTTCAAAGCAAATTGAAGGGTATAAATGGATAGTTATTAAAAATGTTTACTTTATTGAAACCAACAAATTATTAGGCAAACATGTGAATATTACCAGTCTTTCTAAACAGTATGAAATCCAAACTTCCAGAAGTGTACCAGCAGCAGTAGCAGCTGGTCTCAAGCTGAGCTCTAACAGCTCATAACTGGATAGAGACATACCACTGAAAGAGAAAGCTTTTTATTCGAGCTCAGATCATCTGCCTGCAATCAAATCTCAAACCCTTGAAAATGCTTTGACACATTTCTTTCTTTGTCTTTCAAATGTTAAGAGGAATCAAACCTTAAACAGGTTTTGACGACTTTTGGCCATCTCAGAAAATCAGTTCAATCAAATAGTCCAAACTGCAGCAACACACTAAGGAGAAACTCTGATCCACACAAGAAAATGTTTGAAGACAGTTTAAAGATTTTTAAGATTCTGGGAATTCATGGATAAAATAGACTAAACGCCGAAATGATTCGCTGCATGGTGCAAGCGTTCCGCGCCTGGTGTGAACCACACCATAGGTTAACAAGGGCTCCAAATGGAAGGGGAATAGGTTCAGTGTCCAGTGTGAACCAGGCGTAGGCCAGACATTCACCAGCATTTTGTCAAAAATTCATCCAACAATACTTCACAGTGAGGAAACTTGGTCAAGGGGGCACATTATCTCCACATTTTTCTGCCCTAAACCTGTCAGGAATTCCTGTATTTCAGTGGAATTCAACCTCACAGGTCTCACAGGTAATATGAAAGCAACAAGTGCGGAACTGTTTTCAACAAATGCAAATAAATGCACATGTTCCAGATTTATTTCCAAAACCAAATACAGAAAATTGTTTTTTTAAATTGAATTAGTAAAAACAGCTAAAATGTACTCTATAAAATAGTTTATGACTATGAGAAACAAGTTAGGACTTTCAATTGAGAATCTTGATTAAATTTAATTTAGTGTTTACTGTTAAACAGTTTTTTGTTTGTTTTTTGTTAAAAAAATTATATGTTCAATTTATTTTTTTATAATCAAATATCTCAAATAACTTTTTGAGATATTTTGATAATTTTGTGTAAAAACGAATAAAGTAAATGCAAACAACAAAAATTAAATTTTTTAGTGAATACACATTTTGCTATTTTGTACACTTTTTTTCATTTTAAACTTGAATTTTAAAATTAAGTTTAAGAATCATATTTGAAAACAAATTTCTCCAGGTCTATGTGGTAGAATAGAGACCCATTCTGTTATTTTCCAGAAAGTAGGTTGAGATGATTTAAGTTTTGAACGATCGATTTTCTACTGGAATGAGAAGATTAGAATTCTGTGGTCTGGGATGGATGGACAGACAGGAGGGAACCCAGGAGCAGGGAGGAAAAGGTCAGAACGGAGGTCCAATAAGTTTAATGACACAACGTTGCCACACAAAGTCAGGAGAAAAGAGGCCTTTAGGTGTGGGGATAAAATTTCTCCTCTTTTATTACATCACCACCCTCCTGAACTGTCACACAAGGCAAGAAGAACCAGTGCATTTATGTTGTCAACACCATTTTCTGACCCAACCAGCTCAAAATCACTGCTGATATTAAGAGTCTTAAGACCAAAAGTTTTTTCAATCTTTCATCAACCAATTTTTTAAAGTTTGTTTGAATTGCAGTCTCAGTTTTCTCAGTGGCTCCTGCTGTGGTTAGTGCCCCCCCCTCCGTCAATTACACAGTTACAATATGCACCATTATGAGTCGCTGCTGTCTCTCTATCATCTTGAATCTGAATGTTCTCTTTTAACATTGAAACATTTTATCCTACATGCAGGAATGTTTCAGCCTTCGGGACAGTTCTGTGCAAACTGTGCTGATGATGGTGTGAGATCAACAGGTTTTATAACACAACAAACAACAAGGGCCAGGTTAAAGTTACATACAATGTTTCTTCCATCTGCTTTTTCTTTTTCTTTTTTTTTTTTACTTGTCCTGTCCAACAGCTGGGCAAACAGGTAAAAGGCTGAGGGGATCTTATGTTGGTCAGATTTTGCTGTTAGAATAGTGGGTTATGAATCTTCTGACACACAAGGTGTATATTTATATAAACCCCTTTTGTATTTGAGACTAAAGTTTATTTATATAGATTTTTTTCTTTCAAATAAATATAAATAAATAAGTAAATATTAGTCTTAAGGGAGGGGCCTGTCCACACACAAAGACACTCAAATGTTACAAACATACATGTTGGCTCCAAAACTCTTCACATACAAACATGTTCATGAGTACTCACATGTGCATACAAAGCAAACACATGTAAAGAATTAAATTCTCTCACACACTATTTGTGCAAAGGTGAGCTAACTCCTGTGCAAAGGTAATTATGCCCTCCCGCCATGCCAGGGTAACCCCCCCCCCGCGGGGGGTCCAGGAGAGAACGAGGCATGGGCAGCCCACCTTCACCCAGGAGATGTGAAGGTCCCTCACGAGCGTGGTAAACATGGGCTGACCAGGCTCCCACTATTGGATTTTTGGAGAGGCCCAGCACCCGAGGACAAGGACCAGAGCCAGCACTGCAGGGGCAAGGACACCCCCAGGCTCAGATGTTATATGATCCGCGGGTTATGGTCTTGAAAGAAGACATAGGGACCCCTCTCCCTGAGTGGAGTGAGGGCCACCGGGCCCAGGAAGCCAGAACCCAAAGGACACGGTCACCACTGCTGAGGACCTGATTCCTCCCACCAGGAACAGGGTAGACACCAGAAGATAGGTGGGGTAGGGCGGTCAACCCCAGATGGAAAGATTGCAGATTCAATTCCCGCCTTTCCTGCCCATGTTTTGAAGTGTTCTTGGGCAAGAACCTCAAATTGCCTCTGGTGGAAGGTTGCCGCCAGTGTTCGGGAGCGGGGCCGCAATCAGTGTGTGTATGGGTCTGTGTCTGTAATGCGCTTTTGGCCTTCAAGGAAGGTAGAAAAATGCTATACAAGTACATGTCATACGCCATTTCTGCAGACAGGTGGAAATGAATCATTCAAAATATTCAAAAAAGTTGCGGATTTTGTAAATTTGCCCTTTAGAATACACAAGGTATAAATGTTCAATATGACTTTAAGACATCTTGCTGTTCAGTTGAAAAAAGGGAATGTAGACTTGTTGCCTAAAACAGCAGCAGGATCAATGTGATAAAGTCTTGAACATTAATCCAGGACTCTGTTAGTTTTTCCTAATTGTAAATGTCTTAAAGGCAAAGAGTGAAACCTCATCTTCCAGCACCCAAGGAGCTTTAGCGAGAACAAGGCCCTCAATGTTCACTTTGCTCTGCCAACACTGTGATTAAGTGCTCCTCTGTGTGATGATTTTCAGAGGTAAACTGCCCCTGGATTTCCTGATCCCACACCAAGCAGGACGCCACGGGTCAAAGTACCAACCAAAGGGAACCGCAGGCCAAAGCGCCTGGCCTGAAGCTCTGGTCTCCACGTCGTTTGAGATGCTTCGTCCGTAGAAGCATTTGCAGGAAGTCTCACATAATTTAATGCTGTGTGGCTCCCCCAGCTTTGGCCCATCTTGACTGATTGTGCAATGGAAATCGAAGATTTATTACTCCTAGAGGAGCCGCTAATCACCGGAGACAAGAGGTGAGGGGGAGAAGGATGAAGGGAGCCAAGCTGCTGTGGTGAACATCGTGCATGAGGATTGTTCGCCTACTCCCAGGTACGTGGTCTGACATGGAAGCTCACACTCGTTCATGCGAGACACTCATGCAAACACGCGGCTTGCAGGCCTCCTTCAACACAACGGCTGTCTTGGGAGGATGTGCGGAAGAATATTTCCTCCTCCCTTTCTTGCAGTTTTCTCCCAGCACGCGCCAGAGGCCGAAACTGACACACACGCGGCAGAGACACTCAGATTCGCAGGTGGCCTAAAACTAGCAAAAAAAAACAAAAAACAAAGAGGATGTGTGACCACTGCTCCCAGGGGCGGAGGAACATGGAAAGGAGGGCATAGCGGGACGAAAAGGGGAGGGAGCACTCAGGTTCTCTTGAGCTTCTCTTGGGTCTTTTTTATTTTGATGAAATCCAGCGTACAGAAGTCTTTGGCAGCCAAAAAAGAAAAGTGAGTCCGACCTTTCTGGGACGAGCTGTCAGGTTTGAAAAGATGAGAATTAAAAAGAAGCAGATCCTAAAAAACGGATTTATGTTCTGTTCAAAAAACATTTGCCTGTCTTTGACAACTCTATCCACGGTATATGTAATAAAGGTTACAATATTTTCCGCACAAAAAGGCACACTTAAAGGCCTTACATACTTTTACTAAAAATGACAGAGTGCCTTATAATCTGGAGAACTTTATATTTGGATAAATTCTGGTTTGGGCTGGGCGATGCTGAGCATTTGGACATCGATCCGATACCGATTAATATTGCCAATAGTAATACCAATATCGATATTTTCTGTAAATGTGGTGGATGACATGAACCTCAAAATCTCAATTGTTTTTTCTAAGTTTCCTTTTTTAAATAACTTGCTAAACATAAAAAACAGAATTGAGACGATATTTTCAATTAAATGGAGATAAAAATTTCTTGAAATTAAATAAAAAGTGAAGTGAGAACAAAACGGTCAACAAGCCAAAAGAAACAAGTAACTATGACACAAAAATAAATAAAAAATAAAAAAGCAACTGGTAGAAATATAAATAATTAGTAACTTCTTAGCTTTTAAATTGATCAATAAAAACAGTTGAAAGTTACTTGTCAAAAACAACTCTGATACCAACTTGAGATCAATACTATCTATATTTTAGATCCATCTGGCCAGCAATTATTCTGGTTGGGCTTAATGCGATTTTGTGAAGTACACGGCGCTCTGTCGAAATGTCAGTTTTCATTACAAGTTGCAAACAAGGCTGGGTGTTATTGTAAAGAAGCTAATGTGGCTAACATGTAGTGGTGTCAAACTGTTTTTTTACGTGCTACTAACAGGATTGTGAGTTAGCATAGTCAAAGTACTACTTGTTTTAGCGATATCAGTCTGTTTTTTTTTTACGTGTTGCAATTCGCCAATAGAGCTAGCATGTAGCGGTCTTGGACTGAAGGTTTTGTTTGTTGGTGTAGTCACAGTAACATTTGTTTAGCTGTATCAGTCTGTTTTTGTGCACGTTTCAAACACAGTTGGCCGTTAGAAATGTTATTGTAAATATGCTAACGTGACTAATGTGTAGCGGTGTCTGACTGTATTTCTTTAACGTGTTATTAATAACGTTGGAAGTTAGCATAGTAACGTTTGTTTTAGCTGTATTAGTCTGTTTTTATACTTGTTGCCAGCGAGATTTGAAGTTACAGTTAGCTATTGTGAATATGCTGACGTGGCTAATGTGTAGCGGTGTCTGACTGTATTTTTATTAATAAAGTTGGGAGTTAGCATAGTCCCAGTAACATTTGTTTTAGCTGTATTGGTCTGTTTTTATACAGCAAGATTTGAAGTAGCTATTGTGAATATGCTAACGTGTTTCAAACAAGTTGTGAAGGCAGTTTATAAAGTCTGACCGACCGACTTATCTCTGACTTTTTAGTCTAACTTAATGTACCTTATACAGTAATTTGATGCACCTTATATATGACATAAGTTCAAAAATAGACTATTCATTGATTCATTATCTGATGCACCCTATAGTGCGAAAAATACAATGATTTAAATGTTATAGTTTTAGATGCTCTATTGAAACTACAGAGACACATAATTAAGATATTTGATTTGACTCCATTTTCGAATCTCTCCAAACAACCTCACAAGATTCCTCTCCTTAGAATCAGTTCAAAGACTCTTTGATGTGACGGGACGTTGTAACGCCCCGCAGATGGCAGCTGGGGCAGCAGAAGAATGACATGCTTGAATTTCTACGGTCACTCTTGTAGAGCTGACCTTCACACCTCTGGCGATCCATCAAGATCTTTTTTTTCAGTCCTGCTTAGAGCTGCTGGAAGCAAATCAGGGATTTGCAGAATAAACATTCTCCTGTGAGGAGCAGGTGAAAACACAACCTCACACCAGCTGAGCTGAAAGCAGAGTTCTGCTGGAGTCCACTTCACTTCTCACAAAACTTTATAGGAACTTTCAATTGCCTCTTTCCAAAAAAGTAATCTACTAAAAATACTAAGAAGCTTTTATTTTATAATAAGGAGTCAGATTATCAGTTTATTCAAAACTATTTTTATCTAAAACATAATCTTGAAGTACTATTCTTCTCCTTTCTGTTCTTTTTCTTGTAAATATATATATTTTTTGCCCTGAAATGTTCACAGTAAAATACACCAATTCTGATGCATTTAAATATATTGACTATCAAAATAGGCTTATGAGGGATTTTGGTGGTATAAGTAAAGTTAGCTGAGAACTTAATCGTGTCTGATTGACTTATCCTTGAAGATATACATGACATAAAAATTATTTCAAACTCAACGAAAAGAAGTTCAGTGGACGTGACTAAACTTTTCAAGAAAAAGTACATTAAGAACAAATTGACACATTATAAAACCATATATGCATGATCAAAGAGCTGTTTAGTCATAAAAAGCTAAATTTGAAGTATATATATATATATATATATATACTTCAAAATATTGCTGATACTTTATATATCTATATATATATATAAAGTATCACACAGCTCATTAAAAGTTGAGTGTGTCATGCAGCATTGTTGAATCCTCAGCTCCTCTGTAAAATCACCAACCATAGGCTGAATAACCCGCAGACATCTCCTTTGATAAAGCATGATCAGCACTAGTGCTGTGGCAGAAATCTGATCATATCCATCCATCCATCCATCTTCTTGACCGCTTTGTCCCTTTCGGGGTCGCGGGGTGCCGGAGCCTATCCCGGCTGCTGATGGGCGAAGGCGGGGTACACCCTGGACAGGTCGCCAGTCTGTCGCAGGGCCTCAATCACACACACATCCACTCTCACATTCACACCTAGGGGCAATTTAGAGTCACCAATTAACCTATGAAGCATGTTTTTGGACGGTGGGAGGAAGCCGGAGTCCCCGGTGAGAACCCACGCATGCACGGGGAGAACATGCAAACTCCACACAGAAAAGTCCCAGCCGGGATTTGAACCAGGGCCTTCTCGCTGTGAGGCGAGAGCGCTAACCACTTGCGCCACCGTGCAGCCCCTCTGATCATATCTGTTGTAAATAAAAATTTTGCTCACATTAGTTGCCATGTTTTTGAATGACTTACGCCGTGGTCACATCGGACGCTGGCGGAACGGGCTCCGCTTCCATTCGGCGCCCATGTTAACCTATGGCGTCATACACATAGATATAATAGAGAGTAGATGCCGCATCGACCGCTACTTCCTATTGGCGCTGACGAGCCGTGGGGCCGCCATCTTGGACCGGTCGCCCTCTCCACTTGTTGTAATCTGTTTGACAGGCGCAACGAAGAGTCCTCGCGCTTAATCGATCATAACTCGCTGAATACTCAACCGATTTTCAAAATTTTTTCTTTGTTGCAAACATCATACATTTAGCTATGATCCAGTACACATGGGTTGGCATAATTTATAATTTATTCTGGGCTTAACAGTAATAGAAGCAAAAAATAAATAAAAGACTCAGCTATTTTAATATATATGAACACATACTGTTTTATTTTAGAGAGATAAAGAGAAAGATATAAATATAATATATGCAATATATTTACAGAATTATAAATCAAATATTTTTAGAGAGGTAGATAGAGATAATCAAACTCAGTCTCATATTTCTAATATATAGATAGAAATTAATATAATATACTTGTAGAATTATAAATCATATATACATATATTAGAAAGAGATACTCAAACTCAGTTTTTATTTTCCTTATATATAGATAGAATATAAATATAATATATGCAATATAATATACTTATAGAATTATAAATCATATATTTTTAGAGAGGGAGATAGACAATCAAACTCATTCTCATATTTCTAATATATAGATAGAAATTAATATAATATACTTGTAGAATTATAAATCATATATATGTATATTAGAAAGAGATTCAAAGATTCAAAGACTTTTATTGTAACTGTCAGTAACAGTTAAATTGTGGGGAGTCCACCAGCAGCAATGACAGCACAATAAAAATATAGAAAAAGATAGAGATACTCAAACTCAGTTTTTATATTCCTTATATATAGATAGAATATAAATATAATATATGCAATATAATATAGAATTCTAAATCATATATAGTTTTTAGAGAGAGAGAAACTAGGTGAACAAGAACATGACAAACCATTAAACCATATTTACAAAATGTTCTTGAAAGTTGGACATGAGCTAAAACCCCTGGAAGAGCACTTCTTTACAGAGCCTCTTCCTTGTGCTTCCTGACGGAATAACGCCATCTTTCAGTCTCACGATCTGACCGGTCCGGTCAAAATCTTCTGGCTTAAAATGTTCACTGCAGAGCACAGACGAGTCAGTTGCAGTGAAGCCTTCTCTCCTTAAGGCCACTTCCCACTTCTTCCTCACATCTTTTTTGGGAAACCTTAAAATCGAAATTAAATAAAAGAGAGAGAGATTCAGAAGAGTCTACACAAACATGATATACATGATAAAGGAAGTCAATCTTGTTTTCTTCATTCTTCTTACAATTTAATTCCTAGTTTTCAATTTTCTATCTAAATTTTTTATTCAATTTTTTCTATTTATTTCATTCTTCAAATTTATTAGAACCTTTTGTTTTGTCAACAAAATAAAAATTTCACATTTCTATTGATGATAAACCAAGCAGCTAAAATCATGAGTAAGTTTCTTTGCAAACTATTCTATAGTCAGATGTTCAGTTGTTCCTATTTGCAAATCAGTGAGTGAATGTCTGTCGAATATCCAATATCCAACTAACTTCACTGTAATCAGTGGAGTGGGATGGCAATGAAAGATATTTAATACCAGTTATATTTGTTTTATTTCTACAGTAGCATTTTTGTGCCATTTTTATGGAATATATGATTTAAAAAGTCTCAGTTAGCCTTCATAGCTGAGTGAACACCAGCACTAGATAGCTACGTTAGCTGTCAAAGATTCCACTGGTGTCGATAACAACACAGTAATAATATAGTCTATTCCCTAAATAAAACCAATGTTCAAACTTACTTGTGAAAGGTAATCCCCCGATCCTTGGCTTCAATAGTCCGCCGATTTGAGCAGGCATATGCCGCACAATGCTCAGGCATCTTGTGTTTGTCTTCTTTATTTTTGTTTGTCTTGGCGACAGGACGACCGGTCCAAGATGGCGGCCGCAATTCCTGCGCTCCAGCAGCCAATGCGGCATCTACTCTCTATATGATATCTATGGTCGTACAGACCAGGCGCGGAGCGGCGCAGAGGGTCCGCGCGGTGCAGCGGAACGTTCTGGCGTCTGGTCTATTTTTACCGCGAGCGCTCCGCGTCAATACTGGCAGGAAGTTGCATCAAAATACTTGAGAAAATCCGGTTTATTTTCAAAATAGAACCAATTTTTCACAATAAAACACTGTGATTAACTAATGTGATCAGTGTTTTAACACGCAATAAATATATATAATATATAATTATTTTATAAATAAAATAAACACACTATCGCCATACGCTCACATGTTCACGCGAGCACAGACACACACAAAACAGACAGATACACACACAGACAGATCAATGCAGTGGGGGCACACTGGAGCAGGGCATGGGGCTGCGTTTTGGGTGTAAGAACAAGAGAGGGGCAGAGGAGCGGTTCTTGGAAGAAACATCAGGTAATATTTTTAGTTTATTAATTTACCGACGGAAACACGTGGGAGCGCGTGCGTGCACACAGACACAAAACAGACAGACACGCACACGCGCGCACAAACAGATCAATGAAGTGGGCCGACTGCGGAGTTGGGGGGCGGGGTCTGTGTCAACAGGGGCAGAGACCATCCTCTTTTAGCAGAAACATGGGGTGATATCTTGGTTATTGACTTATTACCCATGATGGCAAAAAAAAGCAATAGCTCTAGCAGAAAAATTCGCTTCTGGTGTGACCTGGAGAGTGGAGCGGCTCCGCGCGCACACTGCTCCGTACTGCTTCGCGGCGCTTCCAGTGTGACCCCGGCGTAATTCTCTGTTGGTTTGTTTATTTGTATAATTGTTCATATTTTGAAGCCCAATGAGGCAAAGTCCTTTGTGATTTTGGCCAGTTTAAATAAAATTGAATTAAATTGAATAATTATCATTTAATATAAAACAATGAAATTGCAAAATTGTGGTTTTTCAACATTTCTAGAATTTTGATAAAGTTTTGCACGTGTTTAATAGAAACACAGCTTATGATTGAGTAATAGCTGTTTATTTCTCAATGGGAGTCTATGGGATTTTGACTTTCTGGGACCAGTGGGTGCTTCCTATTTGAAATGTGAGGGGGGAGGGGATACTGTATTCGGATCTCATATATTGTCAATGGTCTCACCTAATACGCCTTGTAGCTCTTTATATACGATTTCAAAATAGAGCGCTCGTTGACGGCGAGCCTTAGAATCCATGCGCCCTATAGTGCGTGAAATACTGTAGTCTTTGGCAAGCAAGTGGAATAAAATGTGATGTCTCAACAATAAACACTGTAAAGGAATAGTCACTTTAGACACAATATCTGCAAGTCTACCTGTAAATGTTTGTCTTTTTTATTTATTTTTAGCTTAAAATCTTCACCCCCTTTAAGATTTTCTTTTTTTATTCAGGACTTCATTTCCCTGATATTTCGTTTTTAAATTCAGTTTTGACAAAACAGATTTTATTTTGATTGCTTATTACAGAAATGTTGATTTCTGTAAAATTTCTGTTAAATTAATAGTTAGCAGATAGAACTGAAGTCTTTACTTTAAAAAGTTTATTAAAACACATTGATTTTAATGATATGATAACTAACAAAACGCAAAATATTGTACAACAGTATCTAGAATTTTCCAGCCCCTCAAAGTGAATAAAGGCTGTTATATCCATCAGAGTCAAACACCAGTGGAAATTCAACAGCGCGTCACGATGTCCCCAAACGCAGGACACTTTAGCTTTGTGCGACCAGAGAGTCTGCTGGCTCTAACCTCTCGGCTGGATCCTCTGGAAGCCTGCTTTTGGAATCTTCCCGCTGTGAGCTGAAGGTGAAGTCAGCGACTGCTTGGAACTCTGACGAATGTTTTCTTATTGCTCTTTGCCCACAGAGAAGGTTGTGTTCAAAGAAGAGGAGTTATTTCAAGAATGCTTCCCGCAGCTCAAATCTGCTTTTATAATCACGGCGAGCTGCGACTGTCAGCGCCCGTATTTTAGCCTTCGCGCAGCCGCACTTTCACAATTACAAACCTGGAGTGAAGCGTTGGAAGATGACCGTAAGTAAACATGTTTAACACAACCACTACACTAAAACAGATAGGAGTGCGGGGGAAACCCACACTCCCCCAAGTGAAATCTACCTCATGGGTTTGCCCCCCCACAGCGTTTAAAAGGAACCTCCGCGGTGAAAGAACAACATTCCAGATTCATTAGTTTACACTGCTGATATTTAAACTATCATTACAATTGGACATGGTTTATTTTGACTACTATTACGTCTAATACAATAATAGACCCTAATAGAGGTGGAGTTGGGGGGGCAGGAAGAGGATCGACTTGGAGTTTTTCCATCTCCAGCAGCTGCAGCGCCGGCCCGGAGGGGTCAGATGTACAGTAACACTTGACCCCGACTCTGTGTGTGTGTGTGGGACAGCCGTCCCGCCAGCGCCGGTCCCTGCAGACCAACAGAGAGGGCAGTAACCCCTGAAGGCTTTGTTTGGCCGGCATAGGCCCACCATTGTGAGCGCGGGGACTCCTCTGCTCCAGCTCTTGTTTTCTTTGGGAAGCAGGAAATTGGATGACTGGCTACCTGCTACAACAACATCCTGTACTTGAGAAGCCGTCTTTTCACCCATACCCACCTATTATTTCCCTTTTCCATCATAGAGCAGTGGTCAGCCAGCAACGTTTTTTTCTTTTTTTTGCTCCTGGGGGCCCCGTGTGTGGGTTTGTCTTGGTTCCACTCAGGTTGAGATCAAATTGGCCCCATCCAGATGCTTCCGTTGAAACTAGTGTGCGGGAGCCTATGGCAAGCCAATCCAGTATAAAATAGATATCCTTGATATCAGGCTGTTT
>NC_050530.1:17945019-17973445 GCF_002922805.2 Oryzias melastigma | reverse complement strand
CACCTCGTCAGGTTAATGGCCCTTTGTGAGCCGACCGGAATGACAGCACGGATCCGTGTTCCTGTTCAGGCTCACAAACACACACGTGCTCCTGCGCGCTCTGCACACCCACCTGATTCTGCAGGACTTTGGCTGCCGTGGAAACAGCAGGCAAAGACCCGACTCCCATCTGACTGCAGCGACCCTGGACCTCCATGCGAGATGTTAGTGGAGATAATTACGCCCTTATTTTATGGGATTTTCTGTGTCCTAACAGATCTGGGAGAGCGTTACATTTAGGACTGATTGTCCTGAATCATTCCTCACCACCTGTGATTGCAGCAAATGTTTGTTGAAATGGTGAATTATCCAGGTGGATCAGCGCCATCTGAACAACTTTACATCTTCTGAGGTCAAATTATGGAAAATAATATAACAATATTAGTGAAAAATCAATGTATTCAATAAAAATGTAGTTTAAAAGGATAATTTGCAATGAAAGCCAGTTCTAATCAGTCGACACTGAAATTACTCTGATGTAAAAACACTTGATCCCTCTTAGCCACAAAGAATAAACTGATGAAATACAATTTTTTAATGACTCTAGTTTTAAAGAGGTTCTCCTTTTTTTCCTTTACAATAAAAAACTATGATGTCGATAGCTTTTTGGATTATTTTTGTAAGAGGTTTTTAAGAGTTTTACGTTGAAACTATTAGATAAATCCCCAACACTGTTTGCAACTGAAAGACTATTGTTGCCACTAGTCAGAAATACTAAAATTTTCCCACTTTGTTGGAAAATGTTTAATTTAAAATGTCATCTTACTATGGAATTAAAAATTTGAGATTGTTTTTCCTATCTCTAATGTCGAAGTTCACATTTATTTTCAGATTTTAAGACTTTTTTAAAGAGATACTGAAGTGGATTTAACCCTTGTGCTCTCTTATGGGGTCCAGATGACCCCACACTCATATTGATGTGTGATCTCTCCCTTGACAAAGGTGGACAGGATTTAATGTCTGCGACGGACACCAGTGAAGTGAAAAATCATTAAAAAAAAAAAAAAAAAAGTTCAGCGTCATCTTGTGGGGTCCAGATGACCCTACGTTTGATGTAAACGTGGCTAGGATAGCACACAGTTGGAGCCAAGTAGAGAGACATAGGTTGAATGACTAAAAACCATTGAGGGCAAATATGATTTTGCTTCGGTATAGGTAAATAAGATGTATTTAAAATTTGATAAATCAAATTAAATATTTCCAGAAATATTTTTCACTTGATCTTTAAAGGTCAGATTAGACTTAAAAAGAACAACTAGATATGTACACTTGTAGTTGGTCTCCATTGATTAGGACAGTTGGCTGGTTACAGCTTAATGGCTGGTGAGAGAAAAACATACAGACTGTTTTTTGATATTGAGATGACGGCATGAGTTTTTGAGTCAGATGGAGACTGGCACCAGGATTGTAGATAGAACTGCAGGAGCTTCATCTTTTGTTTTAGTATGGGCATAGATAACTGTGTCATCTGCATATAACTGCATTTTTCCATTTGTGCATACATTTGGCAGGTGGTTTATATACATGCTAAAAAGGAGAGGCCCCAAAATTGAGCCTAGAGGAACTCCCTCTGTAAAAGATGAGTGAGACCTGCATCTTTTCACTGCCTGAGTTCTGTCCATAAGATACACCAACAGAGAGCACTTTCTGAGAAATTAGAGTGAGTAAGTTTGGCAAGAAGGATATTGTGGTTGATCGTGTTGAAGGGACGTTTCACATCCAATCGTATATCAGCGGTGTATCATCTTTACTGACACAGGTAGTGTTAAAGCTGATCCAGCTATCCAAAACCAAAATCATAGACAAAACCGACCATTGTGAAACCCAGTGGCGGAGCATTAAAACTGAACAAAAAAGGGAAAGTGAAAGCAATTTTTAAAAAAAACAGAAATATGTCAAGCAGTTTTATGATTATTACAGCGAAAACAACCATATTTTAGCTGGGGTACTATTACTAATACTTGTGGAAGCTTGTATCGATTATATCTAATTCTTTATCAATAAGGAAACTAACATTGACAAAGAAATGAACGTGATGGCCCAAATAAATCCACAGCAGACTATAAAATTACATAAATCTCCATCACAAAAAAGCAAAATAAAAAAAGTGCTTGTCCCAAGGCCGGTCAATGGAGAGGGTAGTGTTAGTGAGTAGAAATCCGTTCTCGGGCCCAGAAGTCAGACGTAATCACGAATGTCATAGACAGAAGTGTGTGAGAGTTTCTAATGTGAACACAGTGATTGGTCCACGTGTTCTTGAACATCTGTCTCCTCCTCCAGAACAATGAGATTGAGATGAAAAATCAGCCCGAAGGCCAACGGTGACAGTTTTCACACTACACATAATTCATTCTCGAGCCTCTTGTTTTACACCTCGGCATAGAAGCTAAATGCCTGACCCTGACCTTTGACCCAACCCAAGTGTAAACCAATAACACCAAGAAAAAAGAGAAAAAAAAACTGCATCTCACCTCCCAACTCTAAGGGTCTCATGGAGTTCAGGAGAACACAGAGAAACAGAACCAAGCACACTTTTCATAACCTTTATTTCATTCCTCGACATCAAAAGCACATGGTAGCAAACCAATCCTCTGTAAGGGTTTAGCTTTAGCCACTGCAGTCGCTCAACGTCTCACCTAAAGGTCTACACGTGTTCATCAGCCATGAAAGCATGGTCTGTACCCACTGTCCAACCGTAACTCAGCATTCAACAGGTGGAAGGAATTAATGCGATATGTTCCCCATTTTGCTTGATATGATTTATTCTATTTGTAGAAAGAGTCTCCATCTGGGTTTGATCAATAGCATTTAAACTGTATAAAGAAGCAGTAAAAATGTCAGACAGAACAAAACTCAAGGAAAGAAGAAACTGACAAAATAATATATATATTTTATACACATATATATATATTCAAAAAACACATTGATTCAGAGGCACTTAGAGCTCGGCAACATGTGTGCAGTCTGAGTCTCCTCAGGTGTTTGTAGTCAAGCGTCAAATAGTGTTCAGGAAGACGGCGCACTCAAACACAATCACAGTCTGTATGTACGGTGGCCCTGAGGTACAAATCCCACCAACAAATCTCTCAACGCAGAAATAGATTGAAGATCACAATTTTAAAAAGCAAGACAAATATTAGAAAAACAGCTTAAACAAAAACACAATTACAATTAAGATTTAAACAAATTTATCTGTTCTAATTTTATTCTTTATTTTATTTCTATTATTTTGGATTCTGTTGTTTACCTGTATTTTATAATTTTGCGTACACTAGCTATCTCTTAAACTCGGTTTTATTTCTGTTGACATCAACCTGTCAAGGACCACTAGATGGAAATGAGCCTGCAGCTATAATCTCGCACATTTGCATTTTTTTTTCAAACAAGAACAACAACAAAAAAACAAAAGAAAAAAACAAAACAAACAAACAAATAAAAAGAAACAAAGCAAATCAAACAATCTCAAATGTGTCAGATGTTAAATTTGCTTTAATGTTCATTAATGGGCATTGTCCCTTTCTTAATAAAGTTGTAGATCAAATTAAAATGAAACATTTTAGGAGAAGAAAAAGTGATTTTTAGAAGTCAAATTAAAAAAGGAACCCACATAAGTATGTACTATGGGACATCACTAATTTGGATGATGATATTCAGAATTTCTTCATGAGGATTAACCTTTGGTTGAAATGATGGAAACACCATCATCCAATTAGCAAAGTCCTAAAGTACCTAAAAATTTAATTTTTTTCATAAAGCAAAAGCTGTTTCCAGAAACCAAAATGAAATGTTTAAAAAGTAGAAACTGGAAAAGGTAGTGTACTGTGTGACATCACTGATTGTTCAACCATCATTTCAACCAAACGTTATTTGAAGCGACACTCGATATGCTCCGTACTAATTGGTACGCAGACATTGAAGACAAAACTTAAATGTCAATATACCGGATTGATCCAAAATATCAGTAGCATCGATTTCAAGTTGATATTGGTATTGGATCGATGCCAGCCAGCAGATATCAATGTTTCCACTCGTTTGAAACTTTTATGTATCATTCAAACGGACCCAGCCTCCTCAACACTTTCAAGTTATTTTTCAACTGTTTTTATTGTTCTATTTAAAGGCTAAGAAGTTGCAAATTATTTGTATTTCTGCCGTTTTTTTAAATAATAAAATATTTTGATTTATTTTTGTATCATAGTTTTTGTATGTATCAAATAATTTAAAAAAAAGGGAAGCCTACAAAAAAAAACATTCACGCAATTGAAAACAATTGAGATTTTGAGGTTCGTGTCAAATCGACCACATTTACAAAAAATATCCATGTTGGTATCGATTATGACAATATTAACCAATATATCGCAGCGATACCCAAATGCTCAGTGTTGCCCCGCCCTAATAGCCATACAATCAGCAATGTCTTAGAGTACTTTTTCTGGTTTCACATTTCATTTTGATTACTTTACTGAATTTTGGTTACATTATTTTGGAATTGTGTCTCCATTTCTGATATTTTATTTTTACTTCTAAATGTTATGTTTTTTTATTATTTGTTAGCTTTTGTCAATCATCGTTGTGATCTTTAATATGTTTTTGTGATTCGTTAGTGTGATTTGCACTTCAGGGCCACCGTAGATCTGTCATCCCCACACATAAAAACAAACTGCTGCATAGACTTTCTCCACAATGACTGCAAGTTTCAACAGCATTGAAACACAGTCAACAATGTAAAAATAGGGAGGAAGAAAAACATCAAAATTAAGTTTCTTATATTATATACAACACTTAACAGTCTTCCTGGGAATTTGAAAAGTCTCCTGAAGGGCAGTTTTCCAGAGAAATAAACAAAAGTTGTCCAGTTGCATCATTTGTGTTGGTTTATTCAGAGCTGGGGGAGGCGGCTGAGTCTATATCATCGTTTTCGAGGTCGTTGGGCGAAGCCGACTGTCCTCCCTTCACTCGCTTCCACTTCATCCGTCTGTTCTGAAACCAAACTTTCACCTGCGACAAAAAGAGACAGGATCAGACAATCGCCTTCATGACATTCCTATCAGGTTCACTTCTCTTAGTTGAGGTTATAACTGAAAATAAAGTTTTAACTGTAAACTTCTAATAGTTCCTTACTGTCAATGCTACAAATCTATAAACCCAACAGCAATCTGCTAGATTTCTCTGTTTTTTTTTTCAATATCAGATTTCTTACTAAATTTACAACATTGTCAGCGAAAAGATTGACAAATAATCCCCACGAATCTCCCACAGCAGTACATAAAATCACTTGGTTAGCCATAGCCTTGGAGGAAGAGAAAAAAAAAATGTCTGAGCAGAGCGATGGCTTCTGGCTCCAGAAGCTCTCAGAATGTGAGGAGAGGGTATCGAATACACAGCAGGTCAGAAAAGTCCACAACCAGGAAGCCGGCCTACACAGGATGTGCTTTTAGCAGACGCACTCTGTGGCTGGAGCTCGTGTGAATCACCACACTCTGGTGAAATAAAAAATGAGCTCATATTTTAACTGTCCAGAGAGAAAAAAGCTGCAAACGCTTAAAAACTTTGTCAGGAAGTCACAAGCAACAAGATCAGAAAGGAATGAAGATTTAAAACACACTTTTTAATCATTACGTTTTTGGTATAATTGCCAAATAAAGACAGTTTCCTTTAACAAAACTAGAAAAATAACTTTTGTACCAAATTAAGCTAAAATTTCCCTATTATACAATATAACTGGCATGATTTAACCTTCCATACCCACAAAAATCCTTAGCACACTCAAAAAAAGCCTTTTTAAATTGGCTTTTTATTTTGCACTTTTTCCCCTTTTTTTTACCATTTTTTTTTGTTTGTCCCTACATTTTATAGCATAAACTTAAAGGTAACTTAGAAACACAGGAGTTTATATAAGCAAACCTCTGAAGGGCCCAAGGAGGAGTTTATTTAAAGTCTCAAAAAAACAAACAAACAAACAAAAAAAAAACCACTTTTTTAATATTGTGTTTTAGCTGCTTGGCTGTATTAAATTAAATTACATGTATCAGCTCAGAGGCCTTGTGGTAGAGCATCAGCCCTGAGACCTAAACAGTTCAAATCGAGGCTGATTCACACCAAAGACTCTAAAAATTGGATGTTTGACACTCAGCATTAAGGGGTTGGATTAAGAGGGGTTAAACCACCCAATGGTTTCTGAGGGCGGTTGTGTCTGCAGCTCACCCCTCCCCAAGGGAATGGGTCAAATGCGGAGAAAAAATTTCATACATCTAGGTGTGTCGCAACTAATGGGACTTCAATGTAGACAAACATCTAGAATTTTTATCCTGGAGTTGTTTTTGCAACTTTAAACGTAATTGAAGGCAAACGTAGGGCTTTATAAATTAAACATACATCTAAAAGAGACTCTTTCTTTAGAATAAGTCTCAACAACCCACTGATGTTCCAAAACTCTACAGCTGTATGTAATATACGTTTGGCCTCCAGGTGGCGCTGTTGGCACTTTCTTTGCTGGCAGCTATGGATGAAACAACCCACAATTGAGTCAGCTCTGGGCTTTTTTTGTGTTAGAAATTGCCAAGAGCCTTCACAGTCACTTCCGATACCTTTAGCGGCCTTTTTTAAGCTAGCCAAGATGAAGCGACAGCGGCAAACGGATAAAGTCAAACGGCCAGCTCCATGTCTCTCATTAGGATTCCAGTTTGCTGTTTTCATTGGAAGAAAGTTTGTTTTACATTGCTTTTGTTTTTCAATCTAAACCAGCCGTGAGGTCTTGCTGTTCAAGGTTTCAAAGACAAAAGTTAGTTACTTGTTATTCTTACTAATGTGCGCTACCTTAATGACTACAGAATCAAAATAAATCAATGAAACCAAATTCTTTATTTTCTCCCTTTATTTCATGACATGCAAACAAATATTGTATTTGGCCCGCGGACCGAGATCCCATTTAGATTTTGGCCCTTTGAGTGAAAAAGCTATGGTCTATAATTGACCACCGCGGTGATGTCAGGAATTTTTAGTTGAACTCTGCTCATCCTGCAGTGCCTCATCTTCTAAAAACCCATAAATCTGTTCCCACATGCCTGCTGGAGTGTCTGCCCCCCTTTACTGAAATGACAGCTAATCTGCAGACGGTGTCACCAGCAAACGCCGCCGAGCGGCAGGGGGAGCCGCGAGTGAGGGCGGACTGTCTTTTAGAGGTCTGGAAATGAGATTAGGGAGCAGGCGGCAGTACGTGTGGTCACCGCGGCTTCATTAGGAAGAGCTGCCTCTGACAGGCAGGCAGGCAGGCCGGGGTTTCATCCAGCAGCACTGACACATGCACGCCCCCCTCCCAATCATCACAGCTGCATGCTGTCCCGCTCAACCACAAGTTACTCCAAGCTCAAAAGTACCGAGGGGTAAAAAAATGTGAGTCTGGAGAGGAAATTTGGAGCATTTAGCAACCTCTATAAGTGATGATTACTTCGTTGGCTCCCTCTTTTATGCTCCAAAAATATTTAAAACAGGAATTTGTGGCTGGAAAAGTAAACTTTTTTATTTATCTACTTGGGGAAAAAAACATTTTTTTATGTGGCAGCTGATCAATCTTTGTTCAATGAAGGTTAAAATGCCAGAATTTATAAAGTTTAGTCAAAAATGACAATGTTTGGTCCATATTTGAATGGAGTAAAGTCGCCCACCTGTCTCTCTGTGAGGTCCAGGTTCACGGCGATCTCGTAGCGCCGCAGTCGTGTCAGGTAGTTGTGGTGGGTGAACTCGGCCTCCAGCTCCCTCAGCTGCTCCTTAGTGAACGCCGTGCGCTCCTTCCTGGCTTTGCAGCTGGAATCCACCTTAAATCCTGAATCCTGGATATCTGCAACGACAAAAAATATATATACATTTCTTTTTGACTCCTTGCATTTACAGCTAACCTGATTCAAATTAGCTCTCCATTTTTTTTCCTCCTCCAAGCAGAACTGAAGGACCTTTCAAACCAACTGCGAAGGCTGTTTAACAGCAGGCCCCTTATATAGTAAACATTAAAACTGCAGTTTAAAGTCGACCACCATCAGGCGCCATTTGGAGTTCTGTTCACCTGCAGCCACAGCGATTTTCACTAAGGTTGTGCCAAAATATCGATATTGTGATAGATCGGGAGATTTAGTCCTGCGATTGATTCTCGATGTGTTTTAACCAAGTATAGATCTTTTATTTTCATTTGAAGAGGCCGTAAAATGTTATATTCGTCATCCTTTGGTGAGACGTTCCTTTGGAAGTAGACATCACAAGACTGGTTTTTATGAGCACCAATGTGTCTGGCAGCTATTTAAATTATTCATTTTTGTTCTGTTGTTTACAACAATTTACAACAATAGTGGTACTGCTCTTCATGTTTACCATTGTTAACATTGAATTTTACAGATAATTCCAATTCAATTGATGTCAAAGCTTGTCAAAAATATAGTTTTACTGATTTCAACAATGTTGCACAAAAGTCCCTATTATTTGCTAACAAAATATGACACAAGTTGTGTATTATGATTGTGTTCAAGCTAAAAAATAATTTGGAATATATTTTCCTAAAAATAGATTATTCCTTATTATATGAGTTATTAGAGATGATTTTTACCAGTTATTGCAGTATCATGATATCATCGATATCGGAAGCCATGTATCACGTATCGCATCGTGATTCCCAGCTCATGTTTTCACAATAAAAATTACCGCAAAGGTTGTCCATGCATGCACTCATATTGTGTGGGTGAAAATATGCGGGAGAAAGCGTGGAGCGGGTCGGGGGCCGCCACACCACACAGAGACCACAGAGGGACCAAGTTAAGGGAGGAATGCGGCGGAACGTCGTAAAGGTCTCTAACAAAAGAACAAAGGTGCGGATGTGTCCAGGTCCAAGCGCGATATGTGTGCTGGGGTGTGTGTGTGTGTGTGTGTAATCAGCATGAGCTTATCACCAAAAAACACCCTGACTGGTGAATCTACCAATTTCAGATCCAAATGTAGTAGAGTTCATTTTTTTTTTTCAAAAGTTTCATCTTTTTAATATTTTCAAACCTAAATGAGAGCTGGTTGATTCAACTTTCAACTCTGTGCAGTTTTTGTGCCGCGGTAGCGACACCAGCAGCTGATGTAATCTCCACAAAATGGTTCTAATTTGTCAAAGTGAAAAGTTTAGCAGCGAGCCTGCCAGAGCAGTGGGCCAGAATGAAAAAAAAAAAAAAAAATTGACCGCAACACCTCGTCCAGATGTGCGACTGACTGTGTGTGCGTGCACATGTGTTTGTGCGCGCCTTGTTTTGTTTTCCAGCTTAAAAACGCTCCTGTCGGAGCGGGGTCGGACCTGGAGCGGTTTCAAGCGGGGGTTTACAGTTAGGCTGAACACCTGGCGGGGCAAACACTAAACAGCCCCCTCCCCCCAATAGATATCCAGCACGGCGGGAGGCTGTAAACTCGCACGGATGGGCCTTCTGCGCCCAGCGGGGTCCCACAGGAAAACACCATTTGGTGTATTTGTGGGTGGATGGTGCAAAATTGGCAATTTGTCTCAATCAAGACGCAATTAAAGTTGTTTGCTGTCAGTTAGCATTTGATCTCTACAACTTTTGCATTTGATTACTCGGCTTAAGCAATCAAATCATCAGACCTGAGCAAGTCAATTTGATAGCAATCAGTTTATGCTAACAGTTTTGAAAGTCAAATTCAAAGAAAAATCTTCAAAAAACAAAGGATTTATGGTTTTTTAATCCAGATTTATCAATTTTGGATTAAATAAACAATTAGAAAAGCGCTTTAACGAGAGTTAAGTTACAGTAAATCAAAGAACATAAATACTGGAGCTCTGATGTTAAGGGTTAAATAGTCAATTCTAAATATGTGGAAATTGGACCAATTGATCACAGATAACAGCAGATTTAAATCTCAAAACAGGTTTCTTTTAGCCAAATACAGCTTGCATTACATTCGTCAGATTTTGGCTCAAATCCATTAAGTTTTGGCCAGTTTTAGCCCATCAGCTGTCTGTGCAGCGGGCACTTTTTATCCTCGCCCACCAGCTTGTCAGTTTTCAAAAGAGGGAATGGCTCTTCTCTGCAGCGGAGAGCCGATGTCGTGGTCAGACGCGGCGCACGCACTCAGTGGGAGATTGTGTTACGCTTTAATGACAGGAAAATGTCAATGGATAAGAATGTCAGAAGTGAGCTCGCAGGGAAGTGGATTTAGCAGACGTGGTCTGGCACATTTTCAGGTTAGAGAGGGGAGGTTACAATGAGGTAAAGGGGGTGTTGGGGAAAGTTGGGGTCTTCCATCATCACTTTTTTTGTTTAGCTATGTTAATTAAAAAAACAATTTAAGCTATGAATGATAACTAAGCAGAATTTAAAAAAATATTTTTATCTGCTAGATTTAAATACACTAATATAATATTTTTATTTGATTTTCATATTTTTTTTGAGGTTTTTTTTACAAATAAGCACTTGCTGCTTATTATGGACTAAGGTTTTGCAACCTGAAGCTCTGGAGAAACATGGAGCTCTTTTATTCCTCCATTGTGGCTCTTTGGCTTTGAAGAAAACTTCAAACTTAACAAATTAATTAATTTAGGTTTAGATTTTTGACAGGTCACATAGGCCTAACTGATCAAAATTACGGTTAAAAAGTTTAATCAACTGTCAGAGTGGATTTATAATTGGAGCTTATTGCATTTACATGTATAGATTTGAGAATAATTTGGATTCTACACTTGTGTTTTTTATAAACTAGTAAAAGAAGAAAAAGGATGAAGGAACACAAAAGTCAATAAAATTAAATCTGATGTTTCCAAAATTTTTAATTAAAGTAAATCTGCTGCAAGGAACTTGAACGTGAGGAACACTATTGTCAAAAGTGCAAGAAGTAAAATTTGTTATGTATAAAGACATGTAGAGAACAATTTAAATCTATAGTTTATATATAAATGGTTGAATGGGCACAAATACATACATATTTTTCTAACTTTGAGGTGAAACTTTGCAGCTTCCCCTGGTTTCCGTCCATAAGAACCTGAACCAAATGGCTCTTTCAGCATTAAAGATTGCAGACCCCTGTTATAGACCAATATTTCTCCTATACTCCAGCAAAAAAACAAACGCATTTCGTAATAAACTACTCAAATCTGACAGAAAAACAGCAACTTCTTAGAAATTAGAAAATAAAAAGTACACGTATTAACTGCTTTGTTGTGAAATATTATAAGCAGCTGCACTGAACAAGAACAGTGATGAGCCTTTTTCTAGTGTCGGAAGTCACAAATTCATGATGGATTTTTGCGGAAACAAGGCCAAATGAAACATTTGAGGCTTTTAAAGCTTTTTTTCATAACAAAATAGCTTCTTTAACTGCAGCTTTTGACCTTTTAGCTTGATTTGTTGTGTAAATGCCTAAATGTAAATCAGCTGTAATAAGGACCAATGATATATTGAAATATATTTTAAAATTATTTTTCATCATCACAATAAAAGTGAAAATAGTTTTTTTGTTGTTGATGTTCACCATTAGACATATAGAAATATTTCATTGTTTCCTCTGGATGTTTTCCACCTGACTCACCTGTGATGTCTCTCTTCCTCTTACTGGAGCTCTTCTTGTCGGAATCGGCCGATGCCACGCTCTGCGGTGAGTACTCTCCCTCCAGGCACGTGGAAACGCCTCCCGGCAGCCTGTCGCCCCCTCCGTTGTCCAGTTCCTGCCCGCCACTTCCGCCTCCGCTAACCACGGCCGGAGCCACAGGTGGGCAGGCCTCGGGCGCCCGCGCCCTGGTCTCACAGGGGTTGAACTGCCAGTCGGCTCTCTGATAGCCTCCGGGGCTCTCTTGGTAGAGTCTGTCGTCGCGCGGGTAGGCGGCGTGCGGCACGGCCGGCACCAGGCAGGAGCTGGAGAAGTCCGTGTAAGCCAGGAAGTCGGGCTTCTGGTGGAGGGCGAAAGGGGCCTGCTGGTAAGGAGACTGCAGGTTGGCTCCGGGGACCCCGGAGTGCGGGTTCCTCATGCAGCCCCAGATGGGGCCGCCGGGATGGGCGCTCCGCATGCAGCTGCTGGCCGGCTGGTCCATGGCGATGCAAAACCTTTGCTCTTGAGCAAAGCAGCTTTTGGAGAAGGTCTGTGAGAAAGGAGCACTTCAGCTGACTGATCACACCTCATGGGCGTCTCATCGCATCTGCCGGCGGAATACTCACGTCTGCCTGATGCTGCTGACTTTTCCACAGCTCAGAACGCGTTAGGACGAACGCCTTCCTGTGGCGCCGCGCTTCCACGTCTCAGTGGGAGTGAGCGTGACGTCTGGCCCAGACACACTTTCTCTGAGTCCTTCTCACACCTCTTTCCCTCAAGGCTCTGACTGGCTGTGGCTCAGCGTGAGAGCTTCATCTGCAACTGCATGACCCCCTCCTCTTTTTTTTTTTTTTTTTTTTGGGCTGGCTGTTTTCACAACTCCTCTGAGGCATTCTTGACAAGCGAACCCTCCTCCTTTTTTTTAAACATATAGGTGGGAAAGAGTGGCAAGTTTATGGAGTGAAACCCGAGCCTGCAGGGGAGGAGCCTGCTGGCCACATGTTGGTGGTACCCTCCAAACAACCCTTCCTCATCAACTATTAATCACGGGGGAAATTTTATATGCACATCTAATGGGCTTTCCAGACGTGGGGCTTTTTAAAGGGACATTGTCTCAGAAGTTGAAAAAGCAAGCACCCACCCATGTGGGAGCTGACTGCCTTCAGCTCCTTAGTGCTTTCTGACACCCAATTTACTTCCTTCTTTGACACCCTTTGGAGGAAAGTTCCCCTCTGCACCCTGATCCCCATCCGTCCTCTCCATATTAAACCCCCCCTTCCTGTTTTTTCTTTTTTTAAGTGCAAAATAATGCCACCTGGCTGGATTCAATTTTGCAAGCGCTCCCACCTCCTGCTGAAACGGCATATTTCACCGAATCCAGCTGATCTGCTCTTCCATTTGGAGTTCTGCTCTCCTCCTTCGGCGAGGCGCCTCTCCCCTCCTCTCCCAGCAGCTGTGTGTGACAGCACTCGCGTGCAGATCCAGACGGGACTTGCCCTTATTCCATTTTCTGATCACTGATTTTTAATCCCCGCTACCTAAGAGACAAGTCACTTCCTCATGAAGTCATGTCTCTAATACCAGGAAAAGCTTTTTTGGCTAAACTGGATTTTGGACTCCGATTCAGCATATCTCGTACCCAATAAACCCACTGAACCACGCCGCATGCACTGAAATGCAGCTTTCCTTCAAACTTTAGTAGAAGTTTGCCCTCCCCACGCGTCCTAATTTTACTGTTAACCTCCCAATGACGAGGAGAGGCGAGATCACACTTTTACTGACACATGAGAAGGAAAGCCACAAAGTATTGATTTTGTCTTCTCAAATAAACCAAAAATGTCTTAAAAAAATGAAGGCAAAGCAAGCAAAAAGTGAATCCTGATAAAATCTGTGAACTAAAAAGAGCCAGAAAGGGGAGTGTTTGAGGTCACAGGAAAAGCCTTTCCATTTAGCCAGCAGATTGTTGAGCCATGAAGCATCCCTGGTTTTTACCGGCAGGCCTGACTGCACCGCAGGGAACTGGGGTAACGCTGCATTTGTGCTCAGAGTGGGGGCCATCTGTATGTCAGCGTAAATTAGAGCGCGTCTGTGCAATGTGAACGTATGTATCATTCTGTGTGCAAGCGGCCCAGAGAAGAATAATAAGAGGTTCGCAGTTATTACTGAAATGTGAAGTATTAGAAGTTTGAAAAATCCAGACAGATATTTTTCTATTCATGTATTCTTCAGTGGAGATGACTTCATATCTGCCAAGGAGGTCAAGTTTGAAAACAACTGACATGCTTCACTGTTTTGCAGCTTTTCTGAGTTCCACCATATTCACATCAGTGCTGTTTGGTCTGCACCACTTTCGTTTCTTGGGTTGTTTTTGCTTTCAACAGGTGCGAAAGCTCTCCTGTTCTCTGTCAAGGCAATGCATTCTCACTCCCAACTCATAATATATGGACATGTGGTTCAGGCCCACTGCACGTAGTGCTGGGCAGATCAATCCAAAATATCGATCTCAAGTTGGTATCGGATCAATACTGGCCCAGAGATATTTCCACTATTGTTTAGAACTTTTCCATATCAGCAAGAAGTTCATAGTTCATCATAGTTTCTTGTTTCTTTTGGTTTGTAGCCTGTTTTCATTCACTTCTTCACTTTTTCTTTAATTCTTTAAATAAACAATTTCCCTTTAATTGAAAATATTGTCCTAATTCTGCTTTTATGTTTAGCAAGCAATTTAAAAAAGGGAAGCTTACAAAAACACACGGTGATTAAAAACAATTCAGATGTCGCATCTACCGCATTTAAGAAAAAGATCAGTATTGGTATCGATTTTGGTGATATTGACCCAGCTCTACTACAAATTACCTTTTGCTGTTTTGGGAGTCCCCAGTTTGTTGTTATTAAATCAGGGGTCCCCAACCTCCGGGCTGTGAACCAGTAACGGTCCAAGGGTTGCCTTGTACCGGGGACACATATGCTACTCAACCCTTGGGACGTGGACTGGTACCAATAACTTAACTCGTTACCCTAACTTGGTTCCAGTTCCATGTCTGTTACTGCCTCTCGAGGGTTGGGGACCCGTGATTTGATGGAAATAGATAGAGCGACAAAATGTGAAAAAGTGACACGGAGGGGGCCCCAATCACACGTCCATTTATGATAAGTTGAGGCGCAAACACAAAACCCTGTGAAACGAGGTTCCCATCCAAACCATCAACTGCTAATGAAAACTGAGGGTGAGTTTGACGTCACCCACAGAAAATGCTTGACTTCCAGTGCCAATGAAATGAAGTTCATTTTTTGCAATGTGGATGCCGCCACAGTTAGACCATGACAATGCAGAAAGCAGATTGAGTCATTGTTTTTATGGCAACCACTCATGCAAATTGAGAGCTTGTTGGAAATCCACACCACTACTGCCTGAAAGTGGGTTACACAAACTCTGTCATTGAAAAGTTTTGAACATGACATTATTTATTTATTTATTGAGCATTTTTCAAGTCATTCTTGTCTATAAAGTCGCTGGATTGGAATCTTTTGTATAGTCAAAAGATTAGCAAAGTATAGCCAAACTTTCGCTTGCTTCGGCTTTCTGACTGAAGCTCCGCCCACCATTAGAGACTAACCCACAATTGTTTTAAAAGAAAAATGATTGGCTAGAATTGTACAGCATAACTGAATAAAATACAAGTGATTGACATGTTTGAAAGGAACTGTTATCTGTGTTTTACACTGCACTGCTAGGTACATAAACATTATTATTATTAGTTAGAATGGAGTTGTATATGTCTCACTGAGCTCTGTAAAAACAACAACCTAGACTGATTAGTGAACAATTACCACAAGAGGGTTCTTACTGGATCTTGTTGCATGAAAAAAGTGAAAAATTGGATCACTTAACAAGCAATCTTTTACATTTTATAATGATTGGTTTGTGTCAAATTAAAATTTTTAGTTAATGGTTGAGTCAACTCAAAGACGTAGTTTGATATAAACTAATAATTTTAAATGTAACAATGACAGAACTTTTGTTAATTGATCCAGTGCTACTCTTTATTCAGTATACTGTTGTTTTGGCGCAGAGCTGCTGAAAGTATCTTGGTGTGGTAATCACAATCGCTTATAAACAATTAATTTAAAGTAGTTTTGGCAGAATTTAAAACCAATACCAGTAGAACGAAATGAAATATCACAATATTTTGTGGATTTGAACTGCATAGCTGTAAAAAAAAAGATACATTGGTATGTATTGGTCAGGACAAAATTTAGCATTCTTACTGTATTTTCACACCTTAATCAATTGCAATGCATCATAGATTTAGATTATATCACGAATACTTCCTCTGTGAGACTAACAGGACTTTTAAGAAGATTTTTTGCATTTTTTGGTTGCGACTAAACAGCTGTAGCTAAGGTTTTGTGAGCTTGTCCTGCATGTGGACTCAGTCATACACACCAGATAAATGAGCTGGACATGAGTCACGTCACCCCGCAACCTGTTACTGTCAGTCCAGCAGCGAGTGCATGTCAGGATGTGTGCACAGCAGAGAAAGTGAGACAATCAAGCCTCAGAAACACAACATTCACATTTAGATGCATTTTTTTGGTGTTGTTGCCTTTCAGCAAGTGGCGCCTTAATTGTTGTACGGTTTATGCACGAGTTTGTGTGTATCTGCACACGTGTGTTTACATCTGATCCATCTTTTTGACACGTGCCAGATTAAAGACTGCCATCACTCTCTCCAGGCTGACAGCGAGAGCTCCTGTGACCCCGACTTCACCTGGATCTTTGGCTGGATCGTGGGAGCGTCGGATCTGCATACTGTCCTGCACACAGGCATGGGGCTGATGTTTGGGGGGGGGCGACAAGAAGGGAACCACAACAAACACCAAAAAATAATAAGATAAAAAGATAATCCAGTAAAGGAGTGGATTAATTCCAAGAGTCCCACTCTCTGTTTTCCAAAAAATATTTTCCATTATAAAATATGCACTTAAAAGCTTGTTTTTTTTGTACTAAACTATGTCAAAGTGATCACGAGAGGTACACAGCACTCCATCAAATGTCAGTCCATTTTTTTATATGTTGCAAACAAGGTTGGGTGTTATTGTAAATATGCTAACACGGCTAACATGTAGAGATTTCGGCCTGTGTTCTTTTATTAATGTGTTACTAACAAAAGTTGGGAGTTAGCATATAGTCAAAGCAACAATTGTTTTAGGGGTTGGCTATTGGTTTTTTTTTTTATGTGTGTGACAAAAAAGGTTTAATTACAGGTATTTTCAAAATTATGATAAGGGTAATGTGTTGCAGTGTCAGACTGTAGGTTTTTATTACGTGTTGCTAACATAATTTGGAGTTATCAGTATTGTAAATTAGCTACTGCGCCTAATGTGGTGGTGTCGGAGTATGTTTTTTTCACGTGTTACTAACAAAGGTTTGGAGTTAGCATAGACATAGTAACAATTGTTTTAGTCGTAGGATATCGGTCTTTTTTTTAACGTGTGATAAAAAGTTTAGTTACAGGAATGGTCAACATGCTAATAAGGCTAATGTGTTGCGTTTTTTTTTTTTTTTACGTGTTGCGAAACAAAGTTGGGAGTTAGCGTAGTTAAAGTAACAAATGTTTTAGCGGTAGGGTAGTTTTTTTTTTTATGTAACAAAAAAGTTACATGTATGGCCAACATGCTAACAAGGCTAATGTGTAGCGTTGTTGGACTGTGTGTGGGGTTTTTTTGTTTTACATGTTACTAAAAAAGGTTGAAGTTATAGGTAGCACATTGTGAATACGCTTATGACATGTAGCGATGTTTGACTGTTTTTCTTTTACGAATTGCAAACAAGGTAGGGAGTGAGATTAGTCACAGTAACGTTTGTTTTAGCGGTAGGCTATTAGTCTGTTTATTACATGTTACAACAAAGGTTTAGTTGTCTTACAAATATTATCAGCATGCTATGAGGCTAGTGTGCAGCATTTTGGACGTTTTCTTTTTTGCGTGTTACTAGCAAAGGTTGGGAGTTATAGGAAGTCTATTGTGAATACGCTACTTTGCCTAACATGTAGCGAAGTTTAACTGGGTTTTTCTTTAACAAGTTTCAAAAAAAGGTTAGGAGTTAGCATAGTCACAGTAACGTTTGTTTTAGCAGTAGGCTATTAGTTTGTTTTTTACATTTTGCCACACAGGTTTAGTTATCTTACAGACATTGTCAACATGCTAATGAGGCTAATGTGTAGCGGTGTCAAGTTGTGTTTTTTTAACGCATCAGGTTAGGAGTTAGCATAGTAACGTTTGCTTTAGCAGGATCAGTCTGTGACTCAATCTGAATTCTTCCCAACATTTAACCCTACATTCAGCCCTCCAAACGGAGAGTTTTGGAAAATTAGTGTCTCTGAATTTGGACGTCGATTTCACTTGACGACGTCACCAGTCGTCGCCGGTCAGCTAGCATTAGCCAGCGCTTGAATATACATAAAAACAGCAGTTTTATAATTTTAAAAAGGTCATCCTACAACAAAAAGTCATTACTTACATTTAAATGTAAACTTCGGTGTATAGCGCACCCACGTGAAGAAAAGCGCCACTCCTCCGCGGCTCAGCACAGCTAAGTGATGGAGGGCTATGTGTCCCTCCGCTCAGATGGTGGGATTTAAAAAGAAAGTATTTTGGGCACAAATTTCACTGCAAATGCTCCTACAAATGGAGGGTTATGGAGAAGGGAGGAATTTGGATTGGGCCCGTCTTTTACAGATTATGATGAAGGTTATGAGTTACAGGTTTTGTGAATGTATCAATAGGGCTAACGTTTCTAACGCATATTGTTGAGCGTGTTGTGAACAAGTTCTGGAGTTATTGTGAAGACAGTTAATAGAATCTGACTGACACATTTCACTCTGATTCTTTTGTCTCACCGAATGTGCCTTATAGTTTGGTGAGCCTTATATACAAATAACATATGTTTGAAAGTAGAGCAATCATTTACTTATAATCTAGTGCGTCCTATAGTGTGGAAAATATGGCAATCAGAGTATACATCCAGCTTGTGCCGAGTCACAAAATAAAAAAGGATAATGTATAAACCCTATTAATCAATTTTAGAACATCTGGCTTTCCTGCTTCACAACTCATGAGCTCATTGCAGGTTTGGCATCTCAACGGTCCAAACTGTTTTTGAGGGCCCTAGGTGGGTGGGGGTGAAGGAGCGGGGGCAGTGTTTGAAATTTTTTAACCACAATCTGTACTCTGAAATGGGAAAGTGTTTAGGCTTAACTCAGCCATATGCATTAAAGTGCCTTTCTTGAGGTAAATATGTTCACCTGAAATATTGCTGGAAGAGTTCCTGTGTGTTAAACAGAATTTACAAAGTGCTGCAGAGTTTATTAAACGGCTTCTGGTCTGGAAAAATGTGAACGGCGCATATTTTTTACATGTTCGGGCTTTGCCAGCAGCATTACCTCGATGTTAGCTGTGCTGGCTGAATGACGGACTGCTGTGCTGACAAATGGACAGAGTTTTAAGGTTGTTCTGCCAAAACACAATGATGTCAGTGCTTCCAAATGTCCTACGGTTTGGTCAGAACTGTGTTTTTGTTCTTTGAATGAAATAGCATATTCTTCACTGTCAGAGTCAAATGATCAACAACAGATTTTGTCCTCTCCATGTCAAGAAGAAGGAAAGATAGGGTGTCGACATACAGTGTAAGATATGGTAAAGGATTTCTCCAGTCATTAGAGAAAAAAAATCAGTTTCTTCATAAAATAACTCAAAATAAAACTGGGGATTTATACAGCTAAATGCCCAATTTCTACAACTTTACAGTTATTTAATTTAGAACTTTACTGATGCAACCTCTACTTTAACATTTTTAGCTCATCTATGTAAATACGGGACAGGTAACTTCCATATCACCTATAGGAATCGAAAATGACACCTTAAAAGGGTCGGGCTCATATACCGAAGTTTACCGTTATTGGACGGGTCAAAAAATGTGATTCTACCTGTCAATCAAAAAAAAAAAAAAAAACCTTTACATGCATGACAAAAATTAGAAGTTCAATTAATTCAATATTGCGTCCCAACAGGGTCGTGGTCAAACAACGCACTGAAAAATAATTCGCTAAAAGCTCAAAAACTGGGTACTTTCTGAGAAATACTTCTGAGGAACAGAAAACAAAAATTTCCAGAATACAAAGTTTTGTTTTTCCTCCTGAAATTTCTTTCAGTACTTTAGTCTATTTGTTTTAAATCAATGTTGATCTTTGTTTCTATTATTATACTGACAATCTCTGTCTGACATTTATTAAATATTTTCTTTTTTATAGTTAATCGTTAAAGAAAGGTACGTTTTGTGAAACACAGATTTGCTCAGATAAACTGTTTTCTTTCCTTTTGCTTCTCCTTTTATTTTCCAGTAAATACATATTGTTCCATGTTGAACTCTTGACCCGACAAAACGTCCCTTGAATTTTGTCACTGCCTCATAGAAAAGGCAATAAACAATCATTCCCTTAAGCCAGGAGTGTCAAACTCAGTAGCACAGGGAGCCAAAATCAAAAATACACTTTAGGTAGCGGGTCAAACAGGATAAACATTTGCTGAACACTCTAAAACTACATTTTTAAAACTTTAAAAGCTGTAACATAATTATGAACTAGATATATAGCATTACCCATGTTGATGCTAGTGTGAATGCTGTCAGCTGAATTTGGCTGCTGAAGATGCTAGTGCTGATAGCTGAAGATGCTGAAGTTAATAGCTGAAAACACCGGAGCTGATAGCCAGCTAAAATATTAGCTAAGAAAAAAATTTGAAAAAAAAAAAAAATAGGTTAGCCAAAACAGCTAGCATGTAGCTGAGAGAAAATGGTTAAACTTCAAAATATTGTAAAAAACTTTAAAGAAAAAATAGCCAAAACAGCTACAGGGTATAAATATCAGCTAGCCTTCAAAACAGACTAAAAAAAACTTTTAAAATAGCCTAAATTAGCCAGAACACCTAGCTAATATATTAGCTAAACTCCAAAACAGACTAAAAATCTTAGTAAATGCCAAAATAGTAAAAAAAGCTAACATAATGCCAATTTTTACAACTTTAAAACTGTAACCTTTTAACATAATTATGAATATTATTCCAGAATAAATCAACTTAAACCTTAAATAACTTTCAGTGTTTTACCGATCCGGCCCCCGGGCCTTGACTTTGACACACATGCTTTAAGCTGACATTTACAAATCAACCTGATAATTGAGCATTGTGCAGCTGATGGTGTTTTAACTGCACTCGTTTGTCTCATCACAACAGTGCCCTCAAGCAGAACGCCACAGAAACTTTACTTTACAAAGTACTTCCAGCTACTGTGTGAGACAGTAGCATTTACACAGCACAGCACAGAGACCTGCAGCCATTAAGGTGCAAAAACCTCACAGTCCTGAAATCCCCAGAGAGATGCAGCACGATGCAATTCCTAGAAATAATCTACCAAGTCCCTCCTGATTTTTTAGAAAAAAAAGTACCATGAGAATGAACTGCAGCATCTATACAGTGGGAGGAGGGGGTGAGGGAGGGGGCAAGGACACCCACAGGTGCTAATAATCACACATGATCACAGATGATTGGAGTCAGGTGTTGGCAACAGTTTCATACCATTGTGAGAGGATAATATAGCCCTCCACCGTTCTGGACTCCCATCATCCTCTGTGCTGCATTTTTGCACGGTCAGATTGTTAAATCCTGCAGGTTAAACCCGATGACTCTTTAAAACTTTAACATTTAAATATAGTTTTTATGAATGTATATGGGAAAGTGTGTTGAAAGAGGATCGGAGCGACGAAGAAAGAAAAAGTCAGAATTCTACAGATCAGTGAAGGACTTTGGAGAAAGGAAAGGACCATGGGAATTTCTGACTTTAATTTCAGAATTCTGACTTTTTTTCCCCTTAGAAATTTGACTAATCTCAGAATACTGACTGTAATCTCAGATTTTGACTGTAATCTCTGAATTCTGACTGTAAAGTCAGAAATTTGACATTGTTATCAGAATTCTAATATTAATCTCAGAAATCCGAATGTAAACTCAGATTGTTTACATTAATCTCAAAATTTTGACAGTAAAATTGGAATTCTGACAGTAATGTCAGAATTTGACATTAATCTAAAAATACTGAAGTTAATCTCAGAATTCTGACCTTGATGATGCAATTCTGACATTAATCTCAGGATTTTGACTTAAATCTTAGAATTTTTACTGTAATATCAGAATTTGGACAGTAATGTTGAATTCTGACAGTAATCTCAAAATACTGACTTTAATCTCAGAATTCTGACATTAATGACAGAATGTTTATATTAATCTCAGAATTGTTTTTTATACCTCAAATCTGACTGTACTCTCACAATACTCACTGTAATCTTAAAATACTCACTGTAATCTCAGATATTTGACTGTAATCTCTCAGATTTCTGACTATGATGTCAGAATTATGAACCGTGGGCACATGTGAGACACTTTTTTCATTAAACAGAGTAAAGTTAGAACTGTGAAATTAAAGTCAGAATTCAATGGAAGAGAGATAGGGCCATGGAGAAAGTAAAAGGAGGAGAATGGGAAATTTGAACTCTTATCCGAATTCTGTCTGTAATCTGAGAATAATAAACTACGGCTCATTCGAGCCACTTCTTTAAGCATAGTGGAATTTAAGATTAAAGAGAGAATTCTGAGATTGAAGTCAGAATTGTCCCTTTTTCCTTTCTCCATGGCCCTAATCTTTTTCCGTGGAAGTTCTTCTGTTTAGGTATTTAAAATAGAAGTTAAAAATGTCCTTAAATCTTTTTTAAACATGTAGAAATGTCAAGTAATCTTTTTATTAAAAGAATAAAATAAAAATCCACAGATGGTCCATAAAAATGTTGTTTTTGACAATTATTTAGTGAGTTTCTTTGGAAAAAAAATCTCCAAAGAAGTAACATTGTGGTTTACTCCTGGGGTTTAAAATTGAAAACAACTGTTTTCTTTCTCAGGAGTTGAGCTGCTCTAAAATGCTACACTCTATGATGGAGCTGAGAACAGTCCAGAGCTTTCTCTGGCACAAACCTCCCTTTGTTTTTTCACCTCTCACTCAGCTGTTGGGCTCAGGATCACTCATGGAAAATCAATTAAAGATTGACCTCTAGTGGTGATCAGCAAGAATAATCCTCCTATTTTCAGCAATTAGTTTAGAACTTTCATTGGTTTCTGGATTGTCAGTCCAGATTTTAGCACTTTGGGATATTCATGTTCATAAAACACTCGTCATCAATCTCTGTCTGAAATGTGGGTGTCTTTGCCAAGAACCCACACAGCAGGATGCAACAGTATTTGTCCAAAATTCAACATTGCATTGACTTGAGGATTGTGTGACCACAGCGCTTATGATGCTTTGCCAAATCCAGTGTTTCTTTCTCCCCCAAAACCCTCCCCATCCATCGTGTTTGATGGGTAAGACAGAGTTTTTGGCTTTTTCAGACGGTAAAAGCTGCACATTGCTTTGACCTTTTGGAGTTTGAGAAAGACTACATCTGCAATACAGGAAACCAGAATCCTCCACACCGAGCTGCTTGGGGTTTCTGCAGCACGAACCCCAAGATAAATCAGTCGGACTGTCTGTGGAGAGCAAAGAACACCCCTGTTTTTGTCGGCGTCAGTAGAGGCTGCTGGGATGTGCCTCTGCGTGTTTGAGTGCGTTCTAGCTCCGTGGACAGTAGCAGTATTGCGTGTTCATGGATTACCTTCCTTCCTGTCTGCCACATGTTGTTTCCAAGCTGCACAGGGCTGGACTTCCTGCTCTGGGAGCTTGGGCTCTTTGAAGAGCCATACTGAGCGTGCTCCCTGGAGGGTTGTCAGGATAAAGCTTGGCTAACAAACACCTCAAAAGGGAGCAAACTCGCTCAGCCAAACATTTCCTCCGTCTCTAAACGAGCTTCCAGCACACAGAGGCACCAACTCCCTAAACCCAACAGAGGAGACTGTGATACGTATGGATCACACGCATGTAGTCTGGGAAAGAATATATCCGTAAAGGCGTGCCGAGCAGTTTCTCATGACATTCTCCAAGTGTAAAAAAAATAACTTTTAGAAATTGAAACAGACAAAAAACAACTTTATTTTACTTGTATGAAAACATGTCAGGAAAGTGTAACATCCATGAAAAAATGTGTCAATGCTTTCAGAAGAAAAGCAGTTTTTCAACTGATGAGGTTGAAGATCAATACTCCCATTTACTAAGAACTTCTCCAGTTCCATTAGACCCAGTCTGCAACCTTTGCCAGTAAAAGAGCCATTTAGGCCTGTTTGGTACTGTTCAAAACCTAATAGGAGCAGCAAAACTTTTTTTTTTTACCCTTATAGGAAAATGTGACACAACTTTGTATCATTGATAATAAATTCCAATGATATTTATTTTGGGCACAAATAAATATTAAGATAAACTGGAATTTTCTCAAAAGTAGTTTGTTTTTTTTTACTTTTGACAGAAGTTCATATAACTTTCTTTCAAAAATAAAAGTCCCAAACAGGAACATTTAAGTGAAGCAACATGAGACAAAAATGACATTTTCTCTTGTCATACTTTAGGTTAACTTTAGTGAGCCGACATCCTTTTTCCTACTTACTAATGGAGCATAAACATTGAACATGGTTGGTTAATCATCCAGTAGAAAAAATTGAAGAAAGAATACACAAATCTATTTATTTTAGACACTCCCCTCTGAATTGCTACTAACTTTTGTTCTGCAGTATGAGATAAAATGTACTTTAAAGTCATAAATCCATCCATCTTCTTGACCGCTTCTTCCCTTTCGGGGTCGCGGGGGTGCCGGAGCCTATCCCGACTACTGAAGGGCAAAGGCGGGGTTCACCCTGGACAGGTTGCCAGTCTGTCACAGGGCCTCAATCACACACACATTCACTCTCACATTCACACCTAGGGGCAATTCTGAGTCACCAATTAACCTATGAAGCATGTTTTTGGACGGTGGGAGGAAGCCGGAGTCCCCGGTGAAAACCCACGCATGCACGGGGAGAACATGCAAACTCCACACAGAAAGGTCCCAGCCGGGAGTCGAACCGGGGCCTTCTCGCTGTGAGGCAAGAGCGCTAACCACTGCGCCACCGTGCAGCACTTTTACTAACATGTTGCCTAGTATTTCTGTATATTCTGGAGGAAATGAGCCCTGATGACATCAGCAGGGATACTAAAACCATTACAGTTTCTAGGTTCACCTCAATCATAAGCTTAACTAAAACGTATTAAATTAATGCTAAGTTAGCAACCCTTAGTAAAATACTCATATTATTGTCAAATTAATTAAATGAATGAATCAATTTAAACTCCTTTTATCTAGCCAAATTGATCTTTTTACACTTATCGGCAAACCTTAGTCGTCTTCTTGTCAGTAACCGCCTTGCATCATGTCTCGGCCAGACTTTTATCAGTAAAAAGCGTTCTTCCTGACGTTAATTTACATGTTCAAACTTATTGAGTTACAAATAAAGTTTGAATAAGTGAACTATCCCAACAAGGATTGGAAAGCGCAGTACTTCCAGTATTTCTGCCTGTAGTTTCTAGCCAATGACTGATGAGATCTTTGGTCACATGGTGTCGTCTAGAAGCTTTGGAGCAAAACAGGAAAGACCTCATGACGTCTGAATACAGACCAAATGCAAGATCCAGGACTTGATCCGGATCAAATTGTTTTTCCCAGTTTGAATACACCCTAATAAAACAAGAATAACCTAAACTGATTTAAAGTCTCTTTGTTTTGAACTTTGGGTCACCAGTGATTTGTGTATTGTTATGAAACAGGAACTGTTTTTCTGAAATAATTACTGATGTTTTCTTGTTAGCTGTGTGTGAAATCTGTAATCCAGTTGTTCACATGATCCCTTTATGCCACGTACATACTTAGTTTTAACACTCAATGGGTCAAAGAGTTTTTTTAAATTATGTCCAGGTATGAAATCCTAACTGTCTCTGCTTTTATTTTGTTGTTACCGTATTTGGACTGGAATTCTGGAGTCGGGCCAAACCTCAAGAACCCGTCTAATTGCCCCCCAGGCCTTTTTAATCCTCTTTAGTCCTGCCTCACCACAATCTCCAAATGTTTACCAAATGTTGGTCTCAGTCTCTTGACGCAACTTTTCCCTTCTTACATTCATCATTTCTTTCCTTTTCATCCGTCTCCAGTCATTGACCCGTTCCATTGGTGGAGAACAGAAAACAATGGTCAACTCGCAACATTATGCAAACCAGGTTTGATACTATTCTATCAAATTTTTTTTTTTTTATTCCGGCTGGCTTTAAATGATAAAAATAAAATTTCCACAACAAATTTTGACAAAAATCCCATATCATGTTTTTCTAACTAATTTTGGTTTTGGAACTTCCAATTGATAAAACGAATCCAATCCAAGAAATCAGTAGGCATGGATGTTTATAAATAACAGCAGGAAGGAAAGGGTCAGAAAAGGTAAAAGGTCAGTCTTATCGGTGCTTTTATCAAGCTTCTAAATATATATCTGATATATATATATATATCTGCCAAGCCCCCAAAAATGGATTCAAGTTTAGTTAGGTGAGTAGAACAAAAGCTTACAAGCTAGTTTGGTGAGAAAATAATCCCTTTTTTTAGTCACATTTCTTCATCTTAACCTTCTGTAAAACAGACAAATAATGGTAATCCAAGTAAAAATATTACAATCATGAGTGAGCTTGTTGGAAGTCCACAACGTTTTAGGTGAGGCCACCACATGCTTTTACTGAGGCATCCGATTGGTCAGTTTATAGCTTGAATAACTGGTGATAAAGAAAAAAGATCTTTAAAAAAATTGGATTAGAACAAAGATGTTAAGAAGTTATCAGAGGAAGAATGGTTATTCTGACAAATAAATTGATTATTTCTCAATAGAAGTCGATGGGATTCTGACCTTCTTAGAACCAGTGGGTACTTCCTGTTTGAAACACGAGAGGAGATAGGTTGATATGTCCTGTGATTATACGGTCAATGGTTGTGAGGGGCTGTAAGCTAGCTGGAGAGAGTATTAAAAAAAGGGATGATGGGATATTGGCAGAGGCTTACTTCCACGCCAATGGTCCCGCCCACAACAGCCATAGATGGGGACCATTTGGTGGTTTAATCCCCCGATAATTCAACCCCTCGATGCTGAGTATCAAGCAGGGAGGTATTGGGTCCAATTTTTTTAGTCTTTGAATTTGAACTAATGACCTTCCACTCTCAGGGCGGACACTCTACCACAAGACCATTGAATAGATAATTTAACCCATAATTTCTACTCATTTTCTGAGTAGAAATGTGAGCGCTATCACCGACCTGAAGAGTCAGTTGAGACCCGGTGATGGATTAGCAGTGACAGTCTCCTCTGTATGGTAACAACATGTGAGGGATAAAAATGTAGGCTGTTAATCAGAATAATATCAGGATTATTGCAGCTCCACCAAACCCACAGGAGACGAGGCTTCAGGATGCAAAGAATCTGCAGAGAATAATGACCTCAGACAGCTTCTATTAGAATAATGACCCGCTTTCAACAAACCATTGATACTTTTGGAGGATCCAGTGAGCAGACTAATCTAATAGCAGAGAGGGGGCATGATGTCATTTGTGGTAACCTGCACAGTGCCAGATAATGCACAAGAAAACAAAAGTCTATATTTAGCCGTCTGACACTTTAATGATGAAGGATACTCCAGCGAGCGAGTCGGCCCTCTTTAGAAAAAATGAAGAGCAGGAAGAACAAAAAAGGGAAAAGATGGAGGGAAGAAAATCCAGATGTCAACAGTAAAGTTTGTCCAGCTCCAGTTTGAGGAGCTTTGTGTGCTTCTGCTCCTGGTAAAGACATTATGTCTGGCTTCTGCTCGGAGGGAGAAACACAACAAAGCCAGAGAATTCTCAGAAGCTTTTCCGTCAAGCTCTTCAGCATCGCCTTGTTCCTGACTGTGCTGCTGCTTCCTCAACGTTAACATGTCACAATGTATGTCTCCTTTCACATCAGGGTCAGAGTTGTTAAGGGACTTTGTTTTACAATTGACAGAGCCACACAGATTTCTGCGGGTTCTGTTTAAGGAAAGTAGTGTTTTTGCCGTTTCTTGCATGTTCTTGTGTAATTTTTCTGACAGAAGAAAATTTATCAGGATTTCTTTACTCAAATTGTTCTGAATCAGAAGCAAATGAAGAAATTCTGTTTGTAATTGGATTGAAATGGTTTATTTCAAGCAAGAATACATGTGAAGTACAATCAACAGAGGTATTCATCCGTACAAAGATACATCAGACACAAGATAACTCAAATTATAGATTATGTGAAAGGAAACGAGGAAACGAACTTGTATAATCCTACCCCGGCTCGACCATTTCCTTTACAGACATTTTTACCTTAATAATAGAGCTACAGGTCATTAAAAATCCTTTATCTCAGCCGAAGTACGTATCTGTGACGCTGAATACTTTGATATCCCTAAAGCTCCTTGTTTTAAGTTTTCAGCGGTGGGGAGAGGAAGAGCGGTGGGGTTGCTCCATGCCAACAGTTTCCCCCACAACTCAAAAGCAAATTTCTATGATCTACTGCCGCTCTGGAGAAACTATGTCCGAATGAACAACATTGATTTTTTATTTATTTATTTTTTTAATTTAGGCTAAAACAGCATAATAATCAAACGACAACGTGGAACATTTTTGCAGTCATAGGTCTTTAATGATTATTTCAGTCACCTTTAAAAAAATGTAAAAAGTAAGATTTGACAAACTTTGGGTTTTTAGTTTCCAGTCTATATTTTTGGCATTCCTAA
>NC_050530.1:17916419-17944940 GCF_002922805.2 Oryzias melastigma | reverse complement strand
TATATATATATATATATATATATATATATATATATTTTTTTTTTAAGGATCAATTATGCTCTGATGTTTCTGTCAAAGCAAAGGCAAAATGCTAACACTAGTTGTTTAACGTCGACATTACTTTGAGGGAGAGATTTTGCAGTGATGTCAATGGTAAATAATATTTCTGTAACCCTCCCACTATCCTTAGCACGTGATGTTGCGATTGGGGTCTTCTGGACCCCACAAGATAGTGCACAGAATTTTTTATTTCAATGATTTTTGATCTTCACTGCTTTCCAATGACAGAAATATCCTGCTGACGAGAAGTTGGAAATGACTGATTTCTCCAGTTTAGGTGCAGATTAGTACCCCACATTACACTTTAAAATCGGAGATCATTTGAAGAAAAATCAGTGAAATGTCAGAGTTCAAAAACCCAACATTATATGTACACCACTGTTAAATGATCCGATTTCTATGTCTCGTTCCCCATCATCATAGGGACAAATTCTTGTGCATCAATCATCCTGAAACTTACAGTTTTCGATCACAAGGACCCCCTGATGACCACCTGTAGGTTAAATGGCTTAACAATTAACCCGTTTCCAGAGTCTTGGTCTGATCAGAGCCAAACGGTAGGCCCCTGCTTGTGGCGGCCCCCCGAACGACTCATCAAAGTATGGTCGCTTAGCCTTTAGTAGTTAACCCGTTTCCAAAGTTGTTCTCTGATCAGAATCAAAATGGCATCCCCCTGCTCAGATAGTGAAAGTTCAGATCATTTGAGTGAAAAATGTCGCCGAAAACTATAGGAAAACCCAGGACCATGAACCTGGCATACCGGGATGTTGGCCCCCGAAGACATTCAGATAGTGAGGTTAGGTACTTGGGACCAAGGATCTGGCATACTGACAAATTGGATAGAGTAGATACAATGTAGTTGGTGAGGGGAATAAGACCAAAAACCAGGGGAGACTAGAAAACAGTCCTGGAAAGTGCCGTGCTGACCCCCCTATAGAAGCCAAATTCGGCCATGAACCGATCCTGGATCGCACCGGGATCTCAACTTCAGAAAGTGTGGTCACTCAATTTATTGACTTCAATAGACGCCAATCTTCACTGTCACTATGGTGGACTTTGCACCCAAAATCCCAGTCCGTAACCCTAAAATATACACTAAGAGAAAAAAATGCACAAATACCTACTAGCATGATGCTAATTGCATTTGCAAAAAGCTAATGCAAGGTTAGTTTGAACTGTTTTGACTTGACTGTCAGATAGTAGGAATACCAAGACTTTTTCTTTTCTTTTCTAACCATTAGCAACATCTTGAGATGACCAACGCGAATCAAAGATGTGGCGACTCCTCCCCTACGGAACGTAGCATAAGTAAAAGGAGACCATTACTGAGCACTGTTGATGCTGGTTCCAAATGCAGGTGTTTCCAAGTCTCCTCAGGGAATATTCAGGATGACCTGGTGTTTAAATTGGAAAACCACAACCTCCCTATCCTCCGAGTTTCCTTCCTGGGACTGAATTCTCAAAAAAAAAAAAAAAAGGGATTATGACAAATGCAGTGTTAAAGTTAGACTCTGACACCACATTCAAACCACATCACGTTAAACCACATCTTTCAAAGTCAGCAACAATTGAAACCTCATCATCATGAGGAACACTGAGCTGAACACCTTAAACACCCAAAATAATTTCCACGCCCATTATTATTTAACTCTGTCATGAAAAACCCAAATCACTGAAATGGTGAAATGGGGACTCTGAAAGTGTTTCGTCCTCCCCGTCCCGCTGCAGTAATGGAATATTCTGTCAACAGCAAATCAGCAAGCACAGAGACTCTCTGAGGAGATTTTTTAAAAATGCAGTAAGATCAAGTGTAGATATCAGAGTGATGATGTAAAGGATCATTATTATTATTATGTTGATGCAATAAAAGAAATAGAAATTAAAACCATCTCTCACAAAATGCTAACAACACTAAGGAGAGGACGGGCAAAAAGAGGGGAAGGAAATTGTCATTTTGAGAAAATTGATTGATTGGTTTATTTCAAGCATAGATTGAAAAAAAATACAGGACAAAACACAATTATTTCAAACTCATTACAGAAACAATTAAATGCATTGATTAGAAAATAGAAAACGAAAATAAAACACACTTATGTCACATTTTCTTCATTCATTTTTGTGATAATTAACTAAAGTCAGTAGAGTTTGATTGATTGCTTGAAAAGGAGTGGGAAGAAGCGAACTTATATAATCCCACCCCTACTTAATTACTTCATTTCAATGTTTAGCATAACTATGTAATCCGGTTGTTGTTGTTTTTTGTTTTTTTGTAATTCTCAATAGTAAAGTGAAGTGTTTGTTGATTATTGATTAATCTCGTCAAACATTATTTCAGTAAACAGTAACATCAATCATACATCATGTAACAGATATACAATACTCATTGATTATCATCAAAATACAAATGCAGAAAAAATAATCATTACACATTGAGATCAAGTTTTAAAGTAACAATAGAGTTCTTATTGATCATTCTCTGAAAGAATTATTATATATTTTCAGTAAACATTATTGATCACACAATTTATAATAATCATTGATTATCTTTAGAAAACATAATTACAATAATCCTGTAATCATTGCTACATATTTTGGATCAAGTAAAGAAAATTAATACCATAGTGATTGTAAACTTTTCAGTAATCATCACAGCATATTACATAACATAAAACTCATTGATTGATTGCAAAAAATCTTTGATTATTTCATCACATTCAAGTTCACACATTTGGAATTATTCAAACACCAGATGATCTTTAACTCGTCTTATCTTCATATTGTGTAATTAGAGTTTCTTTATACATTTTCTTGAACTTATAAATGCTTGAACATTGTTTGAGCTCATTACTTAACTTGTTCCAGAGTTTGGTGCCACACACAGAAACACAGAAACTTTTCTTTGTGGTTCTTATCAATCTGACCTTGAAGTTCCTGCATCCTCTCAGTTTGTTCCTCCTTCATTTTCTAAGAACTGTTTCTGGATATTGTACGGTAATGTTTTACCACTAGCTCTGTATAGTAACTGTGCAGTGTAAAAATCAACAAGATCATACAGTTTTAAAATTCTGGATTGATAAAATAAATTGTTAGTGTGATCAAGATAACCAGCTTTATGTATAATTCTGATGGCTCGTTTCTGAAGCTTAAAGAGAGGATGTAGTGAACTCTCATAATTATTACCCCAAATTTCTATACAGTCGGTGAAATATGGTAATATTAAGGAGCAGTACAATAAATATCTGCAGTTGTATTCTAATATATATTTAGATTTATTTATAATTGAAATACTTTTTGAAACTTTAGTTTGTATGTGTCTGTGTGGCTTCCACCTCAGTTTTTTATCAATAACAATCCCTAAGAATTTCATTTCTGTAACACTTTCAATCAAGTCATTATTAACTTTAAATGTTTTTATTTTTTTAATTGACGCCACATCATAGTGTTGTGTTGGTCCTTATCAAGACCCTGGCTCACTATGTAGTCACAGGGGGACCCAAGTCTGGGTCTCCCTGTGTCAGACCCCAGCCCGGATCAATTCCAGGGTTGTGTCAGGAAAGACATCTGGGATAAAACTCTCTGCCAAACCAAATGTGCGAGCGGTGACGACCTCTGAAGGGAAATGTCGAAAGGTGAATGACACTCAAGTATTTATGTCGCTTTTGCCTTTTTTAGTAAAACCTGACAAAATAAAAAAGAAAACTTTCATGTTCCTACTAGAAAGTGAATGTGTGACAAATTAGGCTATTTAATACATTTAGTATTTTTTACAAGTAAAAGAAAAAATGTAGATAACATGCATTTCTTTAACATTTAAATGTGATTTCAGTTTTAGATGCTTATTAAAACATAGGAATTCTTGCTGATGCTGTCTAAAAGTGGACCAGTGTAGAATTTATTCTGTAGATTAGGATTAAGGAAAAAAAAATTGTATTGTTGGCCTCAGGCCCGCAAACTGCTAAGTCCGCCACTGCTAAACTAATACTTTTTTTTTCCATTTCCAGATAGTTACTTTGCAAATATATGCATGAAGATATCAACTAATAAAACTGGTTCATAGTGCAAAGACAGAAAGACGAAGTTTAAAAGTTTAGGCTTAGCGGTCTGTGTTTGGCCAACTTGTATCCATTAGCTAAGTTTCCTGAAACATTTGCAGAAGTTCTCAATCCTCATTTGTGTGGTATAACTTCATTTTTGCTCTGGAATTTTGTTAGAATCAACTAGAAGCTAAAGATTGCTAGCTTAATTGCTATCTTGAACCGAAGGTTTGGTGGGAAAAATTTGTGAAATACCACAAAGGTGTAAAATAATTGGTCAACATTTTGTTTTTTGGACTAGTCAAGGCCAAGGAGAATTTGGAATGCTTAAAACAATTGGGCTCCGGGCCAAAATCGAGCTCATATTTCCCTTAAAGAGCACGTGTCTGTCTAATAGCATTTCAGTGGGAGTCCAAAAAAATATACATATATGTGTTTTGTCTTTGTCGCCTAGATAAAAAGAAAATTCTAAATTAAACAAATCAGTTTGTGAAATTCGACTTAACCTTTTAATACTATAAATATATAATATTTCTGTGTTTTTGAATGCAATTGGAAAAACTTCATTGATAATGAATAAAAACAGCCAATTGGTTTAAGTTTTGTCCACTGGGATTAATTTCACGATATTCTGATGTTCTATTTGATCATAAAACTAAATATTCACATCAATAGTCTTCATAATTACTTTTGGCTTATAAATAAACCCAGAAGAAATTCTTAGGTTACATCAACTGTTCTGCCTTTGTGCCTCTGCTTCCATGTTCACTGCAGAGCAGCACGTTTATATCGACTGTCCAGCATGACTCAGCTGTTATTCCACATCACATCATTGGAACAGTTGTGTTGATTTTCTAGAAGCTTTGTCACAGTCCACTTTAAGCTTCCACTGTGTCAGTCGCTGTTTTGTGCTAAATTTTACCGCATAGTTTTATAAGTTGTAACATGAGGTAAAACCACACACATAAAGTATATAAATAAAGCCAGAATATAGAATTATTCCTCTTCATTTCATAGGGGTGTATCAATTAGTCGACTTATATTTACCATCCAACCAGATCAATCTGTCTGATTCAAGTTGTTAATCAAATTAATGTAGGCCATTAAAAATATTTAAAAATAGGATACATTGATATTAGAAAATACCACTTGGATGGGAAAAAAACAACATCACAGTAACAACACATGTGATGCATTATTAACGTGTGAAAACACTTGTAGACATGCGACCACACATTTCTAATAGTGTCCCATTTGTATTATTTTGATGCGGAAAGAACTTTATGAAACTAAAATGTGAATGGATTTGACATTCATTTTTGTTTACTTGTTTGTTCACATATTTATTAACACTTGAATATCTTGCAAGAAATATGTTGAATCTGGAAAATGTCACGTGTACTGTTCAGTAGCAGGTATTTATCTCTGAGTCACTCTGGTTGAAGTTTTGGCTAAGAATGTACAAAATTCCTTTTAGATAAGTGAATCAGAGCATTCAAAATGAACCAACATCGACTAGTATCATCAGCCATAAGTTATGACATAAATCGAATTGTTGTTAAAATGAATTGCAATGACCTGGTAATCTGCTTTTTCCTCAAACAAGCAGTCAGTTGGTATCTTCATTTAATTGTATGTTGAAAAATTATGCAAATAGAGTAAAAATGAAGTAAAAAGTTAACGCTTGAATTAGACTTGTAGATTTATACTATTTGCATTAGAATGTCTCGAATTGGGTGACATATTACTTTAACAAACACATAAAAAGCAGAATATCTCTATAATATATCTCATTATAAGATGGAAACATCAGTTAATGTTTTTAATATTTGACCTAATTTAGACATATAACCACATATTACATGTCGTCCACATGCAGAAGTACTTGAAATGTGCAGATTCTCATGTTTGGATGTAGATGAACGTGCACTCCCATTTTCCTTCTGTTCCTTTGTTTATGCATGGTTGAGGTTTGGGGGGTCAGATTGTGGTTTTCCAGCACGATCATCCTGCTCACCACACTCCTGTTCAGCTTATCCGTCACTCCTCTGGGTGAAGCCATGCTTCACTTCCAAGATTTTTCGGTCTTCCTCTTCCCATGGCCGACCTTAAACCACAGCAGACCCCCCGCCCCCCGCCCCCAAACACCATTTCCCCCATCACTTCCACTACAAACTGAGCTGAACCAGACATCGCTCGCTGACTGCTGCATAATGTGATGATGAAGCCGGGGTGTTCATGTTTCCAGTGCAGCAGGCGGCTCCCTCCGCGGGATGTTTTGCAACCGTGTAGCGAGAGTCAACCGCCAACGCCGTCTGAGGAAACGAGAGGCTGTGTGGCGGCCTGTTCCAGAGCGGCGCCGGCGGCCAAGAACATCACGCACCATCAGCATCTCCACTCACCTCTGATCAGACTTTCAAATTCTTTCTTAACCCTTTTTTTTATCAGCCTCTTCAACATTTATGTTTCCACTTTTCTCAGACAATATAAGAAATTAATAGATTTATTTTTGCTACTTCAGTTTTATTCTTGATGAAACACATTTGAAGACACAAAACAGTTTCCAGCGTGTTTCATCTGCTAAAAAATACAGGTGTTTCATCCTGATATGGTGCTAAAACAATAAAAATGTTTTGTGGAAGTTTCTCTGTGTTCCTTTAAAGAACCTAATGAAACATAATCACTGTGGAGGTTTTTGAAAAAAAAAAACACCTCAAGATTCATCTTATTTTTAGAGCTTTAAAGTTGTTTTTACATGTTTTCATTTGATTTTATTAACTTTTTTGTGGGAAGTATATTGTTTTTTTTTTTTTTAATTAAGATTGCTTTTTTAACTTCTATTATTTATTTAATTATGTAAAGCACGTCAGTGTGCGCTTTAGCAGGGTATAAATACAGCTGAATTTCATGAGAACAATAAATCACAAATGTTGCTGTAAAAACAGGTCTTGGGGCCAGGGGCGGAGCTACAGGGGAACAAAAGGGGGCCGCTGCCCCCTCCAATGCTTAAGACAATATTAGAATCATTTTTGACAAAATTTAAGAAAGCCTCTAAGTTTTTTTAAGGATTAGTAATAGCACCTCAGATAAAATAATCGTTTTTTTCATTAATAACGACAGTAATAATGATAAAAATGTTAGATGTTTTTCTTTGCTGTACTTATTTGCCAACCTTCAAAAGACTTAACATCCCCCCCCCCAAAAAAAATAAAATAAAATAAAAGTTTAGCTCCGCCCCTGCTCTGGGGAGAATAAATGACCATATTTAGTAAAAGGAACTGGACTCATTTGTTTTCTCAGAAGTTAGCTGTTAGCAAAACACAGAAGACTTTTATGGGTTTGCAATCAAATTGTTTTCATTATTTTAACTTGTCACAGTAAGTGCTGTTCCTCTGCATATTTATTTCCCGTGAAAAGCTGCTTGTGTTTCTTATTTTATCCACAAATTCAACTATAAGTGTTTCAACTCTTCAACACCGCAGCTTTAGCTTGTTGTTCTTTGACTTCTCGTGGATCTTTTAGGATCTAGGTTCCGCTTTTCTCCAGTAGTGGAATTATGTTTGTCGCAGAAATGATTGAAATGTTATAGAACGTTAAAGACGTCATCAGTGACATCTAAGGTTTACAGGGTTAAAGAGACGCAGTAAAAATGGTATGCATTAAGTAAGGGTGAAAACATTAGTTAGCTGCCAACTAATGCATTAAGCAACACACTTAGCAGTGCATAACAATGCATCGCTAAATGCTAACTTATGCTAACGTTAATAAAGAATAATTTATTATAAAGTGTTACCAAATATTCAGATGTGGCTGTTGTGTGTTCTTCATCTTCATAGACTATACCAACTTTATTTATAGAGAACTTAAATTGACTGTGTACTGCAGACCTGAATTACTGTACATTCATATAAACAGAAATACTATAAACACAGTACAAAGATGCATGTTTGCAGCAAATCTATGTTATTTTGAGAGTTATCATTGGCATGTTAGGAGCATGCAAAAACAAACTAAAAGAATATAAAATTATGACTCCAGGAATTTCCTGCATGGAATTATTATCTGCACCGTATATACAATGTTTATATAGTATTAGTAGATTTTATGTTTTTTTTCTTAAGTATTTTTTTTTTTTAATTTAAACATCATGATATTTTTTTTTATTTTTTGCCGTTATTTTTTTACATTCAATTCCCTTAAATGTTTTTGGAAAAAAAATCCTATTTCAGTATTTGTAGATCAAAGTCTCTCTTCCCTCTAAAAATACTGGAAGGCTGTTTGGACCTGATGAAAACACGGCATGAAGGTTTTATCCAACACTGCCATCTACCTCCAGGACCGTGAACAGACTTTTTTAAGCAAGAGATTTTGCACATTTAAAAAAAACAACCTTTTTTTAATAAAATACCTCTTGTTTTATGAACATCAATATTTTCATTTTGCATTAAATAAAGATTTTTTTCTTTTTTGTTCAGAGACATTGATGCTCGTGTTCACTCAACTTGCAGATTTTTTAAAATATTTTTACTACAAAAAAAGCTGTAAAAATGAAAACATGTTTATAGATCCATAAAATAAATCAAGCTTGTGTTTTCAAGGACTGAATGGTCTTTAAAATACGAAAGTAGAACAAAGTAAATTACTCTTTTTTTTTTTTTGTAAATGACCAGGTAATGGGTGAATACTTTCTGGATTTGATCAACTTTATCTTCTTACACAAATCAAATAAAACTCATCTTGTGGATTTTGTTATCAATAGGATCAATGAAGGAATTGATCTTTTGAGCAAATTCTCTTCAACAAGAATTGTTCCTGAAAGTTTGGATAATTTTGTCTGGAATCATCTTGTAACGCCGCAGCACTTTCAGTAAAGGTTGACCCCCAGAAACCTCTTTTCAGTGAACTCTTCAGTTTACTGAACCAAAAGAAAAAAAAAGGTTGTAAAAATTTGTGGGACTCCGGGGATCCGGGTTCCGTCCAGCGCTTCAGGTCTCTCTTTGCCAGGTGGATTTACAAGCCCCAGCGTGGACAGATCTGACAGGACAGATGGAGGATGACAGAGCGGAGAGGAAAGAGATGATGGAGTGCCTCAGCGTGTGCCAGAGAGCATAGGAGGTCTCATGGAGGCCAGAGCTCAGCTCTGCTAAACCTGAGCCAGAGCAGAGGCTCAGCTTTGACCTCCGTGTTCCCAGTAGAGCCCCAGAGCGCTGGCCGCCTTTCAAAGATGCGAAAAAAATAAGCAGTTAAACTTCAAAAAAGCTGCTCCTCCTGCGTCTGCAGGTCAGGTGCAGCAGGGAGGCATGTCGAATCAAAGCCCAAATTCTGCTGAGTCCGCCGGTGCTGCCAAACATCCGTTAACATGCTCGTCAGCTCCAAAAGAAACATTTTAAACCTTTTTTTTTTACTGACCCCCAAAAATCTTTCCACATTTCAAGGAGAACGAAAAGTGAAAAGAAAAAGGAGTGAGTGACGGCTCTTTCTGGCAGCTCTGGTGGATCTCCACTCCTCAGCTGGATGCTGCATAATCTTTCTGACAGTGGTTGAAACCAGCACAAGTGCTGATGCTTGACAAGTTGGGAAATTGATGTTTGACTGGAGCTTTGAGTTCCCTCAGGAGAAACAGAAAAAAAAAAGATATTTTTCTGGTTTCTATGATGCAAATGAGAGCAAATGGTGGATCAAAGAGCAGTCGATCATTGATGAAAGCTGAAGAGGAGCATGCATCAAGAATCGACCGGAAGCCGAACATTAGTGATTAACTTCCCTTTGATAGTTAATTATAATATTTAGATTTCCTTTACTTGAGCTGATAAATATTCTGTGTTGCTCGTCTGACTTTTTCTGAAACACAAAGAACACCAGGGACTCAGAAGAGGAAAAAAAATGTTCTTTTTCATTCGCATGCTACATATTTGTGTTGTGAAAGAGGAAAAAACTGTTTTCTTGCAGCAAACTTGTAACATTTTTCAGCATCTACAATTCCACTGTCTGTAAATTTTTTTTTTTGTAAATTTTAAAAAACAAAAACCATTCATATTTAATATAATAACATAAAATATATAGTATAAAATAAAACTATTATATAAAATAATAAAACTAAATTAAAAATATATATGTGGTAAAAAGTGAAGTGAAAAATCATGAGATTTTAACATTACTATGAATAAAAATAGACAGGAATATTACTACAGAATAAATTAACTTACATTTTAAATAACTTTTAGTATTTTACTCTACATAAAATACTTTTTGTTAAAATGATACAAGTTAGAAATAAGTGCAAGATCATATCGGACCATTAATAACAATTAATAACAATTAAATAAAATGATCTGGAGGGCCGGATACGTCCTAAAAAATGTGCCCTAAAGGGACATAGAAGCAATATAAAAAAAGATATTGGTTTGGTGTACACCACATAGCTTCTGGTGCTCTCCAAAAAAACAGTACTAACTTTTTATCTTTTACTTTCATGTCCCTTTACATCCTTTACATCCCCTGCATGAGGCCTTAGCTGGGAGGAGGAGCCTGTTCAGCAGCAGGCTTCTGTCACAACGCTGTGCCACAGACAGACTGAGCAGGTCTTTTGTCCCTCGTGCAATAAGACAGTACAACTCCCTGACTGAACAGCACAAGAGGATTTTAGTGAATTTTTAATCTGAATGTTTTATGGATTTTATTGTAATATGTTTTAATTAGGAATATTTTACTGATTCTTTATATTTAAATTAATATATATATATATTTTTAACTGATAAATTTTAAGTGTTTTTAGGGTTTTATGTCTGTGATTGTAAAAGCAGCTGGCCGCTTTTAAATTTCCTTCGGGATTAATAAAGCTTTTCTTGATTTCTTGATTTCTTGATTTCTGTAGTTTGCCTGATTTTTTACATCCTTGTAGTATAATATATACATGTATACTGCTCACAAAAATTAAAGGAACACTTTTTTTTATTGGACCTTTCATGAATTGAATTAAACCCGTCTGATAATCTTCTGGTTGGTTAAGCAGCTGAGGGCCTCGTTAATCAATTTCAGCTGTATTGGTGTTCATGGAATTAACAACAGGTGCACTTCAGTGGCAACAATTAGAAAACCCTCCAAACAGGACTGGTGTTACATGTGGAGGTCATTTCAAGTTTCCCCCTCTTGATCTTTTTTGGCTGGTTTTCCACTCGTGCTGATTTTGGCTTGATAATTATCTCTACTGGCAGTATGAGGCGATTCCTTAACCCTACAGAAGTTGCACAGGTTGTCCAACTTCTCCAGGATGGCACATCCACACGTGCTGCAGCAAGAAGGTTTAATGTGTCTCCCAGCACAATCTCCAGAACATGGAGGAGATTTCAGGAGACTGGTGGTTATTCTGGGAGAGCTGGACAGGGCCGTAGAAGGTCCTCAACCCCTCAGCAGGACCCATACCTGCTCCTTTGTGCAAGGCGGAACAGGCTGAGCACTGCTCGTGCCCTACAGAATGACCTCCAGAGGGCCACTGGTGTGAATGTCTCTACCCAAACAATCAGGAACAGACTTCATGAAGGTGGCCTGAGGGCCCCACGTCCTGTAGTGGGCCCTGTGCTCACTGCCCAGCACCGTGGAGCTCCACTGGCATTTGCTCAAGAACACCAGAATTGGCAAGTCCACCACTGGCGCCCTGTACTTTTCACAGACGAGAGCAGGTTCACCCTGAGCACCTGTGATAGACGTGAAAGAGTCTGGAGAAGACAAGGAGAACGTTATGCTGCCTGCAACGTGGTTCAACATGACAGGTTTGGTGGTGGGTCAGTGATGGTCTGGGGAGGCATATCCATGGAGGGACGCACAGACCTCTACTGCCTAGGAAATGGTGCTCTGACTGCCATAAGGTATCCAGATGAAATCCTTGAACCCATTGTCAGACCCTACGCTGGTGCAGTAGGTCCTGGTTTCCTCCTAATGCACGACAATGCTCACGTGTCAAGAGTATGCAGGCAGTACCTGGAGGATGAAGGAATTGAAACAATTGAATGCCCTTCACGATCCCCTGACTTAAACCCAATAGAACATCTCTGGGACATTATGTTTGGGTCCATTAGGCGCCATCAGGTTGTTCCTCAGACTGTACAACAGCTCAGGGATGCCCTCACACAGATCTGGGAGGAAATGCCACAAGACACCATCAGTCGTCTCATTAGGAGCATGCCGCCACGTTGTCAAGCATGCATACAAGCTGGTGGAGGCCACACGAGATACTGAAAAGCATTTTGAATTGCAGAAATTAGGTTTTGGAAAAAATAGACTATCCTGCCACATCTGCATTCCACGGTGTCTACACAATTGAGCCTCTGTAGGCTGAAAACTTTTATTTCTATTAAAAGACTTGTCATCCTTTTGTTCCTAAGACACTGTCCTGTCGTTATTTGTATAGATATTCAACTTCATATTGAGATCTGATGTATCTAATGTGTTTCTTTAAAGTGCTCCTTTAATTTTTGTGAGCAGTGTATATACATAAATGTAAAAAATATTGGTAGTTGTATATATAGAGAGAGGTCTATGACTACTGTTCTGGAATATATCTGCATATAGAGGTCTCCTACAGATCTATCTGTAATCATCTAATCTTTGGATATTTTTAGAGATCTATTAAATGACTTATTTAAACATTTACTGGATATAAAGCAAAACAGTGATTTAACAATTAGTTTTATTAGCTATTTTGTTCACAGATGAGTAATAATCACAAAGTTCTACATTTCTAAAGTAGGAAACATTTTTACTGAAATCTACCATTGTATTTCAGTATTTTTGGAAGTATAAGTCATGCTTTTTGCATTGTTTGACCATGGGTGCGTCCTATTTTTTCTTCTTCTTTGACATCTGTATTTTCTGCAGTGTAACGTGCACATAAAACCCTTTTTTAAAATGTGTCTTATAATCTGGAGCACCTTATGCATTTATGAATTCTGGTTGTTCTTTCTGATGAAGAAGCGATTTTTGGAGGTGGGCCTACATGGCAAGTGTTATTGTAAATATGCTAGCATGGTTAATGCGTAGCGCTGTCAGATTGTGTTTATTTTTAAGTTACTAACAATGTTAGGAATTAGTGTAGTCACAGTAATGTTCATGATTATCAGTCTGTGTATGTTGCAAACAAAGCTGATACTCACAGGTGTTGCAAACATGCTAATGCGGCTAACACTTTTAGCCTAGCTAACAGGCAGCTTGTTACAAACAATTCTAGAGTTACTGTGAACACAGTTTATGAAGTCGGACTGACTGATGGATTTAACTCTCACCTCGTCTCACCTTATTGTTCACTGTCAAGTCAAGTAGACTTTGAATAGTTAATTTCACTAAAGTGATTCCGTTTTTAGATCAGATCGTTCTTTAGCATCGTGGATCTTGTTGTATTGCTCTTTACAAACAGGCTATAATCGTTGTATTGTCAAAAGTTTTAAAGATAGGCTCTTAAGGACACAAAACCACCATTAATGCACCTTCAAAATGATTAAATTACTGTATTTATTTAACCTTCTCTCTTTAAGAAAATGGCAACTTGTTTACAATGTGCAAAGCATGATGGGATGGCAAGATCAGTGGAAAAAAATCGACGTGCTATAGACCTCAATCAAACTGATGTCCACTGGATTATATTTTTTTTAATCTAAATCCTCAATATGTTTTTTTTAAAGACAGATATAAGACAGATGTCCACGTATATTTTGTTTCAATAGAAGAAAAAAAAGAGTTCAAGATTGAATACAACTTTTTTTATTGCCTCCGCTGTGTTTAATTTCAGAAAGCAGAATACGAAGGATGAGAATATTTTAGGGAATCGTGTAATGCTGTAGTCAGTTAACAGTTCCTTCAGCCAGAAATGGCTCTGGAAAACGAAGCACGTCTCCACCTTTTTACCCACCTCAGGATACAAAACAGCTTTTCTTTTCTTCCTATTTCATTATTTGGAAAATTCAGCAGAACAATTTAAATGTAAATTTGATTTCTCTTCCTATGCTCTAAAAACACATGTTAACGATTTCCACTTAGTTTCTAAGTTGAGCCAACTGCTGGCAGAATTACACTGGTTTAAAGCAATATGTATGGTGAAGGGATTTTTATGCCACAAAAACACATTTTAAAGTAGCATGAACTTAATAATTGTCATCTTTATTTCAAGTATTTAAGTTTATCCAACATGACATTTTAGGAATATAACCTGTCAAAACTTGTTTATACAACAGATTAATATGAATAATCTGGTGATAGTTCACTCAGAAATTAAATCTTATAGTCAAATATTGGTTATTAGATTTTGGACTAGAAGAGCATATTTATCACATAATAATTTTACGTTACTTTATACTCCTGCATTCTTGCAGATATGTTTTAATTTGTATTGTAAGCACCTAACTGCAAAAATGTCAAATTTATTTAGTAAAAAAACCCTGGAAACTGCCCGGTTTGGTGCAGTGGGGGTCCACCTTCATATTACAACATCTGTTAGCTGGTTTCACATCTGTCTGCAGTCAACAGCAGCCCAACCAAGACCGGGACTGCTCATTATTTACAGAAAACTAGTTACTTTGACAAGAATGGCGTTTTTGCTGCTTGGCAAGCGGAAAAAGACACCTGTGATATATTTCCTGAAATGATCTTTCCTGAGATAGGACTTGTTTTGCTGTCACAGTGTTGTACTTTTGGCATTATAGACTGACTGAAAAAAGTGTTTTTAACATGTTCCTGTGGCATTTTTTTTTTTTCACATATTAAGAAAATTTCTGAGAATTTTCTGATTCACATCACTGTGAATCAGGAGCATACAAAAACATGCATTTTGAAAAAATAAATGTTGGGATGTACTACTTACTCCACACTAACAGTTCTACAGTTGTGGGATATATATTGATTGGTTATATATTGGTTGTGTGATTTTTGTCCTTTATGTATTGCTGTAGAATGTTCTAGCTACGAAGACACATTTGATTTGTATAATGCATTTGCAAGACAATCAACATATGATTTACATCCGTACAAAGATTTGTCAGACATAAGATAAATTTATAGGCATCAAATTATAGATTGCTTGAAAGGGAGTGGAAGGAAGCAAACTTATATAATCCCACCTCAGCTCGACCTAACCATTTCCTTGTCTATATTGTCTATGTCTACTGAAAAAGTTTACTGAACATTTGTTCATATCTATGCACTACTAAGCAGTATCTTCTGCATGTCCTGTGAAACGACAGGAGCTAACGATGATAGCAACTGTTGCTGAGGATTTTTCTGAGACCAGATCCATCAACAATAGTAAATGCAAAGTTTTAAGCATTAAGCAAGCTGAAATATCTCAAGACAATTACAAAGTTATCATCAAAGAAGCGTGGACATGCAGAAGATAAGCTAGTAGACACTGAACTTTCATTTTAAGGCGGGGGCCGCAAATGACCAGCGGGCCGCCAATTTGAAACTCCTGCTTTACATGAATTATCATTGAGAGTGTATGTTAAAAATGGCGAATTAAAACACTCGACTTTGCTTCCAGTTTTTTTATTTCTAGTTGTAATGCAAGGAAGGAGTAGACAATACCGATTTCCAATGAACTCCCGGCGCTCTACAGAAACTATGTCCTAGAAAATGTTTTTTTTTTGTTAATCTTGGCTAAAAATTACATAATCAAAATTAAAAAAATCACTGGAAAAGCTTTGACAATAGATGAAAAGATGACTGGAGTAGGTCTATAAATGGGCAAAGGCCTCTGCTTTGAGTGTGAGGAAGGATCATACCGGATTTGTCCACAAGTGGGAGCCATTTGACTGCGGCGCTCCTTAACCCTTCACTCCTTCCTTCAGACTGAACAATTCTTCCATCTATATCCTGCTCATCAATCATGTAGATCCACAAATGTCTCAGAAGATGAAGAGTATTTACAGAATCCTTAAAGCCCAGCAGGAACACATTTCAGGGATCCAGAAACAAACGGCTGTGCAGCCTTTGGACAAATAACCGGCGATTTTCCTGAAGCAACTCTTTCCACACACATGGGTTGTTGCAGCTTTTGGACAAATGCATAACTGAGGCTGATCTACTGAGACGACTATGAGGTGACCTGGTCAAGCTCTTGTTGGAGTGTCTCTTGGGTGGGGGGTTTGGACATTTTTCAGACACAATTCCAGAACTCGTGGACCTCTGCGGCCCTCACCGGAGAACCATTTAACATTCGACTGGATAAACAGAAGTCACTTTGGTTTCTGTTCTTATGGGGCTGGGGTTGGGGGGTTGGTTGTTATCAGCGTCGAGGGTTGTGTGTGTCGGAGTTCAAGCCCTGCAGCACATCTCTGTTTGGTTGTGCGTCAGCGGTTCTGTGCCGGTGTCCCCACCTTTCCCTCCTCGCCGCTCATCACTCAGCGGCGGACTACGGGGAGAAATAAAACTGCCCCAAACACGCATCAGTCAAAGCGCAAGGTTTCATACTCAAGCATGCAGAAATTCCTGCATACACCATCATCCATTACAAGCGGGAAAAAAAGAAACCCCCACCACTCGAGTCCCTCCTATCTTCACTAGGATCTGGACACTAAACAACCCGCAACCAAGCGCGTCCACTGCAGGCCCTGAACTTGAGAAATTTCACAGACGCGATTGTCGGAAACGTTTGAGTCGAAACGCGCCTCTCCCCTTTTCCGAGGCCTCAGAAGGCATTGTTGTAATTTCTCTGACAGCTTCTGTACAACATGCCGCTCAGCTCCGGTAAACAGCAGAGTGGTAGAGGCTGAAACACCCATAGAGGCCGCGCTCACGTCAAGTCCAGTTTTTCTCCGTACCTACAGAGCTCTAACTCCTCTTACAATATTTGTGTGTAACATAAACACGCCGCACCGTCGGAATGTTATTCCAAACTATCTAATTTGCCTTGATTGCATTAATATTTTTGTGTGTAATTGGCCTTTTCCTTCTGCCAATGTTTATTTTCTTTTTTAAACCCTTTCCTCTCTGCTCCTCCTTCCCCGGGATTACTTTCACCATTAGCACACAATTAAGGGGGATTAGTTTGTCTGATAATCCTGCTGTAGTTCCTGTGTGTGACAGGTTGTGTGTTTTTCCGTCAGCCTAGAATGAGGCCAGAGGAACAGTCCAGTGTGAGGACAACAGTTAGTGTTAACTTTCTTTGTATAGCTTTACTTTTCAATGAACTGCTTTAGTTTTTTTTGCTTTTTCAAAAGGAACTATTTTTGCAGTTCAGGCTCCTCAGAAACAGTCTTATTGGTGGCATCGTTGCCAGGTCTGATTTTACTCAGACATGTCCAACTGTTGAAATTTGGAGATCTATGCTCCAAACCAAAGTGTTTCTCTTCTTTCTGTCTAATTCAGGTCAAAATGACTGAGTTACAAAATTAAAAAAATACATGTGCTTGATTTGGATGTTGGTAAGTGTCAAAAAATGGCGTCCAAATGGCATTTATGATCTGAAATCTCCAACTCAAATGAAGGTCCATTCACACCCGGAGCTCTGATTCACACCAGGGTTCATCTTTGGTTTGGCAGGTGTCAAAGATCACCTGAACTTTCATCTAAGTACTGAACTTTAGTTGGCCTGACAACACAGGTTTGGTTTACCTGTTGGACTCTTGACATTCTTTTGAGTTTATCTCAGTGTTGAAGATAACTAAATCACAAAAGAAGACAACAATGATCAAGTGAAATCTTAAAGGGTGTATACAGTACATATATAACACAATTGTACTTTAATTTACCCATTTAACACCAGTGTTTACATTCTTTCAGCCACCGTAGTTTTTCAATTGTTTACACAATAATGTATTTAAAGTTGGGTCTGAACCAGAAAAAAAGCATTTTTGTGCTGATATACAACAATTTTTGATCCACGTCAATCAGCTGATTCCTGCTTTGCACCAATAGTCAACATTTTACTCTAGTAATGTTAGTTAGCTGATTCGCGTTGATTGCAAAAATTGTTGTAAAGTTACAGTGTGTGTTATTTTTTTTTACTTTGACCCAGTTTTTCTTCAAAATTTACAGAAAAGATCTCGAATTAACTTAGAGTTCATGTAAGTGGGGTCTATCTGTCTGCAGTGTTGCCATTTGGGTAAAACAGCCCAATTTCAGTAAAAACCTGCTGAATTCATGCTTAAAACTGCCCAATCTGGCAACGTTGGCTGACTGTAACACCCTCCCCTCCCTGCTTCATCAGAGTGGAGAAGCAGATTTTGGTAGTGTTGTTTAAATATTTTTAATTTTTCACTGCTTGTGAATTGCTTCTACTTTTTTTGAATAGTGTCTTTGATATTTTATTACTGACTTTATTTATTTGTGGTGCTGTTATACTTACATTTTTTCTTTTTCAAAATGTTGTAATAGTTACAGTTTTCTTCTTATTATAATTGTATTATACCACTTTTATTTACTTGTTCTATATTTCCCAAAAGTATCTGTTTTATTTTACTCTTAATTAACAAAAAAAATTGCATTTCTGAAGTTATTCTACAAGAAAGTGTTTCAAGAAACAATTATCGGTATCAAAATCACAGAAACTTATTCCAGTAATTACTTGGTATCGGACTGATCACCAAGTTCCCATTATTAATATTAGCTTTCTCTGCCCATTTAAGACAAAGAGGACAGATGTTAAACTCCACACAAAATGTTGTTGGAATTCCTTGCAACTACTTAAAAATAATAATAATAAAAAAAAATACTTTGACGGAGCATTATTTTTTTAAAATACAACTCTTTTACAGAGAAATCCCACCCTTGAAGTGTTTCAATAAATACTCTGGTGTTGCCACCAAAAAAAATGCTTAAAACATGTAAAAAGGACATATATTGTGGTTAAATCTCTGATCATCTCCGGGTTAATACTTGAACATTCTAGTTTGGTTGTCTAAACCAAATCAAGTTTTTTTTAAGGTAGTATTGGAGAGTTGATGGGAGTGGATCTGCTTTAAATAAACAGTAAACTCAGATTTTGACAAACAGAGCATGTTTAATATTTTTGTGTGTGACTGAGTTTTATTACAGTCCAAATGACAGGACCATAAGAAAAACACAAGATATACAAAACAGGTGGGGTGGACACTTTGACACAGATGGGCAAAGCGGGATCTGAACCTGCGATCTATACCCGCAGAATGTTAAGAAGAGGCGATAGCAGAAATGTCCGATCAGAGATCAGAACCAGTGCAGCATCCTAAGAAAACCCGATTCAACCAAGAAAGTCAGATGTCAGCGTGTCATCGTAGTTTATGAAACTCTTCCTCGTCTGCATCGAAAATGACTGCTTCTCTTAAAACACACCAGCAGGTGTTTGTCTGTTTTGTCAATCCGTCACAGCTGTTTTATGAAAAATACCTCTTTATATTTCGACTCTGATCTTAACGACGCTGCTATTGAGATTTGCCCGAAACCATATGGTGCTCACGGCCTCGGGTAATCCTAATTCTCCCTGTGATTATTTATACAGATTCAAGATTGGGACCTTTGCTCTTTGTAAAAGCAGACAGTCCATAACTCAGCGGGGCCGAGAATCAAAGTTTTATATTTTTTCTGCTTTATCATAATCCCAGTGAAATCTTTGATTTATGGCGTTTTAAATTATGCTTAACTTGTCAGCTCAGCGGAGGAAAATGCTGAACCGTTTCAAAGCCCTTGTGCATTCCTCGCGAGCACTGCAGTGACATTATTCCTACTTGCTGGCGCTGTTGTGAGGCCAAAGGTCATTATAAAAAGCAAATCTGAGCTTTGACTCCAGGCTGAACTTTGGTGAAGACAGAAACATGAAAAGAAAACAAAACAAATCACAGTCTGGTGACTGAGAAGCCTCTTTTACAGTACATGTGGTTTTGAGTCTTGCTCTTGTCCTCGACTAAGAATCTCCCAATAAAAGCAGAGATACGGCCACGTTAGTGCAGAAAAAGTGGGATTAAGTGTGTAGTTTTTCTGGCAGGAACCAGAAATGCAAAGCCAAAAGAAACGTCTTTGCATTTCTGACACAGATATACAACAGTGTGCTGCCACAACGCTCACTCATAAATGTGATTTCACTGACACCTAAGCTGCACCCACATCAGACACACAAGCGCTGGAACCAGATAATAGTGCACTCAGAAATATTTGCTGGGGAAAAAAAATCAGTTTGGAGCTTTTTCAAAACTAACAGTTGCACAATAAGGTGAAGCAGTCTCAACAGGCCCAGTAATGCTGAGTTATGGGGCAATTTATATCAAACGTAATGTTTGGCTAATTGAAGGGACATTAAAAATTAGATTGTTATTGGATTTCACAGAAGACTACATTTTTCCTTGATAACACGCATAAAGAACGCTTCTTAATGACACATTTACATTTATATGGCAAAAAATAGATTACAGGATTTCAATAAAGTACATTTCTGATCATTATGACATTGTATAATTTTAGCACAGGGTGATGTTTTGGAAGAAACGTTTCGAGAAGTCACAAGATTGGAAATTTGTTCTCAAAAAATGAACATGATACTTCTACTGATTTCTAACTTTAATTCCAACAAAGAGTAATTTGGAAAAAGAAATACAATATCATTAATATACACTTCATCTAACACTTGTTTTAGATCATGTGACCAACCAAAACCAAACACTGCCAACAAATATACACAACTCTACATATCTGCACAAAGAGGCATAAACTGTCAAAACTACAATGTATTCATGAATCCCGGATAAGCCCCCAAGTTGTCACAATCTAGCTCGCTGAAAAATGAAAAAAAATTGGAAGCAGGGCACAAACTGAAGTATAATATTTATTTAGCACAACTATAGACTGTAGAATAACTGGACAGCTTGACTCCGCCCCTTCACGTTCCAAATAGGAAGTACCCACTGGCTCCAAGAAGCCAACATTTCATAGATTTTACACAGATATTAGTCATTCTATTCATCAGAATATCTATTCTTGGTCTGATACATTTTTCTTAACAGCAACTTTCTAATCCTATTTTTTTTTATTATATTTTTTTATCATCACAAGTTATAAACTTGTTACAAATCAGATGTCTCAGAAAAAGCATGTGGTGCCCTCGTTTGACACATCCTCCCAAACTGACTTTCAATGGAAGGGAGTGTGGACTCCGAACAAGTTTAATCCTAGTAGTTGCCCTGGAACCGAGACTCAGTTTAACTCGGACCAATGACTGCCGACTGATTCCAAATGGTGGCGCCAGTATGTTGGAAAAGTGGCGACTGAATTGACATAATTTCACTGGACCGCTACATCCTCTGATAATATTTACCAGGGGTAGACAACCCTGGTCCTCCAGTGCCACCTTCCTGCATGTTTACCAATATACCCTGGTCTGGCATGTTCTCATTGGCTGGACGCACCTGAACCAGGTAATTGTCATGGGCCCCCTACTCATGTCTGATTACACTCTCTTCACCCTTTTGGCTCAACTATATCTGGATACTAACATCATGTTATAGAGCTACTGCCATGTGCTGGTCTTACTGAGTATTTGATGCATTCGGTGAGAGTAGCACATCATCTGTTAGATATGAATACATCTACATGTTTGTCTCAAAGCTAGTTAACCCGCTAGAGTTTAAAAATGATTCACATTGGTGTTTCTGTTGAGTGTAAGCGCACTGACGAAACCAAGTCCAGAGATCCAGAAAGCAGGATCCAAATGGGAGAGCCAGACCCAATGAGTGTAGAGGAAGGTGATCGGGCCGGAGGCCAACAAATCAGATTAGGTGTCCACTAATAAGAGTTGGAGAATTGCTGCAGTGCAATCAGACAATCTGGCAGTGTAGCAGTAGGACAGGGACCACACAGGTGAAAGTAATGGTAATAACAGTGGAACCAAACATGCTCTATGTCCAAATTCATTCACTTCTGTTTAACTCCTATAGGCTAGTCAGTGTGGGACTATCCAGTGTCTTGGATTTGAACGCAACTCAGATGCATGGTTACTACATGTTTCTAAAAACCAAAGAGGACTTCACTCAGCGTAGTAAAAAGGAATATTTTACAGAGACTATTTCTGAATCCACCGTGTTCTGATGATAACCCTACAATACTCTATAGTCTACAGTGCAGTAAGTAGTGAGTACATTTGGAAAAAGCAATACTGAGAGTGGTGAAAACTAAAAGTTGAGATAGAAACTGGTGCTAAAAATATAACAATTTCTACATAGTTTTTAGGAGAAATAATTTGTTTCACAACTAATCAGATTACTTCTTTTTTTCTCATTGCACTAAATTCTATTTAATCTAAATAAAACGTTTGGGAAATTAGAGGTTTCCCTTTGTTTTGTAAACTGTTTGCAACATTTATAAACACCAAATGGTTTCACCTCAAATATTTCATTCTGGCAAAAAGGATAAATTGCAAATCAAAGTTTCTTAAGGTTGTCTCTGCCAAATATATATATATATATATATATATATATATATATATATATATATATATATATACAGGTTTAAGGTCTGGGAGAAAGAAGACCAAAGTTTAGCTCCACAATGCACAGCTTCAGTCAGACTCAATGAAGTCAGATGACCTGATACAGTAATCAATTAAGAGTGTTCTTTTTGAGTTGTTGATGACAAATTGTAATCTCTGGACAAATGGAAAAATGATCTTTATTACTAATAATTTGTGGCCCTGAACTTTAAAGTTGGCACACATAAATTAGCACTTTGTGGACACAGGAGTATTTTATGGGTACAGTTTTGTATTTGTAGGCATAAATTAGCATTTTTGTGGGCACACAAGTAATTTCGGGCTATTTTATGGATACAAATTAGCATTTTGTGAACACAATTTAGTATTTTGTGGTCACATTAGAATTTTTCTGGGCACAAATTCATTTTTTGAGAGCACAATTTAGCACTTTCTGCGCACAATTTTGTATTTTCTTGGCAAAAATTGTCATTTCCTTAGCAAAACGTAATCTTTTTATGAGCAAAAATGTGTATTTTGTCACTACAAATTAGTAGTAGAAATAGATTTTTACTAATGTACAAATATGTGTGCACAAAATATACATTTAGGTGAACAAAATGTTAAGTTGTGCACAGGAAATGCTAATAAAACATTCATTTGAGACTACAAAATATTAATTGGAGGGAATAATAATAATAATATTAATGATAGGTATATATATTATAAAAATCATGTTCACGTCTCAGGGCAAAAATCCATTTATAAATGTTGATGCTAATGAAAATTCTTGTGACATTTGAGTCAGGCAGTCCTCTGCCCGGCCTCCTGAGTCTCAGCAAAGAAAGATCACCACATGGTCATGTGATTACATTACAGTGGTCGCTACCAAGCCAAGTCTGTGGATCAGACACGTACCACTTATCTCAACAATGTTTCTACTCGAGCGGCATCATTTGCTGACAGATGTGGGTTCTTGCAAGAGAACATTGCAAACACTTAAAAGCCTTAAAGTCACAGATCAAAGCCCCAAATTCCAAAGATCCCTCATCCAATCATGGACCACAAACCACAACACCCTCGTTACATTCGGTAAGAGGACATGTCTGAGACATACTGTATGAATGGTAAGAATGTGTTCTGCACAATATCGGAAAATATTTTCAAGGTTGTAGCTTATAAGTGTGAAGAATATTTTTGAAAGATGCAGCTAATGCAGTTTTTTTTTTTTTAATACATGTTACAAACAGTTGGAAGCATTGTACATGTGCTAGTGCGGCTAATGCAGCTAAAAACTTGCAGTTTCTTCTTGTACTAACTCCAAAAGATTTCCCGGAGTTGTAAAACATCATTTAATATTTCAAAGTGTTTTGATGTAATGTGGACCACTAGAGTCAGACATGCTAACTTGGGTTCAGTCTACCCTTACCAAAAATAAATATACTTCAAGTATATGTTTTCTGTTTTAAGTATTCTTAAACAAATGTTAGATCCTGCTGTTGGACCTTGGTAGTCTTAGTTTGAGGGCTTTGTTTATTTGTTTTCTTTAGGTAGTTTTGGTTAGGCAGCCATTAGCAGGACCTGCTGACTCAGACGGTCGACATGGCTGGATCAGCAGTCTCCATGAATTATTTTATGTTTGACCAAAGTTTCAATTCCCTGTAGTTTGTCTTTTCGTTTGAACCAGCAAACTAATTATTTCATTTTTGTTCTTTCATTTTAGGACAAAGGATTTCATTTACTTAATAAACTGTTCCTTTTATTCTCATTAGTGTCCAGTTTTTGTTATTGTCCCTTTTTTGTATTTTTCCCCCCGACGGTCTGAGCCAGGTTTGCCCATAGGGACGTAAAATATAGAAAAGTATATGTCCCGAAATACACTAAGTACACTTTAAAAGTATATTAGCCATTTACTAACAAGTATACTTCTTAGGATTAAATAGGCCCAATTAAAAAAAAAATGTGTGTGTACAGTATATATATATATATATATAGAAGTATACTTAACCCTTTAACTGTCTGTTAAACCGAATGCTGGGAAACATTTAGAAAACATGTTTTTAAAAATATTGATTGTGTGTATTACTCCCTAAGATATGGAGCCCCCAAATTGACTTTGAAGAAAAAAAAATATTTTTTTTCAAAAAATGTAAATAATAATGAAAGAATTCTAGATAGTAATGAATACAGACCAGATAGTAACTGGAGTCAGTCAATTAGTAACCAGAACATTATTTTTCATTTGATTTTTAGAGGGAAAAAAAAATCTATCTTGATCTAGCTATTGTGCATTAGTTACTGACTAAAAAATGTTTTAACTTCAATTTGTTCTGAAAAAAAAGTTCTGCTTAGTAACTTTTTTAACATTTTTTTTAAAAGAGCCTCAAAGTAGTTTTAGAAAAAATTTTTTTTTTTTTTTTTTTTTTTACTTTGATGTCCCTTTAAGGGTTCCATACGAAGGCAATAATCAGTGGGAAAAATACAAATTTTTAGGTGTTTCTTTATTTTGGGGGGTAGTTAAAGGGTTAAAGTAAAATTTCTGGTAAAGTACTAGTACACTGACAATAAACTTGGAGTTTACTGTAACCCTTTAGCTAAACCAGGCATGTTTACATCACAAGTGGGGTCATCTAGACCCCGAAGATAGTGCTCTGAACTCTTTTTAAAAAATTTTATCTTCACTGGTGTCGATGGCAGACATAAAGTCCTGTCCACCTATGCTATGGGAGGGATCACACATCATTATCAGGGTGGGGCCATCTGGACCCCATAAGATAATACGAGGGTTAAGTTTAGAAAAGTACATTTTAAAGTAAATCTAATATAGCTTTTAAAGTTTGCTTTTAGTTTATAAGTTACAAACTTCTACTAGTTTGTGTATTGAAGTACATTTTTAAAATACTGGGAATATACCAAGAATACATCTACTCCACTATTAATGTTGTATAAGAACATGTTTAAGGACAGTGACAAATATAGGCTAAATATATTTGGACTTGTAGAATCCAAGTATACGTAACATGAACTTGTAAAGTTTATCTCTAATAAGAACCTAAAAAGTATACTATACTTATTTTTAGTGTCCATCCCAGAGTAGAGGATGCCACAGACAAAGCGTGTGTCTATTTATGACTTGTTGCGTGTGCTGTACGTGTGGAACAGCAATTACAGTAGCCTACAGGGGATTTGCCTATTGAGCTAAATGGTGGCGCTCTTATCGCTCACGTTCTCTTATCTCCAACAATATAATTGCTGACTTCCAATCAGGCTTATTTTCCTCGAGACTTTTCCCTCGTAGCAGTGAGTTTGCTCCGACTTCCGTTCGGATCTTGGAATGGCCCCACCTTCTCAATGAAACCATGGGAATACTCCGAGGAATACATGGACATACGAGTACACAGATACATACTTGCTGCTCATGCCAGGACTGAAACAGGGGTCATTAACTTTCATGGAGCCTATTAAAGGATTTGGTATGTCTCAAGGGCACGGCAAGAGCTCGTTATACTCTTATAATGAGCATAAAAAAATGTACCCTTGGTACATCAGCGGGAGTCTTGATTTTTACAATGAAGGAGATGAAAATAATGGGAATGTTTCAGCTCCATCTTTGATTAAAGACTTCAAACAAACAGCTGGGATGTCTTTTTAGTGTTGGAGTTGATAGAGCCAATCAAAGCCTCTGACAAGTTTTATATAACCATGATTTGATGTTCTTGTGACTTTTTTCCAGATCCTTTTAGTTCTAAAAGGGGAATTGGTTGTGTGAATTTGCCGTCTCTTTTGGTTTTGTTTTTACAGACTGCATCAGAAACCGTTTGTCATGTGTTGGTCTCGCTCGAGGAACACACACCGCCCTGTGGTCCTTGGTTTGCATGTGTTGAAGAGGCCCCGCACCTCGTGTTGTGTTGTGGCTAACCGAGAGCCGACCACTTTAAAGCAACCCAAATTGATTCAAACCATCTTGAGTTAATTTTCTGGTTGAAGATGACAGAGAGGGGATGGCCTCGTGGACGGATCGTTTCACCGCAGATCTGTGTAAACTGGCTTTGTTTCACAGCGGTGGACCACAATGAGTTGATGCTACTTGAATATTTGTGGGTATCTGTTAGAAGTGGTTGGTTTTTGACAACTCACTTGTGTTGGGGAAGGCAGCTTTGACAGCGAAGGCCAAACAAACAGACTTGCACAGCTACAAATTGGTTTCAGCAGGAAATTTACAGGATTAAACGAAGCTCCCTAATTGTGTTTGATGTTGTGTGAAGAAAGAAAGTACACAACTTTGAAATTCTTTCTTCATGTCGAATAAAAGAAAAATCAGGTCTGAATGTATCCTTTTTAAGTAAAGTTAAAAAACAAGCATTGCTTGGAGACAATAGGGTAGTAAAGATTGTGCAACCACTTTTAAGCAACTGACAGTCTAAAATGATCCATTGATCTTTAGTCATAACGAAACGGGGGAAGCTAAATGGGTAAAAATTCTTCTAAATTGACAAATGTAAACCTATTGGTCAAAAATTCAAACGTTGAAGAGGAAAACAAATAGATCTACAAATACGTCATGGATAAGGCACACCAAACCACCAGAGTGTCTACAGTTGTGTTAAGGAAGATTTCAGAAAGGTGTACCAAAGTATAATTACATAATATAATTTAGAAAGTCAACCTTTTTCATAAACAACTTTTTTTCAAAAAAAAAAAACCTTTCTAGCAATTATACACATTTTTAAGCGTTTAGCACATGAACCTAGCCTTTCTCTAAATAAAAACGGGTCACTTTTACATAATAAATGTTTGTATTTCTTTAGAATTTTTTCTTTTCATTTTTAATATTCATTCTTTTCTTTCATTTGCGCAGGAAAAACACAAACATAATGCATTAAAAGAACACAATTCATCCATTGTTGATGAAATGAAAGGGAGCAGAATGAAGAAAATGTATTTTTCTGCCCGTTTTACCAATTACTCATTACTATTTAGATGGGCATATATTATTTACAGGTGAAAACAGAAATAAAATAGACATCAAGATTGAAAAGTCTTCATCTTCTATTCCACCAAGTTTAATAACTCAACACAACAACAAAGCACCTTCCAAGTCAGAAAATCCCACTGTGCAGATAAATCCAGATTAAACTTAAATTAAACCAATAAGTTAAGATGATAAACAGTGGTAACTAAGATAAAGAGGTCAAAATCATAGAGAAACAGCTAAAATAAAAACATAAAAAACTGTAAAATTAATAGAACAGCTTAAAACTTTGTGTTTTTGTCAAAATGTATAAAGACAGTCATTAATCTTTAAATTGGGGTAAGTGAGTTTAAAGTTCGGGGCAGAGGGGCTGAGGTTCCTGTCCCTTCCATGATGATAAAAGGAGCCGCCAGATGAAGAAAGGAGGAGGATCGATATAGATATAGAGGTGAATTTACAGGTATGGGGGAGTACGGATGTGGATGGCTTTGAAAGTCAACAGCAAGTGTTTCAAATCTGAATGTATCAGTGAAGCTGCTGGAGAACAGGTGTGATGTGGAGAGATGGGAGGGATTTAAGTAAATATACAAGTGAGAATTCTGGAGCAGTTTGTTGATGGATTTATGGGGAACGCCAAAGAGGAGAGAATTTCTGTAGTGGATGCAGCTGGTGACAAGGTTATGGAGCAGGATGGAGGTGATAATGGAACACAGCTGGTAATGTGATAGAATTGATGTGATCACAAATTGACTAATTGATTATGTATCGTCCAAAATAACACCCAGACTATGTAAAATGGAGGGTGGGGGTAACTGTGAAGCTTTAGAGAGTAAATTTGTTTAAAAAATACTCCAGAGAAAATTGTGTCTTTTGGGGTTTTTAATAATGTTGTGCATTTTTCTGATGATGGAGGACATATATGAAGAAAATGAAAATGAAAACTGTGGAGGAACTCACTATAAAAGGAACTATGTACATGTAGTACACTATATAGTGTTTGTCATTTTGTAGTTCTGTCCAAATCTACATTCAGAGTCCCC
>NC_050530.1:17905286-17916334 GCF_002922805.2 Oryzias melastigma | reverse complement strand
AAAAAAAAAAAAAAAAGTGTTTAAGTGTAATTTTTTAACAAACTATCATCATTTTTATCATCAGAACACAGTGGATCCATAAATAGACGGCGTATCGGTTATATGATATCCATCGTTTAGAAAAACAAAGTAGTGAGCTCGGTGTCCAAATTAATTTTAAAATCTATATAGTCCTGCACCATATAGTTTTTAGTAGTTAGCAATTATGGTGGGAATTCGGACATAGGCCATGTGTCAAAATATCCTTGGTAAGACACTGAACCTGGTGGTGGTTATTGGTTGATAGTAGGGCTGGGTTGAGAAGATCAGTTTATCGATTTGAATCGATTTAAGCTTAATAAATCAATAATCAATTCACAAAAGATATAAATCGATTTAACACATAAAGCTAAAGTCCGCTAGCTTGATGCTAACGTTCAATAGAATTTAACATAGGACGACTAATGCTAACGCTCGGTTGACCAAAAAAATAAATTGCTGACTAAATAAACATCTTTATTTATTTACAGGCATTAATTTTCCGATCTCTTTTAAGGATATATATTTTTAAAATAACTATTTGTGGTCTAAAACTTAATTTTTTCTCTCATACCGTCATCTTCTTCGTGAAAAAACTGTACTGCTATAGCACGATCGCTACCTAGTGGCCAAACTGTAACATCCTCCAGGAGAAGCAGAACAATGTTTATAATGTTAATGATCTGAACATTTTAGTTAGAACTTCTCCTTTAGAGAATCCATGTAACACTGGATGATATTAACAATCTCATTATTTCACTGATACATTTTACAGTATATGAACTGTATCAGATTAATATAAATATGTTTAAATACATTTTTAATGTATTTTTAAAAAAATGTGTATACATTTGTAAACTTGAAAGTGAATTGAACTGAAGAATAGAAAGAATCGGAAAAAAACGGAATCGAATCGATTCAGGCTGTAGAGAATCAAATCGAATCGTTTCTGGAAATTCTAACCGATACCCAGCCGTAGTTGGTAGGCAGAGGAGTCACCATCTCTCACCTACGGTCAGGATTCAGCCCCGCCGCATCCTGCAGATCACCTGTGCTCTCTGCTGTGTAAGACGCCACTCAGTACCAGATAGTGGTCATTTGGTCTTGGATCTGTCTGCCCTGAGGACCTCCGACCGTTTGTCCTCAGATTCTGCTCTGCTTGTTTCTCCATGATTTCTTTTTTTTTTTTTTTGTATGTTCTGGTTAATATCTGAAATATTTACATGTCTGCCACCAAGCCTGGTCTCCTGCAAAATTGGGTCCTAAACCCCCAATTCCTGACATCTTCTGAAAAGATAGAGAAGCACCATATGAGTAGAACTATATAACATTTACCTATAGACCTCTCTCGCTTTTTTAAACTTGATGAAAAGTAGTGCTTTGAATTTGTCATGTGAGACGCAATTAGTTTCAAAATTCTAAGAACATCAATGATGGTTATATAATCTTTATCATTTAATTGACAAGTTTGAACACTGTATTCTGTTTGTACTTGTTTTTTGGTTGCTTTTTTGTTGTCTGTCATGATTGTTTTTAATGTTCTTATAGTGTTTAAAATAAACTAAAACTGAAGAATTTACAAAAAAGGAAAATAATGAAAGGATGTCCTTGTACAATCTCAACTGTAATCCAATGGCTAAAATATTTCTCATTTTACATGATTTTGTTTTTTTTCCAACATAATATAGAGATAAGTTCAACCAGACACATAGTTATATGAAAAATTAAAAAACAAAAATTGAACCTATATGAAAAAAAAAACTAAATTTTGGACAGATTTTTCTTTATCTCAACTTTAATTCACTGAAATGGCAAAAAATTGTCCTAATTTTACACACAAATGAGTTGTAATAAAAATAAAACCTACACTCAAATTAACAGGAAATAAGACCATTTTCATTAAGCATGTTAGCATTTGTTTATTTTTGGGATAAAATTTGAATTTTAAGTATTGGAACTACAAAATAGCAACTAGTGGTCGCTGGAGGAACTGTAACTTTTGTACTTGGATTTGCTTCCAATTTGCTAACAGTAAGTTGGGGCTCATTTATACCAATCCACACTGTTTACAGCACTAGACCATTTATAATCAAAACAGAAAACCGCTGAGTAATGGTTTAGCGAAAGATAAGTTAGTGAATGTCTTCAGATGCTTTTCAAACACTGTCAAGACTCTAAACATTGGGTCATGTCAAAGGATCTTTTTTTTTTTTTCAGGCTGCAAACGTTTCTGTTTGTTTACTTTATTTCACTAATTCACCTCAACTGTTAGCATCAAGGGCGCGGCCTTTCTAGTGCGACAGTAAATCAGAGAGACGGTAACGGCGGTGATGATGGAGATGATGCTTTGATGGAGCGGTGGAGTTCACAGGGACCAGCGCCTGAGTGTGAGGAGCTGATCTGCAGCTTTAGGGACGTTCTCATTTGTCACCCTGCGTGTGCGTGTGCACGTGTTAGGAGTTGTCAGAGAGTGAACAAGAGGATGGAGGGGAAAAAAGCGACAATAAGAAGAGAGAAAAAGAGGAGGGAGCTGTTGTGGGACAGTCGTTCAGGATTGAGGCGCCTCTGCTGGGACGTGTGGCCCGGCACCATGGTTTCAGTTACACCCAAAGCAAACAAACAAAGGAGTGTGTGAGATATAAAGCGAGGGATTCTGATCCCCGGAATTTCTCCGTGGCACACGTGTTCGCTTACTTACACAATGACACAAAAACCTGCAGGATGGATTTCTCTGCGAAGGTAACGATGACAAAGAGATTAGAACGTTCCACTTGGTTGGAGATCTTCATGGAAACCCTTCCCTCACGTTCCTAACACTTCCCGTCACATGTCACAGATCCCACTCGCTGGGAGGCTGATCTAGCATCTGACTTGTTTCTGTCCCTGTTCTGGAAACAGGTTTCAAACCAGGTGTCAGCTAAATATTCCATACATTCCAACGGCTTGTGCCTCCCAGTGTTTTATTCCTTTGTAGTTCCGTCTCTGTTTATGTTCTGTTATGGTACTGGAACCTCTTCATCCTCTCTAGATTTTTCTCAGCTTAGGTTTCGGGGGTTTAGGTCATATGCAAAGCTCATTCCAGAGGTTGTTTCATCTCACATGGTTTCAATCACCTTTTCCTGCAGACGCTGCAGGTTCACAGCAGACTTTCCCTTCAGGAGAAAGATGAAGCCTGAAAAAGACTTCTCCCGGGTCCTGGCCTTGTCTTCTCTTGTCTAATAATCTTTATCACTGTCTGCTCTGACGGGAATCTGCCTCAGACTCATGCTACGTACACACCGGGAGCATAGGCTCTCGCCTGGTTCAGTGCGCGTTTAGCCTCCAGTTCACACTAGACGCCGTTTTTTGTGTGTTGTGTTTGTGTGGTCATTTTCATCACTACAGCCTTGTACGTGTCTGATTCATAGAAACAAACATGTTCCCACAAATGAGAGTTTTGACTATGATTTACTTTACGTATCATATTTTTTGTTTTATTATGCAATTGTGGTGGCTGCGATAAAATGAAAGCTCTGTGGAGTTACTTGATGTCAAAGCTTCTTTATAACAAGCAACATTTGTGAATCTAAAGCCACAAATCGTCATTCAACAAATATTTGCATTAGCATCATGACATCCACAAAGTAAGTTATAATTTTAGTGTTAGCGCTCAACAAAAAATGCATAGCCCCAGCTGACCCGCTCCAACTGGGGTTCCTGCCCTGTGACTAACAGGTGAACTTATTCACACAATCCTCACCTCAAGTGACATGCCCACCACCACAGTGTGAATATTCAGTATCTCCAATAACAGTTTTGGCACCTAAAAGTCTGTTTAGATACAAGAATTTGATCGTGTTTGTCAATTGCGGTATTTTATTGTGAAAATTGGTTATATTTTGAAAACTGGACGGATTTTCTCTTGTGTCCTGGTGTCACTTCCTGCCAGAACTGACAAAGAGCACTTGCAGCTCGTGGGTAATATTGACCAGATGCTGAAACGATCTCTGCAGAGCACGAACCGCCTGCAGAAGGCCGCGCCACTTTGCGTCTGATGTGTAGCACAAGGGCGGCAAATGGAAGCGGCCTCCGTTCCACGCCATTTTGCAGGGCTTTCGCGTTCAGTGTGAACCAGACGTTACTCCCCACCAACAGTCTCACCCACAACTCAGAGGCAAATTTCTGATGAACCCCGTCCACTTTGCAGGTTTTTTGATTTTGCCTAAAAACACCATAATCATAACTAAAACACTTCTGGGGACACTTTTATAATAAATCAAAAAATGATCGGAGTGGGACTCTAACTTTGGAGAGGGTAAACCTAGCACAGACTTCCTGTTTGTAGAGCTGAATGAAGATAAACTAAATCCAGAATCTAACTTTACAGAAAACCGATGAAGTGGAGAAGCGCTCGGTTTGGTTTATAAATAGAGTGGAGTGTCATCAGCAAAAAGGAGGAGCCCCAGGATAGAACCCTGGATTCGTTTTTTACATGCATCCATGATGTTACAGGGCGTGGTGCAGTAAAGTAAAGTCTCATTTTGGCTTATAGCGGGAATCTTCATCAGTCTGACGCTGCATACACACTGAGAACGGGATCACAAGGACCTGGCTGCAGAAATCCATTGGTAGAACTAGGAACAACCCTCTATCACTTAGAAAAAACCTATTTATACTTACTCTAATAAATATAGACTTGTAATTCATGAATGATAATAAAATAAAATTCTTCTGCAAAGATCAGATTTACGTTAAACAAGCACAAACATTATCAACTGTCACTGGAACTTTCATAAACTTTTCATTGCAAGTGTCAGCTTGAATGTAGTATCAGAGAAAGGAGTGATTCCTTTCTGTTTCAGCTCCTCTTTCTCCTCTGCTGTCGCTTCTCTCCTTTTCTGCATCATCTCCTGCTCCTTCATTTCTCCACCCACTCGTCTTTTCTCTCTTGCTTTCCTTTCATTTTCGTACCCCTCCCTTCCTCTCATTTCCTCTCTTTTTATCCGTCATCTTTCATCTCAGCCCTCCATATAGCTTTGCCTTCTCTGTAGTTTCCTCCCACTTCGTGTCTTTGAGAATTCCTCTCATCCCATTTCCTAACTCTTCATCTTGTCTCCTCTCATCAGTCTTTCTGCCTCAGTGACTCGGCTCTCATCTCCACTCCTCTAACCGGGCATCGTTTCATTAGGCCGTGAGGGATTGTAAAAGAGAAGTTTTTTCCAAACAGTGTATTGTTCTGTTTGAGCTTGTGAGATAGACCGGACACGGGCAGGAAGTGAGACGCCAGCGTTTTGGGTTATTTCTGTCCTCTCTGGAAAGCTTGTGAACCTAACTAACACTGAATCACACACAGAGTAGGGAAGCAAATTTGCTGGAACGGCATGAGGGTAAATTCTGAGGAGAGAATTGGGTGGTCATGGGTCAGCTCAGGTCAGTAGCAGGCAGTGCAGGAGGATGTGACTTTGCAGCGAACGCGGATCTCTAGATGCGGGCCGACACATCCCATCTGTCAGTGCGACGTTCCCCGTCAGCGCACAATGCACGCCGCAGCCGGTCATGAGGGAGGAGCGCCGGCTGCTTCCTGGGACGACCAACCAGGAGCCACATTCATTCCATGGTTTTTGTTTTCATTCTCCGTGGGGTCGGAAGTGTTATTTGGGTTAGGATTCAAGAGTTGCAGTGCAGAAGCAGGACTCCTGTTGGATGGGAACCTGGAGTTCGTGTTTTCTCTACTTTTCCTGCTAAGTTCTCCGTGAAAAGGAGCAATAACGTGTCATCAAATGAGCAGCCGCGTTTCAAAACACACACGGCTGCCTGAAGTTCAAAAAAACAAAAGAAATCTTGGCAATCAGGTTTTCTTTTTCATTTCTCGTAAACAGATATGATCTAATCACACTTGGGAACAGCAGCCATGCATTAAAGAAACACTATTTCACATAAAAGTCCGTTCTTCTTGCCAGGTGTTAAAAATGTAATCAGTTTAACATGAGACAGATTGATGCTCTTAACATAAAACTCAAGTTCATACAGATTCCGATGGTATTTAGATCTTTTGGCAATTGGTTTGATGATAACTTTCTCAAGCAAAATGATTTCTGGGATGTGTACGACTTAACCAAAACCAACATTTACAATGAAGACAAATTACCTGCCAAAAATCTGAACGCACAGGCCTTAACGTTAACAACCAGCAGACATTACATCCAAGGAACCAGGATTCCTCTGTTTATCTCAATTCTTTTAAATGAACATATGTGGGAATTGTTTGTTTGTGTTAAAAAGACAATGAAATGTGGTTTAGCAGCTCATCCTTACATAATAATGCAACAAATGAATCCATAATATAAGATAGAACTTGCTTGTCCATGATTTCATGATTAGAAACTGTTTATCAGATGTTCGATGGGTGAACAGTGAATGTCCAGGATGACCTTAAGTCTCTGAGGTTGGGTACTGATGAGATAATTTCTATGTGAGGCAACAAAACTGAGTCATTTAAGTCAAGGTGCTTTCCATCTCTGACCTACTGGTCAATATGGGTCATTAGTTTATATTTTTAACCTTTATTTTACCATTTGAGAACAGTTTTTCATTTATAATGGTCAGAAAACCCAGCAGAAGTAAAACCAGGAAAACAAAAATAGAAATGCATCCAAAATTTATATCTAATATCATACAATCTACATGCAATATGTCAGAAAGGAAGGGGTCAACAAGTGTAGCACTCAACTAGGGACTGTTGTAGTTCCTGTTTGAACAAATGGTGTGATGGGAGACTTTGGCTTCCGTCCTATTTGGAACACGAGAGGGGAGGGTTACTATGTCCAATGATATACATGTTAATGATTCAAAGTCAGAAACTCAAACACTTGAAAGTGTGGATTTGCTAGTGAATGAAATGGTTTATTTCAAGTAATCAAATCTAGATCGTGTGAAAGGGAGTTGGAGGAAGCGAACTTATATAATCCCACCGCGGCTCAAGCTAGTTACAGACACTTTTTACTCGAACTTTTATAAAAGCTTGTACTTATGCTCTTGATGCACATTTTACCCATCAAAGTGCTACAGGTTATTTTTAACCAATAAGTTACCCTAATGTAACTTCAATAACACTTTTATGTGTGGAAAATTAAAAATTAGAAACAATGAATGCTCATTTACTTGGTCCTTGAACTTAGATATTATGCAACCAATGTCAATGTCAGTCTCTAAATTTATATAGAAAACTTCCTTAAATCTTTATTAAAAACCTTTAAATACACGTTTGCGTATTCAAAGTCTTGGTCATATTTGTCTATACTTTTTCTTGCTAGCTCAAACTCTTCCATTTGTAACTTTTTTGGGAGATGGATCTTTTTCACACAAGGGTTTTAAAAGTATAGGCTAAAAAAAGCTGTAGTTATTAGTTTTACAGAGTGTGGGGGCGAGACAGGTCAGCTGGGCGCATCGATAAAGATCTGCTGTAGGACTGCGTTCTTCAGCAAACAAGTGCCCCCATAAACGACAGGACGGAGGGGGAGTTTACCCAGGGCAGCAGACATAAACACAGCAAACCTCTTGGATGGAGGGAGGTAATTTAGATATGCCACCGCCATTAACCCAATTAGGGTTCAGTGCCTATGAATCCATAGGGGTTTCCCTTTTCGCCAGGAAAGAGGAAAAGTACACCGCAATTACATGAGTTCGAGAAAATGGCAACAGGGGAGGAAATGAGAGAGGAAGCCAGGTGAAGCCTGAGCAGAGGAGCGGTCTGTATGTCGGTCACTGAGGTAGGGTTGCATGAATGGCCGGGAGCCTCTGGTGGAGCGTGTTAGCGTTTTCAACGCTGATTCTCGTTTGTCTTTGTACAGAAACGGCTTCTGGTCGACTCCTGTTGACATGCGAGTCGCATCCAATTTCAGGGAGATTACATTTCACCTCGTTTTTGACTAGAGATGAAATTCTGCATGCCTTTACATGAGTCATGTTAAAGGGTAATCAAACAGGGCAGTTGGAGGCTGACTCCATTGTCAGCCCAGATTTGAAAAATGCTGAAAGGGGGCGGGGCTAGTGAAGCTGGACTGAACGGGGGAGGTGTGTCTTGGATCTATGATTGACAGTATGTTAGCTGGGTCTATAGAGAGTGGTACCAAGCAAAGTGACGCCAGTATCTCCACTGAACTTTCGCAGGAAGTTGAGGATTTTTTGCCTCCCTCTTCCCCCGACGCCAGCGCTCATGATCCGGAACCTCAGTGGGGCTTGCAGGTCCGAAGGCGACCTGTGTCTGGGAGTGGTAAAATGCTGCTAGCATCATAGCTAATAAAGGCTAATTAAACAAACAATCGCCAGTGAAATGTTTATTCCAAATTCATCACCAGGACAGAGTTTTCTGGATATAATGCCAATTGTACTCAACCACTGTTTTTCTAATTTCCAAAACCACTGGAAAGTTGTACAAGACAGTAGATTTTTGACGCCTGAAGGCAATACACCTATTAGCCATGCTAAAGCTAACACACCAACAACCGACCGTTATAGAATCAAACATTGGTGGGGCTTTTATATCGGAGCTGCCGAGCATGATGATTCAAACTTCTGGGACTTACATCAATTGACCAATCACAAAATGCAACTGGAGTACCTCGTTTCAACCTGTAGGGGGCAGCATGCAGAAAGTTTAAAACTATATTTTCAGGAATTAAACAAGTTTATTTGAATTTGTCAAAAAATTGGCTATGATCAACAGACAGCACTTTTAAAGCCCCATTTATAGAGGTGAACAACCAAAATAAAGTTGATTTGTTGTTTGGTGTCCCTTTAAGCACAACAAAAACTTTTCTTGGTGCGTTTAATATTAGATTTGTGTTATTTTTTTATCGTAGTTTTTGGAGTATAAGTTGCTGTTTTCTGCATTGTTGTGCCAGGGGCGTGGCCTATCTGTAATACAGTACCTTTGACTCATATCAAATCAAACTTTGTTTATAAATGTGCTTCTTATACTTGTGTAGCTTAAAGTGCTTCACAATTTAAAAAAAGACACAAAAGTTTAAATAAAAACCCAACCCACCCTTTACCCTCCCAATGAGTACTTTTCTTAAAGAAATGTAAGGCTTGTCTCTGCTGTCAATCTATTCATACCAGGAGCCATCTCTGCCACAGCAACATCATCATAGTGCCCACCCAGACGAGACAGCAACAGGGTCCATTTTACAACCATGAGGCTGCAATGTTGGACCCAGATGCCCCAGACGGGCGAGAACCACGGCAACAACGACCAACAAGCCCTGGCATAGTGAATCACTAGTCACAGTCAAACTAAAGATGCTCATTATCCACATTTTCAGTGTAGCTCTTGTGCTATCCAAGGTATGTTGACGTTGGGAGTGGGGTCATCTGGACCCCATGTGACAGTGCTTTGAACTTTTTTTAATTTTTAATAATTTTTGATTTTCACTGGTGTCTGTGGCGGACATGAAATCCTGTCCACCTTCATCCACATTTGTCATAGGATGGATAACATTTCAATGTAAGGCTTGGGTCATCTGGACCCCATAGGATAGCTCAAGGTTAAAGGAAGGCACACGAGTTCAACTCAAGTCTACTTTGTCGGTGACAAGTCAAGCTTTTTGCCTCAAATTGTTTTACTTCTATCACAAGTCTAAATCAAGTTTTTGGTCCAAAATAGCCTCTAGTCTGAGGTCTTTGGTGCAGTCCAAGTTCTGCCTCAATTCAAGACTGTTTCCTTTGGTCACAGGGTGATCCAAAGATTGATGAAGGTTGTCAACAAGTTCAAATCCTATTTATACATGTATTTTACTCTAGTTATTATTTAAACCAGGTTAGGATATTGAAGTTTCATATTTCTCTCTGAATGGATTGTACATAAATCAGAATAAACCATAAAGCAGACTTTAAAGACCCGCTCTGATAAAAACTGTGTTTTTAGCATGTTGTTTTTGCATTTTTCTTATGATGGAGAACATGCGGTATATATAATAATTTAAGCTTAAAGTTGTGTTTCTGAGTATTTTTTTTTTCAAATTGTTGTGAATCAGGAGTAGATGAAGAAATGCTGTTTGACAAACATCATTGTTGTGGCATAGAAAATATACTCGGTGGACCACAAGCTCTCCGATCTGCTCCATTCTGATGCATCCTTGTAGACGCCTAGATCCGTGTAAGTCTTTGTTTTCCTTGTCTGAGATGGTATCTGGCTCAAAGCTATCTCGCTGGATAGCTCTGATATTGGGCGCCATTTTTGTTGGACTGGTTATGCTAGGTAAGGGGTGTAAGCTAGAGGGAGAGCATGTAAACACAAGGATGATAATAAGGGGGCCGACTTACTTCGCATCAACAGTCTTGCCCACAACACAGAAGTGCATTTCTGATGATTTACTGCAGAAATGATGTCCTACGAAATGACATTGTTTTTTAAATTTTGGCTAAAAACGACAAAATCATACTTTAAAAAAACTCTTGGAAAAGTTCAAAAGATGGTCGGAGTGGAACTTGAGACTTAAATATTAATAAAATCCAAGTAACAAACCTTTAAAAAAATCCTAGCTTTTTCTTGTTGCTACAAATCCACATTCTCTTAAAAATAACCCCAGCTGTGGATTTATTTAGATAACAGGCTGTGTACAAAGAAACTCTGCACTTTATCAGCTGTTTTTTCAGTAAACATCATTTGGGTTTAACTGCTCTCTGTGCACAAGTACCGTGGCCATTAAAGCAGCCAGTCCTCCGGCTGCTTTGGCGTCTGATGGAGCTGATCCTTGAAGGAGCCAGCCTCCGTCTGATGCCATGACTCAACTCAGCCGCACAACCGGAGCCACTGCAGGGCGGGAGGGGAGGGAGCCGTGGGATTCGAGGGACCCATGGAGGAGGAAAGCGTTCGCTCCAGTCACAGAGATCCTATCAGTGGCTTTGAATAACGCTGGGCCATTTCGGTCAGCAAATATTAAATCAGTTTGACAAACATCATCTAGATCGGGGTCCCCAAACTTTTTCTTGTGATGACCACATAACTGTTTTCTTCTTTGCTGTCAGTGTGGTGGAATATTTGTTGATCC
>NC_050530.1:17904582-17905161 GCF_002922805.2 Oryzias melastigma | reverse complement strand
AGAAAACGTGCAGCAATCACAGCCTAAATGTAAACATTTACGGCTTTCCAGAAAGCAACACGTAACCAAATTTGAAATAATTCATTTCTGTAATCGTCGTAGAAAAAACAATACTAAAACATTTTTAAAACGAAAAATATAGTATGATCTGCGATAATGCCAGTGTGGATGCTGTAAGCTGAATGTGGCTGCTGAAGATGCTAGTGCTAACAGCTGAAGATGCTGAAATTGAGAACTAAAACACAGAAGCTGATAGCTGAAAACGCTGAAGTTGATAGCTAGCTTAAATATTGGCGAAATCCCGATTTAGCCTAAAAATGTGAAAAAAAAAAAAAATAGATTAGCCAAAACAGCAAGCATGTAGCTGAAATATTAGCTAAGTGCCAAATTATCCTAAAAGAATTGGTAAAATGTCTAATTTAACCAAAACAACTATCATGCTAAAATATTAGCTAAACCAGAAAAATAGCCGAGAAATCCCCGGTAACTTCCAAAGAAGTTGAAAAAGCTAGCATAAAAGAGCTGAATATTTTTATTAGCTGAAACAGCTGAAGAGCTATAGACGTCTAAAAAACAAAA
>NC_050530.1:17889749-17904446 GCF_002922805.2 Oryzias melastigma | reverse complement strand
TGCTAAAATATTAGCTAAACTAGAAAAATAGCCGAGAAATCCCCGGTAACTTCCAAAGAAGTTGAAAAAGCTAGCATAAAACGAGCTGAATATTTTTATTAGCTGAAACAGCTGAAGAGCTATAGATGTCTAAAAAACAAAATGCCAAATTAGCCTAAAAAACTGAAAAAATTCTAAATTAGCCAATACAGCAAGCATGTAGCTGAAATATTAGGTAAATGCCAAATTATCCTAAAAAAAACTCGTGAAATGTCTAATTTAACCAAAACAGCTAGCATTAGGCTAAAATATTAGCTAAACTCCAAAATAGCCAGAAAAATTGAGAAAAAGCCAAAATTCTCAAAACAGCTAGCATGTAGCTGAAATATTAGCTAAATGCAAAATTAGCCTAAAAAAATCTTGCAAAATGTCTAAATTAGCCAAAACAGCTAGCATACGGCTAAAATATTAGCTAAACTCCAAAATAGCTTGGAAATCCCTAGTAACTGCCAAAAAATTAGAAAAAACTAGCATAAAAAGAGTTGAATATTTTAATAGCTAAAAGAGCTGAAGAGCTATAGACGTCTAAAAGAATAATAATAAAGACATAAAGAAAAAGTGAATCCCTATTAAATCAATAAATAGTCTATCCTCTCCCATCATTGTTCAGACTGCAGAAGGGTGCAATAAAAAGTCACGTTCTATGTCGTTCTCGATCGGCGTTTCTGATAGATGAAAGTCAAAGAACATCCTGAATCAATCGGATGATGCTCTTAAATGATGATCTTTCCTTTTCGCTCCTCTCCTCGTGTTTTCTCTGTAAAGAGGCTTACCCCATGGCTTCATTATGTGTGCGGAAAAAAAAAAAGAAAAAACAGAAAAGGCCATGCCCTGAGGGTTGTAAGGAGTTGTTATGGTTTGCAGATGTCACCCTGCATAGCATTCAGAGGGAGTCATCCTCTGGACCCTCCTTTGCTCTAATGTCTCCTCCTGGATGTGGTGTCGGGGAGAGGTCTGTCCTGGGAAACCCCACAGGGTGATTATGAAACACAGACTCCAAATGGGGCAGGAAGAATCCCACCAAATCTAACATGACATCCATTCAGGTTCCAGACACTGCACAGGCATGTCGCTAATAAATAACATGCTCTCACATGCATGCGTTTTCCTCTTCTGCTGGCTCTTCTTGTTAATGTGCGTAAGATGGTGTGCGGCCTAACTCGCCGGAACGTCTTGTTGCATTCCAAGACAGCTGTTGGAGGCGTGCCTTCGCAATGTGGTCATCCGAAGTTAAATAATGCAAATTTGAAGGAGAAGTCTTCCTCCTGTCAGCCCTGATCATCGCAGCTTCACAGCCAGCAGAGCGCCTCATGTCTCCCACACCTTCTCCCACACAACTGTCACATTTGCTGAGAAGGAAGCTTTGACTGCAGTTCAGACAAAAAAATGAAGGGAGGGGAGCAGGAAAGACACCAGATCTTCACATCATGACTCAGAACAGGTTTTTATTTCAACCCGACAACCTGGACGCGGAGGAGTTTCGGTTCTTTGCTTCCTGGTGCAGAGCAAAGGCCTCCAGATGTGTGAAAAAAAACCTTCACAGCTCAGATTTAACAGCATTTATTGTCTGGCACAAACACTCATTTGATATTATTTAATAGCAATCAGGATTTTTATTAACACGTGACAAAGTCATGGGCTCAGCTTTGCACCTGGTCCTGCTGCATATGCATTGGAGGGCGTCCCCCCCTCTCAGAGTGCAGATTTTTCCTCTCGCTGATCCACCGCACTCTTCACGATGCAATTGACCGTTGCACCTTCCTTCTTCAGCCAAAAACAGCAAGCCTGGGATTTTGCACCTGAAGTTGATTACAACAGTTGCAGTATTTTTTCAGGTCTGCGTCAAAATGAAAATCTCATCCAGACAAAATCTGGCTGCAGAAGTTACCTGTCAAGTGGAGGCAGTTAGTCAAATATCTGTGCATTTTGTATTTGAATAGCACTAAATTTAGCATGGATGTATCCTCTTTCAGAAAATCCAAGATTTTTAATTTATACATATATATATATATATATGCATATGTGTTTGAGTGTATAAATCTGTAAATGCATATTTATATATATAAAAAAGAGAAAGAGACTTAACATAGTATTGTCATGCACTTAATTTTTTGTTGTATTAATTAATCATGATTTGTAATTAATTTAAATAAGGGACAATGCCAGACGAAGTGTGCATTTTTAGAAATTAACGCACGCCATGAAAACCTAAAATGTCCACTACTTCGCGTCAAACGGTTACTTCCTCTATATGCATTTATGTCTGATAATGCACATTTAGTTAGGCATTATTCTGCTTATAGTGTGATCATTTATAAAAGAATGAAATACCCAATCATTATTTAATACTATATTCTTGTTATTTCTTTGGTTTAGATCCCTTATTTACAAAAGACACACTATTGATACACGATGATGGTGTATTGTCATGTTACCGTGACAAAACGCCATCGAGCCGACACCGATTGCAGCGGCAAAGGAAAGTGTATATATATGGTGATCATCATAATAGGTTGAATCAGGGATGCCGAAATTCAGGCCTGTATTCTAACAAACCTGCCGTTGAAGCTCCTTTTTAGCAGATAAGCCTTGTTTAGGTGTGCATTATCACTGCGGATTATCACTTTTTAAATTCACAGGCAGCAGCCAATCAGAATTGAGTATTCACCCGGACTATGTTATAACTATTTTTATCCTGATGTAATAATTGCTCTGAAAAGCCTCATTTTGAGGTTTTCTCATTTAAATCTGTGACACTGCAGCACACTAAAAAGATGAAAATACAACTAAAAAAGTGGCTTTATGAAGTTTATCTTATACAGGAGTCTCAAACTCAATTTACCTTGGGGCCACTGAAAGCAGAGTCCGCGCTGTATGGGGTACATTTGCGTCAAAAATATTTTTGCGTCCACTGTCTATGTCTACTGAACAAGCTTATTGAACATTTGTTCATGACTATGACTAAGCAATATCTTCTGCTTGTCCTGTGAAACGACAGGATCTAACGACATGAAATCTTACAGAAGATCTTTGATTTTTGACATCATTCCTGCACCCTTCTTTTCTGGGCGATCAGTGCCGCCAGATTTGCGTGGCTTCTGCCCGCCATTGGGCAATACGTCTTGTCTACCAGTTTCCCTTGAGATTAATAAAGTATAATTCATTCATTCACTCATTCAACTGTTGCTAAGGACTTTTCTGATGATTCGATCCAACGACAATAGCAAATGCAAAGTTTTAAGCATAAAGCAAGCTGAAACATCACAAAGCAAATACAAAGCTGTCATCAAAGAAAAAATTGCTTAGTAGACATTGAACTTTCATATTAAGGCGAGGGACGCAAAATATCGACTTGGGGGCCGCAAATGGCCCACGGGCCGCCAGTTTAAAACCCCTGATCTAATATAAGAGACGTCCAAGTCTTACTTTTAAACCACCAAGGGAGATTTCTTTAAATCTTGAACACTTGAAACAAAACACAATAACAAAACACATAGAAATAGTAGTATCAAAAAATAATTACCACAAACTTCCTATGAAAAGCACAATACATATGTTGAGATACATTATTCAACAGTTTATCACAAAGGGCCTCCGTGTACCCCATTAATTTATGTTTGCAAACTCCTCATCAGGTTTTATCCCTAACATAATGGATATGAGTTGTGGGATTGTTGGGGTTAGTTGTGTTAAAAACTACAAAGTCACACATTGATGACGTCACCATAACGACAAATACAGAGTATGCACTGCCTTCATGCACACTAAGACCTTCACTCAATGTAAGAGTTGTTTTCAGCTGAGTTCAAATAAAACTGTTGTTTAAGTAAACAGTTGGACTCGTTTTTTATATTCGAGAAAATGACAAAGTCATAGATTCAAAATAAGATTAATTTGATAAAAATAAAAAATATATACAATTTGTCTGTAATTTATAAATCACCCTCAATGCAACAATTTGACACCCCTAATATGAAGTAATATACACATACTAGTAATCTCTATGTATCTCTGCATTTTGTGAATTAATAGCCCATATTGTTAGTACTAAAAAATAGATATTGAATATTTTTGTAACTATTTTGTTTGTAATGAAACCATCTTTACACATGGCTGCCATTTTGGATTGTTCCTGTGGTTAACATGCTTTTTCTCAAAGAGGCAACCCTAAGGTACTTCCATGCCATTTGTCTGGAAAATCATCCTGACCAACTCTATTATTTACTGCATCATTACTAGATATTGTACCGTCTCAATGCCTTTTAAGTGTTTTGTGGCATTTCTTTTCATCAGTGTACATTATTCTGCAAAGTGAGCAGCGATTACATTCAGTCACCTTCTACTGTTTGGTGTACTTTCATCTGAGACTTTTCTGAACGTTGTTTTGGAATGTTTACTGTCTGAAACCATGGAAACCACACCACAATGCATAGGTGTATTCATGCAGTATAAACAACCAGCCTCCTTCTAAGAAAAATTTGAAAACATTTGCATGAAAAAAATTGTGATTTTAGGAGGCTCTATGACTCTTTTATTGTGCATAACAGAGTTAAAAAAAAGAAGAATTATTTTCCTTTTTTTAATCGCTCCATGAACACTTTGCAAAGCTTTTGTGTAAACTCTCGTCTCTGCTTCAGTGCTCAAATGAAATCTGACACACCCACTCACACACACCTGTTTTATACACCTTCATTTCATTACCTTTAACCCAGCGTTTACAAGCACATGTTTTTCTCATGCACATGTTGCATTCTCTAAACCTAATGGTTTGCCCCGAGTTCATATAAACATCCAGACATCTGTATTCACAACTTTTCAGTCATTCTCTGATGAGATTCGCAGGAGAAAAGTGTTTGTAAAACAATGTTTGTTTTCAGAATCGATTTGGGGCAGATAAGTTTACTCCAACAGTCACTTCATGTTATACAAAATGACATTCAGTGGTTTCTGGACTGAAGTTTGGCTTTATGCCTTCCACATGATGCCAAATTTGCACCATGAATTCCAGCGATAAAATCACGACTCAGACCTCAATGAGTTTCTGGATTGTTTTACCTGAAACAAACGCACAAACCATTAGATTGGTGTCGTTTGATGTCTGCCACAAAAGCTGAACAAAATGACACATAAACCATCTTTGAACTTTCTAGAACACTTAACAGATATGCAGCGGAAAACAAAAGGACAATCAGAGATGTTCCAGGTCAATTGTTCAGATGTAATATTTGTATGGCCCGCAGGCACTACCGCCCTCGCCATCACCACCCCGCTTTGACCCGACCTCACTTGATAAGGATGTCAGTGACCTCCCTTCTACCTTCGTCATATTGATTAGAGCTGTATGTGACAATTTGATATAAAATACTTTTTTTTCAAAATGGCGGCTTCTCTGTTGATTTTTTACCCATAGCAACCATTTTACACTTTGGTCGCCTAGGGATGCCGAACAGATTGACGTGAGTTTCAGAAAGATCAGGAAAGGTAAACTTTTGAGTTTCCTTAGCAACGGTGCTTATTTGTTAACCACGCACACATTCCTAAAATGTTCATAACCTACATTATATAATTTTGTTCAGCTCAAGTTTCATTTTTCTGAATATTCCAATAAAAAACGGCTTTTCATCATTTTTTGCACAGTAGGTACCCAATGATGTTCAAAAAGTTAGAAGACAATTGATATTGATCAGTTTTTTATTTGTAGCTGGTGCTAAAAGTGTTTTTTGGTTTAAATTCAAGATGGTGGCCTCTTCCCAATATCAAAGGTCAACAAAACTCCTGTGGTGGTTGTAGATTTAAGCTGGTAGCATCTGTGTGAAATAAGATCGCTCAAAGAAATGTTTCCTTTTCTCATACTGTGGGAAAACCTGAAAATCAACAAATTTCACACTTTGGCACAAAATGGCTGCCAAGGTATTGGTCGTCTGGCCATCCTATGATCATTTCAAAGCTTCCTTTGGGTATGCCCAACACATGTGTTTCGGTTTCGGTAGTGGATTTTAAAAACATATTTTTGGCTCCATTAGTGAGTTTGGCCCCATTTATTTATATATTTCATGGTGCTCCTCCCCATGACATCATTGCCCCCCCCAAAACCAAGGACGAAGACAATTTTCACTGGGTGCAAGGTCAATGCAACTTCTTGGCAGCTTTTCAGTATGTGGCCATTTTTTTGCTTAAATACGCAGTAAAAAAAGAAGTTCAAGAACAGCGTGGTATTTGCCGTCAGTGAGTGCTGCGGGCCATAATAACTGTGGAGGCATGTGAGCCAAAATAAAATAGAACATAGAAATGGGTCTAATTGTTAAACCAAGTTATCTGGTTTTATGAGCTTATGAATTTTGACAGGTATGTTGGTTGACTTTGAGGGCGGACCACTTTATGGATGCCAAAAAGTGAAGTCAGACATGTTTGTACAGTTGTGTATGAAGGTCTGTCTAAGTTTCATGCCAAACAGTTATTTTTTAACCGGAATTTTGATCTCAATTTGTGTTTTTTGAAAGTCGATTTCTACATCTGCAACTTTGCAAGTTAAAAGTGCTTGTTGACATCAGTCAAAGGTCAAAAGCAACCTTGAACAAACTGAGCATTTATAAGTGGTATATGTATTTTTTGTCTCAGTTGTCCCTGATGCTTCCAATTTACCTGATGTGAGCAAAATTTCCCATCTTCTTCCCCAGCCATCTATTCCTACACAAATGTCAAGTCCTTAACATTGTTGCTGCAAAGCATTCCAGCCCTCCTAAACGTGCTGGACCTTCACAATCGGCATTTTATAGAGACGTGTCTGTTGGAGACTAGCATTTATTCCATCATAGACAGAATACTGATGGCTAATGGGTTCATTTTGTAGTGAAATTAGGTCGAGAAATGTAGACAACACCAGGTGAACATGACCTGAAACAGAATCACCAGCGGGGACCTTTCTGTGTGGAGTTTGCATGTTCTCCACATGTTTGTGTGGTTACTGGCTTCTTCTGGAACTCTGGCTTCCTCCCACCATCCCAAGACATGCTTCATAGGTTAATTGGTAACTTTAAATTGCCCCCGTGTGTGGGGGTGAGTGTGTATGGGTGTGTGACTGAGGCCTTGTGACGGACTAGCGACCTGTTAAGCCTCGTTCCCACTGAGTGGTCGAAAGGGCTGGAGTTGTACGGGACGGTTGTACGACTAGAAAAGCAACAACAATGGACGCCATCCAGCAGCTTGTCTTGTTCTTGCTTTACTTCTGGTACTTAATGTATAACAAGAGTTTGATGTTGTTTGTAAGAAGATTGCAGGCGGCTAAGAAGAATGCCGCCGTAAAGAGGAAAACGGAAGCGCAAGCTTACCGCTATACTGGTGCTTTCAAATGTCGTCATCATTTTCTGCAAATCAACGGGTGGCAACATTGACTCCACCCCCTACTATTCTATTTCTATTATTTTACAACGAATGGGGCCTTCAAGAGATACGGGTCAGAACTGTTTAATGGGTCCATTTAATAACAGAAACGCTTGAAACAATGGATCGGACCGTACCGTACCGCTTAATGGATATTAGGTTTTAGAGACCGGCGTCTAAAGTTGCAAGCACCTGTTCGACGCAGCGTTTTTTTGGCTACCAGCATGAGTTAAACTTTCCACGATTGGGAGATTTATGGTATTTACTAAACAACAATCCAACGAATGGCTCAAAATGTGTGCAATCCACAGTAGTTTGAATCATCCAAACGGAGTCATGCTGTTTTGGTAATGTTAGTTCTGTATTGAGAAAGCAATCATAGCACTGTTCTTAGAGATTCTTTAGGATAACTGAGCTCCTCACCCTGTTGTTCACCTTTTGGCACTACAAGTCAGGGATCACCACAGCGAATCAGCTTTCACCAATCCATACATTTGGTTTGGCAGAGAGTTTTATGCCAAATATATTTCCTGGCAGAACCCGGTACAACTCAAGCTCCTCTGTGGCTACTTGGTTAGGCTTGAAGGGTCTTGCCAAAGGACCCACGCTTGATGAAGCTCATTGCGCCCCCTGGAATATGAACCCTCGTCTCCCAGGTGCCAGTTCTACACACTGTCAACGTAGCCATCCAGCCGCTGAACCCCTCACCCCATACCTTCTGAAAATGATCAGTCAGATCCTTAGTTTCAATAAGATTTTGGAACTGGAACTCCAACGTTTGACCAGTCAGTATCTGCTGTACACAAACCTTGACTGCAGTATATTTATATCCACAAAAACAATGAAGCTCTGCTGAAGCTGGGCTTGCAGATAAGTTTTACAGCAGGTAATCCTAACTTTCAAGCTTCTTAGTGGAAACTATAGCTGGACTCTTCATTCTTCTGTCAGAGTGGGGCGCATGGGGGGAGTTTCTGGATCCCAAACAATTCCCAACCACTTAGAGGCCTCCCTGATTTTTAAGATACCAATCAGAACATCCACATACAAAATTGATGACCCTTTGGTACAATGCAATATTAGGTTACAAAGAAGTTGGTCACTCAGGATGGCTTCAGCTCAATGATACAATCTGAAAAAAGAGCCCCCAGGGTGAGTTTAATGGTACGGTTCCTATTCCAGCTTAAGCTCTCGAGGGAAAGCAAATGTTCATGTACCCCTGAATTATAAATGGGATTGATTTTGAGGAGTTTTTAGGCACACGGCCAACCTAAGCTGAAAGGCCTTGGGACTTTGAACACATGGTCCAGTTTATGCATCTGACGTTTCGGCTCAAACATTGACTACATCCCAGTGGAAAGAGAAAGAGGTTAAGGAGTGTAACATGGGGTAAGCATGCGTGTAGTCAGGTGCTATTTTCCAAAAAAAGTATAAAAAAGCTTGTTGGCTAACCTCGTGTTTCACACACACTGTTGTGCCTGTTCATAATAAACGGCTCCAGGTTATGATAATAGAACCAAAAGTGAAAATAGGTTTCTAAATATTCTGCCTTATCCAGATCAAATTAACCAAAGTATCATTTTTCAGTTCCGTCTTTGTAGATGGCCCCTTTAATATTTGGCAAACATGTTGTCAAAGTCTGTGATTTACAACAAAGCAGGCGGTTTAACTGCCTGGATTACCCCCGTGATATGTTTCTAAGTTCTTCAGAGGCTTCGGTGGGAACCTTTAGATCTGAATGAGTTTTGGTAGTTCACAGCGCACACACAGGAAAAGGGGTTTCTCTGTAGTGTAACTAAAGCACTGACACATCTCACAGGACTCAGGGTTTTGGGGTTAGAAGTGTTTCATGCTAGTTTTGGCCTTTCGCTTACTTCAAACACAGGAACGTTTGCCAAAGCTCTCCAAATACAAGTCTAATTATTTCTATAAAAAGAAAACATAGCAGCGTTTTCTTAGAAAATTATATAAAAATATATCATATGAATGGCATAAAAAGCTAATTACATTATTATTAATATGATATGTTCATATAATTAGGGAGCAGGGAAATGTCATTGAATTTATGCAGGTATATAATTACTATGGCATTTTGTTTGCACCCCCAAATTAAGATCGACCTTCATGATTATTTTGTCTTTAAGCATCAAAACATAAAGTTATTTTATAATTCACTCCAAGGTTTAGTTAAACGAGCAATTACCGAAGCTTTAAAGCTTCAAATCCTGATACCAAATATGATTTCAGTTTTGATGATTTACTGACCCCTCCCCCGTCGTGTTCCAAACAGGAAGCACCCACTCGTCCCAAAAAGCCAGATCTAATTCTATCCAAAAAAACAACATTTTCCAATTACACATTTTCCTTTAAATCATAGTTACATGAATAAACACAAACCAACTCATGCAGTTAGTCATTTGAACACACGGTGATGGATGAGAACAATACTTTGATTTACAGCAGAGATATTCAGATTTCTGCCACGGCACTAGTGCTCATCATCATCTATCAAAGGAGACGTCGGCATCTTATTCAGACCATGGAGCAGCGAGCAATAGTATGCAATATCAACTCTCAGTTGTAAATTTTATCATCCAAGAAAAATTTTTTTTACCATTTTGGAGTTTTTCTGTTGGCACATCACCGATTGCAAATATGCTGTAAATTTATACAATAAAATGCTTTTTTCTTACAATAACAAAAAATGTTGCAAAAAAAGCAATGTAAAGATTCAGTTGGCTGTACTTTATTTTCTCCTACAGCTACAGAAAACATAACTTTTGGCGATAAACTTCTGTTAACCAACTCCTCGCTATTTTTGATCAAATTTCCCATAAAAATGTGGAATAATCAGTATTTTATTGGTAAAATACCAAAAAAAGAAAACAACATAAAACCTGATTCTGATGCAGAATATTTTATAAACCCCCAACAGCTTTTTAAAAGTATTTGTACAACAATAAAAACTGAAGAAAAACATTGACATGTGAATAAAAGATCTTTATAGACGGTGTATTGTGAGTTTAATGAAACATGCCTCATGTCGTTGATTGGGATCGTACCAAAAAGTCCCACAAACACAAAAAGTTCAGCGACTCTTTCACTGTGAAGTTACGGCGCCCTGATATTTCTTCCACTAACCCAGACAATAATGATGTTATTAGGAGGTCGCGCTGCTCGTCTGTGCACCCGGTCAGGAGCTCAGACTTGGCCCGGTGCCAGGCTCTGATGGGTATCTGCATGCTTTTGGAGCGAGTACTCTGACTCATTACAGCAGTTCTGCAAATAGAAACCCAACTAAAGGAAATGTCTCAGATCAAATCACAATGAAAGTATTTTTTTAACCATTTCCCCAGTACATGCACACACACTTGCTTCACACAGAGACTTTGTCCTCAGAGAGTTGAAGCTTTGCGGGTGACATTAAGAAAATCATGTTTTAGGTGGTTGTAGCATGTTCTTGTGGCACTTCTGATGATGGACACACTGTATATAAGAGAGTGATTCCTGGTCTGGGACCAGGAATCCATATTTCGAGATGGTCTCTGTTTGTTTCTAATTGGACTGAAATCCGGTTCCCTCTGACATTCCCCAATCTGGAAAGGCTCCCTCCTCTGAGCACAACAATTGGACACATATGAAGTTTGAAAAAGTGAACCATCCCGACAAGGATTTCTAAGCACAGGACTGGCAGCCCATCCATAACTTCTGCCTCCTTTTTACCTGTAATTCTTGGTCAATGACCAGATCACGTAGTTTGGTTTACAGGCTTTAGTTTGAAACAGAGATCTCTGGTATGGCAGTCTGAATAAAGACAAAATGTAAGGTTCAGGTCTAGATCTGGACCAAACTCGTGTTAAACTGACTCAGTCCGGACCAAGGGACTTTTCAAGTCTGAATACACCCTAGAACAATTTTTAACGTGATGCGAATTGTTTCTCACACATTTTCCCCGACAATCTACGCCATCAGTGTACTTTCTTAGTCGTCGCCTCCTTAGTGACCACCTTGTAGCATATCTCCGCTGTACCAAAGCAGCAGTAAAAAGTGTAGTACCTAACCTTGATGCAGACATTCAAAGTTGGTCAGAGAAATATCAAGTTTGAATAAGTGAACTATCCTCAGAAGGATTTCAAAGTGCAGGACTGGTATGACTTTTATAATTTCCACTTCTTGCTTCTTTGTTCTGCCCTTGTCATTCCTGGCCAATGACTGAAGAGATCTGGAGTCATGCAGTTTTGTTTACAAGCTTTGGTTCGAAACAGAAATCTACGGTAGATGGCAGGCTGGATAAAGAAAGGTTCAGGACTCGATCTGGGCCAAATTAGGCGGACTCTGTCTGGACCAAGGGACTTTTTTAGTCTGATAATACCCCAACCTTTTTGTGGCTGCGGTCCTGTCAATCCATGAGGATTTTACCACAGCCTGGGGTGTGGGCTAAAAATAAGTAAGCCATCTTCACAGGGATCTATCTCTCATTGTTTTGCCCCACCCTCATTATTCCTGGCCAATGACTGAAGAGATCTTTAGTCATGGGGTTTAGTTTACAAGCTTTGGTTTAAAACAGATGTCCAGATGATGGGAGTCTGAACAAAGACCAAACAAGTTTTGAGACTCAATCCGGACCAAATTGAAAGAACTCAGTCTGGACCTACGGACTTTTCCAGTCTGAAGACACCCTTTACTGGACCAGTTCCTACTTCTGCACCTTCCTGCCTTTGTGTTAGAGCATCAGAAGAAAGAATGGACCTTTTGGGTTGATCTGCAGCTCATACTCTGTGACTCAAAACAAGTTGAAGAAGTACAATAACTTCAGCTTCACTGCTCCCTCAGGCTACATCCAGGCTGCAGTGTGGCTGTTAATCTTGATGATACAATGGCTCCGCTGTGGCTGCAATACTCGCCCAAATCTCTTTTACCCTCAATTTAGGTGACACACATCAAATCTTTTATTTGTTGTCTCATCTTTTCACTTTTGTCCAGATCTCTAAATCTTTGTGGTACAGGAGAGGAAAAGTGCCATTCCAAATGCTTCTAAAAACAGATTCTGTCCACAAATCAGTGAGTAAATGTCTCGGATTATGTTCCGTCTGTGCTTAAAGGCTAAAGGATTTTTTTATTATCATATGACAGAGATATTGCATTGTTTTTTAGACTGTCTGTGCAGAGAAAAGAATTGGCATACAGCTTTTTTAGAGGCTTATTGTGACACAAAATGCTTAAAAACAGATGTTCATGCAGCTTTAAGAGTACTGGGTTTATGCTGAGTTTTTTAAACTGAGATGATGACCTTTGAATGCAACGAGAGCATGGCTGTGTGTCGTTGTGTTGCGCTGCATATTTCAGTATGGAGGCCTCATATTATGACATCAGCCTGCTGTGTACGACTCCCCGGAGCTCCAATGCAGTCCAAAAATAAGAAATCTGCTCATGACCTTTTTCTGTCAGTGAAGTGTTCAAACAGAGTTTTTTTCAGATATCTGTGTGTATAATATAATTGCTGTGTAAAGGTCAAGGGTGCTTCATTTTAATATGGTTCTATTGGTTTCTTTAGGCTGACAGTAACAAACACCAACATTGAAATGATGAGAGACCCAGTTATTAGCTACAGAATAAGGAACAGCTCTGTTTTGTAAAGACAAGACAGAACAAACTTGGAAGGGATTTGATCCTCTTTAATTAGCCAGTTGACTTAATTGTTGTCAAATTAGGGTCAATGTTACAGTTGTTTCTTGGTTATTGCTGCTGCGAATTTGAACAACTTTAACAATCATTAGAAGAATAATACACACAATAAAATACATGAATTGCTTTGATCATAGATGGGTCTCCTGATCAAAAACTGAGACTATGGTGAATTAATTATTGGAACACTTTTCAAACATCTATGTCTATTTTACTACATGCTTTAAAAGTGAGGCAAACATTTCAAGTTACAAGTTACTTGTTGAACGGAGGTCTGTGTTTTATAGATTCAATCCATTTTCAGAATACTGAATGTCTTGATTAAGGAACTAAAACACTCTTCTGGAGGCCTTTTCAGGTAGACTTTAGAGCAAATTAGAGCTTCTGTTAACAGTTATCTAAACGTCTTTGTTGTCAAATTTTACAAGATGACTAAATATTATGTATCACAAATTACCATTTAAATGTTGTTTTGGAGTCTTAAGCAAAACAGAGACAAAACTTTAGCCAACGATATCACGTGTGGCAGCTGTTGGGCAAATCTAGTAAAGGTTATAAACTTTGGATTTTGTTTTTTCTTTCTTGGACGTTTAAGTTTTCTTTTAGAACCAATCAGTTCTTGATACAATTAGCTGAAAGGTTGATCTTTTTCATGCAGTTTAGAGGGAAATCACTGAAATATAAAAAGTTTTTTTTTCTTTGCTAAATTCAATCAACTGTAATCTGAGTATTTCCTCTCAAGTTCTTCTCCCATCAAACTTCTTTTTACAGCAGATGATGGTTAGAAATCAATAGGACAAACAATCTTCAGTGTTTGTGACTTTGCCATTTAAAAAAAAATGTTTTAATTGTAGTGGGAGTGCAGGTGTGTTTTGCATTGTCTTTGAGTTTCTTGGCGACCTTAACGGATGTCACGAAACGGAACATACAACTGTCATATGTAATGTTAAGTGTATGATGAAGGTGCTGGACTGACGCATCGCGACCTACGCTCAAATCGCGCCACAGGACCTCAGATTGTATCTGTACATTGACTTAAAGAGCCATTGGGGCTCAATTTCTGCTGATCAAAACCTAGAAGGAGCCCCATAGTTTTACTTTAGCCTGTAAGAAATTTGGATTTACATTCATGACCTTCTGTTTTTTAGTGATACATATGAATTATGTCTATTTTTTGGTATGAACAAAAGCAAAAATGTAAAAGGAGCCTAGAATCTCTCAAATTTTTTTTTTTAAATAACCAATGTTGTGCTGCACAAAAAATATGTGTTTTTAACTCATAAAAGATCAAACTTTTTATTAAAGTTTTGCTTTGCATATAAAATCTGTTCATTCTGGAGGTAGAGTTGAGCAAACAAGACGTCTTCAGGTGAACAGGGATGTGAAAACCTACATAGTTTATCATCTATGTGAACCTCAGACATCAAATCTAAATCAAATAAATTCCAATTAAGTAATCAATTCTTTAAAAAAATGCTACTTTATTTTTTAATTCTTTTTCTCCTCTATGTCCTCATCAGTCTTACAATGGGTGTTTCTCTGAACTAAACTTACCTTAAAGTGTTAGTAATGGCCTGGGACAAAGCTAAAATAAGT
>NC_050530.1:17849557-17889661 GCF_002922805.2 Oryzias melastigma | reverse complement strand
TATCAACCCCGGTATGTCGCAAAACCTGATTTTTGGAACAGACCCCCGTTAAACGAGCGTGTCAACAAATCCAGACACTGAAGCTCCAATCATGCGAGCGCTTAATGACGTATGATGCGATGGTGGCGTGCATGTCAGTGAGAACGCGGAGCTGGATTCCTCCCAGCAGCTCTGAGGCAGAGCGGAGCACCGAGGCCGGCTCCACTGTGGGAAACAGCCTCTGTGTTATTGTACGTGCAATGAATTGGTGGTGACGCGTTTGTTTATAACCCTGACTAAATAATGGGAACATTAAATATTTGGTGCAAATAACAATACTCTATTTCCTTGCCACCACAGAAATAAAAACCCATCACATGGATATTAAAGAAATAAGCCAATAAGGTGAGAAATAATTACATTTTCTGGATATTCAGTAGATTTTCCTAATTTTATGCTGCAGAGCAGAGTTGTCATTCCCTTAACTATGAGTTTCTTGGACAGCCGTCAAAGTTAGAGGAAATTCGGCATTTTCCATTGGAAATTTGGTGCTTGGAACATTTAAAATGTTTGATCCAGGAAAAACACGTTAAAGTGCGGATCAAGCTGTGCCATAATGACGTGTAGTGCACTCCAAACCTCTACAATTTAAAAAGAACCACCATCCCCTCGCTCTAAGACGGACTGTAGGACAGAATTGTTACAAGTCTCATGGTCATTTTCAAACTTTCTATGCAGGGTCTCCCAGAAGAAGAAAAGGAAAAAGTCAGGACATGCGAGGATCAAACACAGGAATAAGGAATAATAAACATCACAAGAAGGGCTGTTATGGCCCAGCGGAGTCTGACTGACAGACGGCATGGTGGCTGGCATGTAAAACACAGAGGTCAGGACTATTCACTGCCTTTCCTGTTTATATGTGGCGTGATTTGTTTTGGGCTGCATTCGCCGGCCGAGCGTGAGGACTGTTTATAAATGGCTGACTGACAGAGGGAGCGGGACGGATGTGAGGGGAGGAGAGGCTCGCCGGTATCATCTGAGATCCTGAAGCTGGCGTTTGTGGTTTTCAAACACCAGAACGCACCGAGAGGTCGTTCGGAAAGACCCTGGGAAAAGTTACCAGTCACTGAGTATTATGAGAATGGTTGTTAACAACTCACATTTTCTTTTTTTTAAATGAGGGTTTTTTTTTCAATTCAGTGTATAATGATAATAATAAAAGATTATTTAAGTTACTTTTTTGAAGTAAATTTGATTTTCCCACTAAATTATCTGTTTCCTAATGTTCAGAAATGTTAAAAGAAGCAATTGACTGAATTCTTCCAACTAAAACCTTTTTGTCTGTCACTCTTTCCTTTACTGATCAAATGATAAAGAGGGAAGTGTTTCCAAAATTCAAAATAAGCAAACTGTGTGACTTTAACATCAGAAAGACACATTTTTCCACTCACAACTGAAACTACATAATGCTATAAGTTGCTCTTTATCAGAGGCTGTTAACAGATTTAAAGTAAAGATATAAAATGAGTAGTTACATTAATTAAAGCAGCAAGTGGCATTTTGGCGGTATCCTCCGCCTCCGTATTTTGACCCGCCCTCACTGAATGGCTGCATGCGACAATTTCATTTAAAAAAAAAATCAAAATGGCGGCTTTTCCATCAATTTATCTCCATAGCAACCATTTTATTTTTTGTTCGGTTGGGGTTGACAAACATGTCTATGTAAGTTTTAGAAGGATCAGAAAAAGTGAACTTTTGCATTTCCTTGGCAACAGAGGTTTTTGTGTCACCCACATTCCTTTCGTCTTCATATTGTATTTTAAATCATTTTGTTCAGCTTGAGGTAACGACTCATTTAATAAATGTTCACAATTTTCTGGTAAAATATGTGAGAGCAATTGGGGAACAAACCTTTTGCGATCTCACAACGCAAACATCATTAAAAATCTACTTCAAAGAAAGTTTTTTGCCTCCATATTGTGCGAAATTTCACATTTTGCCACAAAATGGTCACAGAGGCCATTCCATAATCATTTCAAAACTTCCTTTTGATATCCGTTACATGTGCTATTTGTTTTAAATACTGCCAGTAGAGATTAAATAGTTTTTTTTTTCCCCCCAGTTTCTTCGGATTTTCTTTTTTGCATGTTGTGCCACAATAGCAACATCTACTATTGTATTATCACAGGAAAACACGTCTGTAACTCAAAAAGAAATGACAAATACTTTTTTGTCATCACAAATAATGAATCTGTTACTCAAGATTATGAAATCTACCATCGTATCTACTATCTTATCACAAAAACTGAGATTTTTACTCATGATAACGATATTTACTTTTGTGTTAGCACATAAAAACGAGTCTTTTATTCATGATAATGACACCTATTGTCGTGTTATCCCACATAATGAGTCTTTTAGTTACAAAAATGAAATCTACTTTTGTTTTTTCTGAGGGATATTATTTCATCAAAGGTGAATTTCATCCCCCATAAAGATCCCTACTGATTATACTTTGTTTGCATTTGCATGTGAAGCCATCAAACCTAATATTTCATGTAAATCCAGAGTTTCCGATGTATTTGTGTTAAAAGTATTGACAAAGGTTTAACACAATATGTATAGATCAATAGAGATAAAAGTTAAATATGAAACTGAATTGTATATTGTAAAAATCCAGAATGCCAACGATGACCTACAGCTGGAGATCTGAACCTCTTGAGTGTTGCTGGTTCAATCCCTGGAAGCCACAGTGGTTGACCTCGTATTGCCTCATTGGAGCTGCTGAGCGGCTGCAGGGTAAATCTCTGTTTTTGCTGGCAGGCCTCCAGGTGTGAATGTGTACAGTCTGCTCTTAAAACCCAGAGCTCTACTGTATGTTTTATAGATGTATTTTCGTTAGACTGGAAGAATGTGGTTTTATCTGAATTTTGTAACTTTAAGTGAAGAAGGATTGGCATTTGACTTCTCCGTAATGCTTTTCTGCATCTCCAAATCAATCTTTATTTGTATAGCACTTTTCCAAAAAACAATTTCACTCAAAGTGCTTTAAATAACACCCCCCAGTGAGATAAAAGCCCAGGTCACCCCTCACATACTGCCACCTCTCTGCAGCGGCAAGGCGGCAAGAAGCAAATTCGCCGTGCGATGAAAGAGGGGCGGGGCCACCGGTTTGTGGCTCAGAGATTGAAGAGCTGATTTAATAGGAACAGCCACCATAAAAAAAAATAATAAAATCAAAAAAGCAACACCCAAAAAGTCAATTTTTGACACGGGGCTCTTAACTATGCGTCAATATGTGATGACTTGGGAATGAAAATGTGTCGATTTGGGAAGATGTAGGCATTATATTTTATTACTAAAGAACCAAAATTGGCACCGATTAGGGACAGCTTTGACACCGGAACTGAATAAAACCCAACCGGTGCTGACCCATCATTAGGGAAACTTAAAGATATTTGGGGCTTAACAGTTTAATATACTGTAAACTCATGGGTAGAGGTTGAGAATAAAACTACATACTGAAATATTTCTTAAAACAAAATAAATTACACTTATTCACTGATACGGTTGTGTTGCTGTTCAACACATGGGACTTCCAAAATAACAATTTTTAAGCAATAATGTCAAAGTTGACCAAAGTAGAGGACCACATTTGTGGCAGAACCTTAAAGTTTAAATAAACAAACTGAAAGAATGACAAAACCATGAACAAAGACAGCAGCAAGTTGAGTTGATGACCAAACCAAACAGACACTTAAATACACGGAGGATGACTGACGTAAATGAAGACAGCTGTGGATGATTAGCAACGTGAACCTGGTGTGACTGAAAAGTACAGAAGATAACATGATCCAAGAGAACTCAAAGGAAAACAAAGCAAACAGAGTGCAGTCCTCACAAATATACTTTATTGGTTTCATACCAAGACCCAGTATTTGGTGGTTGTGAGGAGGATAAAATGTCACCGGAACCAAATGATCAGGACAGTTTTGCAGATCTGATCAGAAAGAACAAATGTCTTTCTGATCTATAGGCTTCTTTTCAATCGCTCCTCCACATTGTGCATCACAATACACTAGGGCTGAAAACAAATCACAGCCATTTCCACAATGTGTTTTTTTTTTGTGTGTCATGTCTTGCTTCCTGTGGGCGCCACAGCAGAACATTTCTCATAATGAGATCACATCTCCGGCAACCAAAACTCCAGTTTGAGAAGCGCGCACGAGCCTCTGCCAGCCAAAAACCAGTCAAATCCCAAATGGAAGGAGTCTCTCACGTCATGGAGGAGGATGTTGTTAAATCTGTGAGGTTGGCAGGAAATGGACTGGGAGGTGAACGGTCCATGAATGAAGGAGCTGGCCCAGTTCATGCATCTGTATGAGCAGCATCCATGGAAAACATCCAGACTCGGCTCTCTGGACGGCGTCCAGAAAGTTGCACATGTTTGAACAAGCTCATATAAAGTCGCTGGCATGTTTTGTAACATCACTTTAATGATTGTGCTGCAGAGAAAGTCCAGCAACAATAGAAAAAACAAGTCGAATGAGATGTAATTGTTGTTTCTGAGATCCAGAGAGGCTGTGATTACAAAAAACAACTGTGTCCAGAACATGATCTCCAGAAACATGGCAGACTTTTCATATTAAACTTTTAATGTGGACCTGTACAAAAGTCTCAGGCAGCCAAGGAGTCTGACTCTCTTGTAAACTTTTGAACTCTTGTAAAGTGGTTCGGAGCTGTAATTCTCCAGGCTCCCCAAAGGACTTTTAAACTTTTCCTGTTTGTTTTTTAGGGCATTTTCAGTTCATTTTCTTGTCTTCAATGTAAAAATTGGGAATATCTTCAGTTTTGTGTAGAAACAACACAAAATGCACAAGTTTGTTAGAAGTTTTATCAATTTCTCTTAACATTTGTGTCAGAAATCGTTGCCAATATCTGTATCAGTTGGAAATAACTATAAACACAAAATCTATCAAAAATAAATAGAAGATTTATTATTCCCTGCTGAGAAAATTCAGCAACGTAGCAGCTTGTAAATTAGAACACAAAAGTACATATTAAGCTACTTTCAGGTCAGGCATTTGATGCAGGTTCTTGAACATGCCAAACAAGTATTGTTGAATGCATGTTTAGCATTTCCTATCTGTTTGTTGCTGTCTGATACTAGTGCGTGTACTCACAGTTGGAAGAGGCTTGGTGCCAAATGTCGAAGCGGTGCAAATCTTTTTCGTTCACAGCTCTATTCTGATGTATGAAAGACAAATTCCCTCAACTATTCATTTCTTCTCCATGATCTATTTTCCAACACTTGGCACCTTCAGTGAATTAAAGAGGACGTCATCCACCCGTCACTGCCAAATCTGAGTCTCTGATTGGGCAAACTTCAACCTGGTTTACCTGCAATGCGGTTTTGTATTGTATTGTTGTAGATCTTGCATAGAGTTTTGAACGCAAAGCCCAAAATGCTCGCTTAAATTGGCTTTTTTATGAAAGTTCTTGAATGCACATTGCTGAAGGTGGCGTAAACGTAGCTTTACACTTTTACATGCAATCATTTATTCTTTTCACCCAAATGTGATGAAAATGCATAGAATGTGACTAGAGGACCTGGTTGTAGAGGACAAGATGGCGCCCAGACATCAGTAGCTGGAACTGGAAGTCCGCCCACCGAGAGGGTTTGTCCTCTCTCGGTGGGTGGAGTGCTCCTGCCTCAGGAGGAAGAGTTTAAATATCTAAGGGTCTTGTTCATGAGTGAGGGAAGATTGGAGCGTGAGATCGACAGGAACGGGATTCGCAATTATGCGGTCGCTGTACCGGTCCGATGTGGTGAAGAGAGAGGTGAACCAGAAAGCAAAGCTCTCAATTTACTGGTTGATCTTGGTTCCAATACTCACCTGTATTCATGAGCTCTGGATCATGACCAAAAGAACAAGATTTCAAATAAAAGGAGCTGAAATGAGCTTCCTCTGGAGGGTGGCTGGGCGCTTCCTTAGAGATAGAGTGAGAAGCTCGGTCACCCGGAGAGAGCTCGGAGTAGATCCGCTGCTCCTTAACATCCAGAGGAGCCACTTGAGGTGGCTGGTCCGGATGCCTCCTGAACGCATCCCTGGTGAGGTGTTCTGGGCATGTCCCACTAGGCAGTGAAGACCAAGGACACGCTGGAGAGACTATGTCTCTCAGCTGGCCTGGGTACACCTCGGGGTCCCTCAGAGGAGCTGGAGGAAGTGGCCGGGTAGATGGAAGTCTAGGCAACTGCACTGTTGCCCCGCGACCCGGTCCTGGATGAGTAGAAGAAGATGGATTGATGGATGGATGGAAGTCCAAAACAAGAAGTTCACAAACCCCTCATCCCACATTCTGGTCCAAAAATACACCTTTTTATTAAAAAAAAAAAACTAACTGGTGACCCTGGCAATTATGTTTTTTCTTTTCTTCACTTTTTAAGTTTTAAGCCTTTTATAGCGATTGTGTCTCTGACAAAACCTACTATGCCCTCTGACTTACCCTAACTCCTTAAAGGGGCCCTACCATGAAAATTCTACTTTTTGAGGTTTTAAATATATTTTACTGTTCATTCCTCACTATAAAGAACCCCAAAGCACCATTTTGATTCGTTCATGCATTTAAGAGTAATCCTCTAAAAACCTGCACTATCTGCAGCAGCCCCTCCCATAGCCACAAAAACAAGCGGTTGGGAACGTGCTGACGTAAGATCGATGTCATCTACTCCCTCCAGGAAGAGTCTGTTATGACAGCTCCGCCCCCAGACTAACACAACCCTCAAGTTAGTCACTCATCCTTTGATGATCAGCAAAAAAATGTCCATTTTAGATGCAGAATATCATACATCTCCCTATCCTGTCTTCAATAAATTCCGGCTCAAACAGGTGTTTGTTACTTTTTTCCGTAGTGCTCCTTTAAGCCCCCCCCCCCAAATTTGCCAAATATAATGTAAAACTCTGAGCTTATTTTAACTTTTATATTTTGAGCATCACACGAGTTTCTGAGAAAAATGGTCGATTTATGCTTGTATGCACTAAATATACAAAAAATGTTTTAATTATTTACCTCAGAATGTGGTGTATTTTTACCAAACACTACAATAATTTCTGTTCAGCATCATATGAGAGTATTTATGTATTTTCTACTCTCATATATCCAGTCATCATTGAAGCTTCTGTTTTTAAGCCTGCTTCCTGTAATAAATCCCTTTCACATGTTATTCCGCATCCACCCTTCCGTTCTGTGTTGGACTCGCCCTCTGTATTGCTAAACCTTTTGGAAACAGTTTTTAAAACCTTCTCATCAGATTTCTACAGCGTGATTTTTGTTTACATGTGGAAATATACACCGTCTCATCAGTTGGATTTCATTTTGTTGCTGTGCTTCTCCGAACGTTGGCTCGACAACAGAGGAGCAGATCCACATGACACGATAAATAAACCAAATAAACGAAAAAATAAATAAATAAATCAGGTAGAGTGCATTACAGCGGAGACGCCAAACAAACAGTACATAAAAGCATCCTTTCAAAATAAAACTGGAAGTCATGTCAACTCAAGAAAAAAGCAAATATGAACTCAAATGGGACAAAATCCCCTGAAAAAATATAAAGTTGATTTACGACATGACAACACCAAGCCACATTTATCGAGACTTTATCCTGACCACAGACGTAAACGTTCTACTGTGAGAGGTTTCGATGTTGTTTTCCATTGGCTTTTCTTCCTCTTGTGAAAATAAAGTCAGATAATCACACCAACAACAGCATGAATGCCACATGGAAACGTCAGGGGAGGAAAACGATACACTGGAATAGAAAAAAACTTTCCGGCTTGTTTTGACTTGTTTAATCTAACAATTGTAGGAGATTTTCCCAAACAAACAGGAAACGGTATACAGCTCAGCCCTGTGGCATCAATAGATGTTTGTTCCTAATGATGATACCTGAGGTACCCAAAGAATCCATGAGAGTCCCGGCTTCACACGAAACACCCCACACCCATCCACACAGACTGTGTAAAGAGAAAAACACAATATTCTCATTATATACTCTCTCATTCCAGTCTGACAATGAAAAGTTTATTTCCACCTTTACTTAAAGAAACATAAATAATTTTAATCCTTGGAATTTTTCCAGTAGATTTGGATCATATTACATTTAAATAAAGTTGGCAAAAACAAACAAGAAAATGAATATTGGTTGATGATGTTTTTAAACCAGCCTTGGTGGAAGAAAGACACTTTTGGGCAGGTTTTTTACTTGTAGTTTGCAAAAATATATATATTATTTCTAAGCAAACATCTTCCTAAATTAATGGTTGCCTGTTACATTACTCTAAAAATGTAATGTAATGTTCAATCTGAATTCCAGACCAAGTTGGGACTTTAAAAAAGTGAACATCTTATTTTGTTACCTTCACAAGTGTCCCACTTCCTCTCTCTTCTGTCTATTTTCTAACTTTTATCATATATAAGGCGTACCGGACAATAAATGGTAAATGGTGTTTACTTGTATAGCGCTTTTTTGCCTTCACAGACCCATTCACACATTCATCCATTCACACACTGATGGCGGCTTTGCTGCTGAACACTGGCGCCAAGCTTCCACCAGAGGCACTGTGGGGCTCAGTGTCGTGGTCAAGGACAAGGTAACGATTCAGTCAAGCCACGATTCGATTCGATCCTAAGTTTTAATGTCACGGTTTCGATTTTCTCCATTTTTTTTCAAACCAATGATTTAAAGGTATTTTAAGGCCAGGTATGTTTTGTTTTTGTCCCTTAAATCAAACTTTATGTTTTCCTATTAACAAAAAGGATTCAATACAAGTAAACATTTAGACATAATACTGAAATGATCACAAATCCTTACTTGGTTCATGTTGTTCTACACATGTGATGGACCGCTATGCACTAAGTGCACACTTGCCCGATGGGTAAAGAGAGTTAATAAAAAAAAAGAGCACGGCTCCCGGGAAAAAGTCTGAAGGGAAACAGTCGAGAGGCTGCGTCGTCACCCATGGCTGTTGGGCAAAGAAATAATAATATTACTGATTAAATGTTTCACAGGATTTGCTGGGAACCAAAGAAGGATTCTTCAGAAGACAGAATCTCTCAGAAGTTCACTTGAAATAAGGAAGATAATTGGTTTTAGAGTTCCCTCAAACTGCCATCTACAAACCATTAGTGCTTGCAGCTCAAGTGGCTTCAACACACATGGAAAAAAAAACATGAGAGAGATAAACACATTTTAATTTTTTAAGTATTCAGGTTTAGTTTTCTGGTTTCATACATTTAAGGCGTGTGGAGTACATATATATGTTTGTAATGCTCTGCTCTGGGGTTTCTGTTTTAGCCTGTTAACACTTCACACCTGGTTCCCATTTATTGCATGAGCCAAGTCCATTAACAAGTCACTCTGTGTTTAAGGTCACGGTTTCAATTGCTCACACCTTGATCCTTCTGACACTTTTCCTGTCTGTCAGTTATGTTATGCTTTTAAATAGTTATTCCGTTTGTGATACATTCATGACCTTCTCTGTCTGTAAGTGTTGGATAACTTTAACATCTCTCAAAGTCATCATCTGACTATTACACTGCAGGGACCTGGCGATCTGTTTCTAAGATGTTTTGCATCCTGTCTCAGTTCTAGTGATGGGTAGATGAAGCTTCATGAAGCATTGAAGTCTTTCATTTAATTGGTTCACACCAGTGCAAAGCTTCATAAGGCCCCATTTGCTCTAGTTCAGGGGTCTGCAACCTGTGGTTAGAGAGCCACATGTGGCTCTTTTATCTCTCCATGGTGGCTCTCTGGCTGAAGAAAAATAAGACAGTAATTTTCAAAGATTTGGAGATTAGCTATTATTTTAGCAACATGCTAACGTTTTTGGCTAATTTGTTGTTTACTGGGGTTTTAAGCTAATTTAGAGTTTAGCTTCTATTTTAGAAACAGGCTAACTTTTTTAACTAAATTAGTTTACTGAGGAATTTTAGGCTATTTAGATGCTCAGCTAGTAATTGAGCAATGAGCTAGCTTTTTGGGGGCTAATTTGGCCTCTAATTAAATTTGTTATGCTAATTTGGAGTTTAGCACATATTTTGGCAATATCCTAACATTTTTGGCTAATTGTTTTCTACTAGAGTTTTTAGGCTAATTTAGAGTTTCACTTTTATTTCAGCAACATGCTAACGTTTTGGGCTAATTTGTCATTTACTGGGGTTTTAGGCTAATTTAGAATATAGCTTCTATTTTACAAACAGGCTAACTTTTTTGACGAATTTAGTTTACTGAGGAATTTTAGGCTAGGAGTTTACCTAGTAATTAAGCAACGAGCTAACTTTTTCACTAATTTTGCTTCTACTAAAGGTTAAAGGTAAAAACGTAAAAAAAAAAATCCCATTTTGAGAAATGCTAGTTCTTCTTATATTTTTCCTTTTGTCCGTGCCAAAAAATAGACATAATTTATATTTAAAAAAAAAAAAAAAGTAAAAAAAGAAAAGACGGTCATGAATGCAAATCCAAATTTCTTAACAGCTAAAATAAGACTATGCATCTAGGTTTGGATCGGAATACAACGAGCCCAAATGGCTCTTTTACTGTAAAAGGTTGCCGACCCCTGCTCAAGTCGGACATCTACTGGATGCTAAATTATAGCTTGGTGTGAATTTGAAGTGCATGGCTTTTTCTAGAAGTCTACTGTCAGTGAGGGAAAAGTAATTTTGAAATGAAATGGTAATTCACAAGGAAGTGAGGGTTATTGGGTTTGGGGGTATGGTCAATGATTCTGCTTGTTTAATGTTGAGGTATGACCAATCTTTAATACCAAACATAGATCGTAACCTTAACAGATCCAAAGAAGAAGACAAAACAATTTGCACTGAGTTTTCATAAATGCATTAAATTCTATAACAATAGTTAAACAGTTTGAGACTTTTGCCATGGTTTAAATGGTACAGCAATAGATTAACATTTATGCAAAAAGCACATTGCAGTGGTTGCTGCTGTAGGCCCCTCCCACATCCCCCCCACATGGAACATAAATTGGCGCTATAGGCTCTCATGTTATTGGGTCCTGCAGCTGCTGCAGTCAGAGCAGAACATGTTCACTCTGCTTCATCCAGAATATTTTAACAGGCCGTGATACGAGGAATTTATGCACAAACCACCGAGCTGCTGCCAAATAGATGGAAATGAATAGTCTGACAAATAAAAAACTTTATGAAGTTAATCAAATAGAACTCAACTGAGCTGGATACAGGAGGGAAATTTCACATAAACCATGTACTGTATGCAGAGACATTCATCTCTATATTCTGTTTTTTATTCATTTATTTTACTTGATCTTTTTTTTCCTGTTAAACTTCAATTCAAAGTCTCGGGATTTTCAGCACAACTAGAAGCTACTTTACAGAGAAGTTAAGCAGTGATGCTTTTGGGGTGAATAGAAGAAGAAGTCAGTGTTCTGTTTCTGTGCTTTCACACAGCCGCCTCCTGGATGGAGGCATCATACCGCAGTGACAGTCCTGTTCATAAACAATGAAACTGATTAAACCTTCATGACAGTCCGATCAAAGCATAAAAACAAAAACGCATGGAATTTTTCTTCTGTACTCGCTATGTCTCTACCTTTTATTTGATACAATTGACCAAAAAAAAGAAAAGAAAAAAACACAACCTACACCAAAAAAAAGTGAAACATTGGATCAATTAACAAAAGTTCTGTAATTTGGTACATTTAAAAATGATTGGTTTTCATCTAATTAAAACCAAGTTGATGGTTTATTCATCTCACAAATGTAATTTGATAAAAACGAATAATTAAAATGTCACAAATTACAAAACTTTTGTTAATTTATCCAATGTTTCATTTTTTTTACCGTGTACATTTTTGCTGTCTTATTTATAAACTGATTCTCAAGGAAGTTTAATTTTCGAAAAATACACATCCAACTCAGTCTAGACACTCGGTCACGTGTCAGAAATCCATCCATCTGCTAGGAAAGTTAACAAAAAACGAATGGATTTGGAACGTTTTACACAGAAATAAGGTTGGTTAGGAAACAGAAGAAGAATCTTGGACTTCAAAACAAAAGAATTCTACATTTATGAGAAAAGAATCAGGATATAGATTTATTGTGACAGTTAATCCCACAGACCATAATAATAATGCAGAATATTCATCAACCGGCTGTCTAATGTTAGGAGGATGCTGCTGCTAATTTAGTTGTTCAAATGGTGTATTCCAGTTTATCATTATATTTAGAAAATACCAGTTTTAGTGACTTTTTTGTATCTATCCGTTGAACCTTAAAATTGGATGAGACTGATGTCTGTTTTTTGTTTTTTTTTAGATTCCACACATTTTATTGGTCCCTACATGAAATCTAGAGAACAAATAAAAGTTAAAGTAGTTGTAGATGTTTTGTAGAGGATGAAGATAAACTTTATCATCAAAAGTCAAGGGAAACTGAAACTAAAACTAAGAAAACGAGAGAAAACTCGGACATGCACTTCAGTCTTGTACAACCTAGTCCATGAAAATATTGTCTGACATTAAACTGGTCTCAAAAATATTGAGGACCACAGCTCTGCAGAGCGACTAACCCTACAGGGGATGTGACTTAGAGTTTAGAATCATGTATGTAGAATGTCACAATGCAGAGGCCCAACCCCTTTTTCTTTACTGGGACAAACATGCTGTCATTCTGGTTCTGTTCCACTGAGAAAAGTATTGCTTTCAGGTTATTCATGCTCTTATTGTTGTAATGTTGGTGAAGGCAGCAGGTCAATTACTTTTTAGAAGTTGGCTGTCCCATGTGTGTTTTTGAGTAAAAGAAAGTGTCTGGGGAGGAAATTCTATAGAAAAACCGGATGTATTCAGATTTTCTCCTTTGTCCGTCTGCTCTGTTTTTCTATGTCCTCTTGTATTCCACCTGGAAGCCTGGGAGTCTTTTTTTTTATTTGTTTCTTTTAGATAAGCTTCAAGAGTGAATGTTCTTGTATTTTTACCTTATACTAATCGTACTTTTTTTTTAAATAAAGACAAGTAAAGTATCTGAAAGTCCAATTTCTTTTTGTTCTTCAGTGCAGTGGAACAGCTGGCAGAGGTTCCATGGAAAGCCCAACATGAACACCTTAGTCCAGAGGAGAGGTCCAGGCGCCAAACTATAGTCATTTTAAAGGCTCCAAAAAGTAGTCTGAGACATAAAAGTCTGGAAAAACGAGGACTGAAAGTGAGGGCCCACATCTCCAATTAATCAAAAAAGATTTTTTTTATTCCTCAAACCTTTTGGCGAACATCACGGATCAAAGCGGAGGAGGGATTCTAAACAGAAGGAGATGTGTGCATTTACAGAAGTGGGCTTCACATTTTCCAACAGCTACTTGAATGAAGTGACAGTTTTTAGTGCATTTTTGAGCCTGAAGGCAACAGTGTGCCCAAGGTAGCAGCAACATGGCAACATTTTAGTACGTGTCTCAGTCAGACGCTTCCATCAGCAACATTTGAATCAATGGCTCCAAGAAGACCTTCAAGATTGAAAAGAAAGAGGTTTTGTTTGATGAAGGTCTTTCTAAAGAGATAAACAAAAATCCACCAAACTCAGTACGTTTCCTGACATTTTTGCCTGTACTTTGGAAACTGAGTCTTGTCCAAAAGCTTTGAACTTGTGGATCTAATCCACCTATGTATCTTAAGAACATTCAGGAACGCACAAAAGGTGCATTCTTGTTTAGCACGGTGAGCTCTGTCTCCTTCTGGTCACCAGTGGGTGCCATCTTCAGAGTAATAACTCACTGCACCTCCCAGCAGCCCCAGCGCGCAAGTCCCTGGATGCCACTCACCTGACTCCAATCTGACTATCACCACCTGCTTCTTAAGCAGCACAAAGACCCTCACTCAGTGCAAAGTATTGTTTTGTGCCACCCTGCCTGCTTTACTGAGCGTTTCTATCTTGTGACCATGTGACATTGTGACCATGCTCCAACATTTCAAGAGTTATATCCAAAGGAAAAAATATTCTTGTAACTAAAATCTTAGTTCTAAGTTAATCATTTTCAATGACCTAATATTATATAGCATGTTAAAGTCACTGGATCTATGGTACTTTTTCCAAAAGCATTAACATTTTCAAACGCGACTGAGCGATTGTCTATTATGATTGTCTATTATTTTGCTCCGACAGGCTTAAACCTGCCAAAAACTGGCCACATGTTCCAGAAAAGATTGAGATATTTAAGGCATAGTTAGATCTTCCCTAGAGTTACGAGACGTGATAATCTGCCAAGAATCAGCCGTCCTGCTCAGGTGTGGGTGTCCTGTCAACACAGCAGATAATCCTGAGAAAAGAGGAGCACGTTCTGCCCAGGAGATCCGTCAGGTCAGTCTCGGGTAGAAGTCTGGCTGAGATGATTTGCATTAAAGACTAGATCAATTTAAGACAAACCAAATTCCAGGTCAACGACCCCTTAAGTGTAAGTCTCAAAGGTAGGAATTCTAAGTCTTTTGGAAGTGACTTCTCCAGAAGAAAAGAAATATTTCAAAATAAGAGTACATCAAGAGAAAGAGTGAGACTTGGAGGACAGAGCGGACAAACCAACGAGGCGAGACAGGACCAACTGACATGTCTGTGAACCCGTATGGAGGATCTTCAATGAATTTAAATGTTTGTTCTCTTTTGAAGGTTACATGCATTCTGGGTGCTTCTGAAACTGAAACCTATTTTGTTCTCATCAGCACTTCCAGTCCTTTAAGCTTGAAGTGCGGCTGAGTCATCAGAATTTCCCCCCCTCTGTCGTAGGACGTCAATCCATTGAGCAGATTCAGAGTTTCTCCCTGAAGGTGTTGGATAAAGTCTGGTGTCATGGCCAGGTACTGCTGGAGAATCCATTTCCTGAGCTGTCACAGTCTGCGGTGAGGCAAACTCCAGTCGGGTCGGCCATCTGCTCCGTTAAAACTGGAGGGCTGCCAGGCAAAACACTTGCAGCACCAAAGTTACTTAACTCGCAAGGTTTAAAGCTGATGGACATGGGAGTGGAGCTCAAGGTCCCTCAGCATGCAACTGCGTCCACCATCAGACCTGATGCATTCCTGCTGTTTCCACTGCTGCCGACGGTGACCTGCGCAGGAACCGCCTGAAGCCTCCCATCGGCGTGAAACTCTCCTCCTCACCTTTGCCTCCACTTCAGTATCGGGGGGGCGTTTCCCAGCACCACCCTCACAGCTCAACATTCTGTGCATCTTTAATGATTTTAAACCGAAGACATGGCAAAACCAATTATCTTCTCCTCAGCAAGGAGACGGTTTGTTTTCACATTGTGTGTGAAAAGGTGATTGACGGGTGCAGCGTCGGGTCAAATACCTCCATTGTCAACTTTTCAGCTGCTGACCTCTTGACCTGCAATCATCCGTTCCCATCAGCCACTGCTGTGAGCTCTTCCAGTCTAGCACATTAGACCACATGCGTCAAAATCAAGGCCCGGGGGCCGAATCCGGCCCCCTGGGTAATTATATCTGGCCCCCCAGATCATTTTATTGTTATTAATGGCCCACTGTTATCTTGTGCTTATTTCTTATAGAGAGTAAAATATTGAAAGTTATTTAAAGGTTTAAATTGATTTATTCTGGAATAATATTCTTGACCTTTTATTATTTTTAATTAGGTTAAAAAGTTATGGTTTAAAGTTTTGAAATTTTGCATTCTACTGGCTTTTTGGACTAGGACTATTTTGGCATTTACTAAGATTTTTTTTCAGCTATTTTGGAGTTTAGCTAATAATTCAGCTACATGCTAACTGCTTTGGCTAACTTATGATTTTTCCTTTTTTTTAGGCTGTTTTGTAGTTAGGCTGATATTTACACGATAGCTGCTTTGGCTAATTTAGGCTTTTTTCAGGTTTTTTGGGGATATTTTAAAATTTAGGTATTTTGCTTAGCTACATGATAGGTGTTTTAATGATGATTATGCCGGTTTTTACCAAAATTTTTTAAAAAAATGTGTCATTTTTAAGGACATAGTTTCTGCAGAGCAGAAATTCTGGCTGGTATTGATGGCACAGAAGTAAGCCTCTGCTGATATCCCATCATCCCCTTGATTACACTCTCTCTCGCTAGCTGCTAGTCACTCACAACTCCAAGCTAACATTAGCAGAACAACAAATATGGCAACAATATTGGAGCTATCTGTAGAGTTTTGAAAATGAAAGTGGATGCATCAGATTGGGGCGGAGCAAGGAGATTTTGGTCCGCCCATTTCACTTCCTGCATCACAATAAGAGCGTTTTTAATCGGCTCCTGATTCACCACGAAATACTCAGAAACATAGTTTGGGTCTTCCATCGAGAAGATACTACAGGAACATGTTAAAAACACCAAAAACACATTTTTCTCTTTGAGCAGCTGAAGTACTTCTGATTGAATTTGTCAAACATCAACACCATTGCAGGGAAGGGGCGTAGCTGGAACGTCAAAGCCAAACTATATTTTCTTTTTCTGTCCAAAAGGGACACTTCCTGTCCATATGTGTTTGTGGTCATATCTGCTCTCGTAAAACAAGCCATTTCTGTCCAAACAACGATGGGATTAAAAGCCTTACTAAACCCAGCTTTTCTCTAGGCCCAGTTCATTTTTGAGGAATGACTCTTCAGCGTGTGGGACAGCCTAATCGCTCCTGATGTTTGCTTTGGTCGAAAATACACAAACGCTAAACCATGTTTGCAAATGGGAACGTTCATTCTTTTAAATGAACATCTTTTCTTCCTTACATTGACTCAATATGATGTTTTTCTTATATATCTGTGACCATTTTACAAGTTTGAAGCATTCTGAAGCATTATACTGAGCATGTTGACTTTACTTTCAAATGAAAAGATCTAAAGCAGGGGTCTGCAAGCTGAAGTTCCTGAACCACATGTGGCTCTTTTACCTCACTATAGTGGCTGACGAACAATAACATAATCATTTCTAAAAGCAAGGGCTTCTAAATTGTCATTGATGTACTTTAGATTTAAGTTCATTCATTTATGGCTGAGGTACACCTAAGTTTGATCAACTATGGGAAGGCTTTTACATCCTTGCTGACATCACAAGGTCTTATTGCTCTTTTTCTAGAATGCACAGATTTCAAACAAAACTTCAGTAAAAACTTTTCAGATAATTGGGTTTATTTTATGAGTTTAAAGCGCACTAATGGTTAGTTGTTATCCAGAAAGGAATTTCTAAAATAAGTATATATTTGTGTGTTCTTTTACAAACATTTCTACTGTATTATTAACCAATTAATTTGTGTTTATGTTCAAGTTTACAGGAGTATTAAAGTAGGAGAAAGGATGACGGTTCACCAAAGTAGAAAAAGCCATTTTTGTTTTGTGTTGATTAAAAGCTTTCATAGGAGCACTGTAGCTGCATCAGGATTAACCTGTTTCACACAGGAAGTCTTTTATTTTGAAGGAAGCCATACAAGTTGAAAATGAAAAATAATTTCACAAAGTGAGAAAATACTAGTTTCTCTTAAGATTTCTGTTGTATTTCATAAATAATTTGTTCTTTAGTGTGCCACAGGTAATATATGACCATGCATGGATATAGTTTACTCTGAAAGGCTTAAGAAAATCATGGTTGTTTAAAACTTTCCATTGGAGCATATTAGCTGCACCGGGATGAACCTGTTTGGTACAGGAAGTCTTTTATTGTGAAAGGAAGTCAAAAAGGAAGTAAAAACAAAGGAAGAACAATATAATTTCACATGTTGAGAAAATACTTGCAACTCTTTAGATTTCTGTTGTGTTCACACCAAAAAGAAATACAATTTAGATTTATTATAAAACAATGTAATAAATATCAAATTTTCCTAAAGTTAGACTTTGTGGCTCTTTATTATTTTATGATTCCATTCGGTGCCCTTGTTAACCTAAGATAGTTCACAACAGACGCAAAGTGTGGCGTCTGGTCTATTTTTTGCGTGAGCGATCCACGTTAATTCTGACAGGAAGTTACGCCAGGACACACAAGAATGTCTGCACAGAGCAAAAAAGAAAGTAACTGGTGAAGCAGCACATGGTACTGGTTGTGTCTGAATTCCCCCCAATCCCTAACTACTAAAAAACTATATAGTGCAGGACGACATCGTGGGCTCGATTTAAAGGTAATTCGGAAACGATGCTCACTACTTTATTTTGTTTTTCTAAACACCGGATATGACGTCACTGATTTCACAAAGTGAAAATCGAATAAAAATGAATAATCTACTGCATTTATTGGTGACTCCACTGTGTTATGATGGTGAAAATGTGGATGGTTTATTCAAACATCACACTCTTGAAGAGTTTTAAAAATAACTGTTCCTCCATTACAGCCTTTTAGCATTAGCCTAGCTTTTTTATTCTATTTTATGTTGGCTTTATCTCTGTTTTAAAATTGTTTTATTTGGTTTTATGTCTTCTATTCTTTCTGTTTTACTACTGCACAAAGCTCTGTGTTTGTTTTCCTTCTGTACAGCACTTTGGGCTTCCTTGACTGGTGGTGGAAGGTGCTCTATAAATTAATAAATGAATAAATAAAAAAAATAAATAAATGACATATTGCATTTAAACATGTTTTTTTGGTTAAAAATTGTTCAACCACAATGCATTGTGGTCTATAGCTGCCAATCTAGTGAGCATTGATGTATGCTAGTTTTTCGCAAAGGCTTCTGGGAGATTTCTAGTGCACTCGATTCTTACAGCACTAGAAAAGGGCGAGCGCACCATATGGTGCACTATATAGTGAGTAGGGGGGAATTCAGACACAACCACTAATTTGATTGGATGTTGGGCCGACATCACATACACAGACAGAGAGACCACGATATATATACAATATACTTTTTAAATCTTGGATTTTGGGGAAAATAGCAAGTGTTTCTGCGTCGCAGGTCCAAGTCCAGGTCAAGTCATGAGTTATGGATATTAAAGTCTGAGTCAAGCCACGAGTCAGAGCCTAAAGTCGAGTCTAAAGTTGTCAAATTCATGAGTCGAGTCCAAGTCATGTGACTCGAGTCCCTACCTCTGCTAACCTAATTTAACTTTCGATCCACGTTCAATGGCTGCACGACTCGTACATTGTGCCTGAATACGGTCTTAGTAACTTGTGTTGGTACGTGTGAAGTCCAAACATTTACAGACTTTTCATTGAAAATAGTGCTTGGACGTTGATGTAGATGTTGTGAACATAGCTCTAAAGGTTGCAGATCTCTTATCTAAGGGAAGAACTCCTCACTCACATCCACACGCAGAAGCTCACACACTCGGGCTGAGAACCGGCTGGCCCTGTAACCCCTGGCAGCATGGCACTGTGACTCTGGCCCTGCAGCGCTGACCCCCAAAGCCGCTGGAGACAACCCAGAAAGCCAGAGGGACCAAAAATTAAAAAGTGGGGGGACTTCCCATCAGCCCAGTGGTAGTCTCTAATTAAAGAGATTCTTGTAGCCCAGGGTGGAGGAGCGTTTATCCCCCTTCAGCTTGTTTCTCACAGAAAGTGTTGGTTAGAAGCCAGGAGGCAAATATAATATTTATTGAAGTCTGGGAGGTGGTGTTATTGAATCATTAATTATCGGAGTTCCTTAATTTTGGATTTTATCTGATGCCCTGCTAAGATAGCAAAGCTTAGTTTAGCTGAGCTGTCTGTTTTGTTAATAAACACAATGGGCGAGGGAAGGGCTCCGTCCTTTAATCATGCTGTAACAGGGGCTGGGAGTCCTGACATCAGTGAGCCTTTGAGAGGCCATCCATTAGCATATAAAAAAGTGAGCCAACAAACATCTGTCTTTCCTTTTTAAGATGAGAGCTGTTGTTCTGGTGAAGCCCATAACTTTTCCACTGGTGCATCTATGTGTGCGCATGAGAATTATGGCATAATTGTCAAGTAAATCTGCTTGTACGACAAAGGGGGAATTCTGGAGCCAAAAGCGCCGGTGATTTGTGATCATTTGCATACATATTAAAAGCTTTTCTTGCTATCTGCCATGAAATAGATTTCTCAGGAAACCACTGGAGAGGTTGAGTCTAAAGTTGAAACTGCAGGTGGGGAGTATTTCTCGCGTGATGGATGAAGACTCGGTAATTCTAAGGTCCAGCATCTTAAATGAGGCAAAGCGTCAGAGCAGAGGACTGTGCAAAGACCAAGACAGTGAGGTGAAAACTCAAACTCTTCCATTTTACTCAATTAGAAGCTGGAGGCGCTCCAACCTCAACAAGGCCTTGATGACAAATCACTGATTCTTGACAGAAGAACTTGCAGTGAGTGACCTGCATTTGTGTTTGTTTTGGCTCGTGGCCGGTCTCCACTCACAGGCGCTGGGATGTCAGGACTTTTGCTCAGCGTAGAATCTGCACGAACATGCAGAACCTCCAGTGTCTGCATGCAGTCTCACAGAACGGACTCAGAGACAGCCAACATGACTACAAATGAGTTTAGAAGGTTTCCTCTCACCCCTGTAGCTGTGCATGCATCTCCTGAGTATTTTTTCAGATTATTTACATGACTGTGATCCAGCACCCGTATGTATTCCAGAATGCAAATTTGAACAAAATGAGGGCGTTTAATCTGCAAGTAAAGGTGGCTAAAATAGACATGTGTTGGCCAAATCTATTTTTTATTTATTTATTGCTCTTCTAGAGCCAATTCACAGGTCACTCATCTGTTCAAATCACATTTCATCTGAGTTTAACATCTGAACTGATGGACAGGTGTTTTTCCTGCGCACTTTTTTCTGTTTACGTGACTCATTCTAAGGCTGCAGAGATATGGAGAGAAAATAGACTCATATCGATTTGTGTGCTTATTTCTTGATTTGTGTGAAACTTTGGATTTATGCATGCGTAATTCTGAAAAAAAAGTCTAAATAAGCATTTTTAAAAGACTCAACAGTAAAGTTTCTCTATTCTCAGCGCTCACTCGGGGCTGCGCTTTCCCTGCGGCGCCTTCACCACAAGTGTGAGGTCCATATTTATATTTTGTTTTATTAATTATTGGCCATATCTGTTTAAGAAAGTGGGGAAATGTCAAACTTTCAACAAATATTATTCACAATCTAAGTTTAAAGCAGCTGATAAGAAAACTGATGACCAGCATTCTAGTAGTATTTAAACGCATCACTTACGGACAAATCCAGGAGACGTGAAAAGAGTCTTGCATCAGATTTGTGTGTAAATGCAGTTTTGTGTGTAATTTTTAAAGATTTGTGTGTGTAGTTAGTTTCAAGCTGTTGCAACTTAGGTTGTCTATCTGTAAATTTTATTTTGGCTATAATTTGTGAATACACAATTGCAAGCATACAAAGTTATGAAAAAAATGTGTTGTGTGAGTTACAAATCCAAAGTTACGCACAAATCAAGAATTACGCACACACAAATCAGGGTTAGTGTATTTTTTCCATTCAAAGAGATTCTGAATCTCTGTTTGCAAACAACAAACACATATTTTTCAAAAAAAAAAAAAAAAAAAAAAAAAAAAAAAAAGGAAACTGTGTACTCTACTTTTTACGTTATAGGACGCTCTGGATTAAAAGACATTCTGTCAATAAATCGTCTATTTTTGAGCTTATGTCATATAGGTGGGAAACAGAACAATAAGGAGTCAGAGAAAAATCTAATTGTGCCACAGATTAAGAGATAAACAAAAGCTTCTATTTGTTGTTTTCATTGAAAGATTGGGCCTAAAACAAAAGAAGGACGTGATGGCGGTTCATCGAAAAGTGAATCTGGAGCAAAGACGAACATTTCCAAAATGAGTTAGAGACATTAGTTTGACATTTATGCACAGATGAGAAGGCCACACCCGAAATTCTGTGCAATTTTGTAACACATATTTAAAATAAAGGCTGAGGTTCAAACAAAATTTCCTTTTGGATACTAGATTTAATCATAAAGGCGAAAAAAAGCCAACATCACCCCCATTACCCTTTGTCCACACTCTCCCACTAGCTTACAGCCCCTCACTCCCCCAACCTAACATTACCAGTTGCCCTAAAATTGATTTGGGTCAATAAAAGTTTAATTTATGATACAGAAATAATCCAAACTTGGAAGGATTTTTCTTCTTTTTTTGTGAGGTTTCCTACAATAATTTCTGGTAGAACAGCAGAGGTAATATCAGGAGTTAAAGAATAACTCTAATGTCCAACAACAGTTTGTAGTGAAACTCCAACAGCAGACGGCGCCACAAAAACCCTCCATGCTTTACTGGTTTATTTCAATGTTGAAGCCACTCAACACTCAAAGAGTAAAACTTATACCCAAACATGTGTTCAAAAAAAAAGACAAACACTTGGATCAGAGAACAGAGGAAAGCACGGTGGTGGCGGCGATGCCAAAGTCAAGTCAGGGGCGGTAGACTGTTTACTCACCATCAGGGCGGGTCGGCGCGAACAAGCACAGCCGGAAAATGTTACTCAGGTGAGTACAAAGGAAAAGACAACATGACACAGGAAGTGGAAACACATTCAAGTCAGTGGCAGGGTGCGAAAGACAGAAATCAGACGGCGTGTTCTGGGGTGGAGAAGAAAGAGGAACAGAAAGGAGGAGCAGATGGTATTGAAAGACGCGCACGACGGCAGCCAACAACCCAGAAGGTTTTTCATGTGCGCTGCATAGCACCGAACCGCCGTTGGAATATTTATGTGACGTCGGCGGGTGTGAAGTGATTTTGTTTATGTGCTGCGGTGTGCGTCCTGACATCAGGCCTGGCTTTCTGCAGTCATGATTACGGACCTGTAATGTGAAGCATGCGGAGCGCCAGGTGATGTGCCAGACTCCCACTGCGGCAAGCATTTTTCTGGGACAACCCCACTCAACATCCACCTTTTTCAAAAACATTTTTGGGGCCTCTTTAACTCTGGTAACTATTTTACAGTGTCACGACTGATGTCCTAATGGACGTCGGGATAAAAGATAAAGGGGTTAGCTCAAAGAAAAACACTCCCTTGTACCTTTGACTCTTCAAATCTTGCGCTTATTTCTAACTTGTATATTTTTGATCAAATATATTTTTATTGAGGGTACAATATTTAAAGTTAGATTTACTCTTGAATAATATTCCTGCCTTTTTATTATTCATAATATGTTAAAAAGTGAAATCTGCATTCTGCTAGCTTTTTGGTCTATTTTGGCATTTACCAAGATTTTTTAGGCTATTTTGGATTTTAACTAAAATTTCAGCTACATGCTAGCCATTTCAGCTAATTTAAGCTTTTTTTCAGTTCTTTAGGACATTTTGAAGTTTAGCATTTTTTTCAGCTACATGCAAGCTGTTATGGCTGAAAGGTTTAAGTTAATTTGGATTTTAGCAAAAATGTCAGCTACATGCTAGCTGTTAATTTAGGCTTTTTTTTAGTTTTTAGGCTGTTTTGGAGTTGGGCTAAAATTTACACGCTAGCTATTTCAGCTAATTTAGGCACTTTTTCAGTTCTTTAGGATATTTTGAAGTTTAGCATTTTTTTCAGCTACATGCAAGCTTTTTTTGGCAAAAAAAAAGTATTTAAAAAAAATTTTTGGGGCTAATTTGAATCTTAGCAAAAATGTCCAATACTTTCTAGCTGTATTGGCTAATTTAGGCTTTTTAAATGTTTTTTAGGCTGTTTTGGTGCTAGACTAATATTTACACTCTAGCTATTTTGGCTAATTTAGGCGTTTTGCTGTTTTTTAGGAAAATTTTTAATTTAGCTATATTTTTGGCTAAATGCAAGCTGTTTTGGCTTACCTAAGTGTTGATTTTATTCAGGCTAATATGGCATTAAGCTAATATTTTAGCTGGATATCAGTTTTAGCGTTTTTAGCTGTCAGTTTCAGCATCTTTAGCTATCAGCACTAGCATCTTCAGTGGTCAATATCAGCTTACAGCATTCACACTAGCATTATCACAGGTAATGCTATATATCTAGTTCATAATTACGTTCAAAATTTGCAGTTTTAAAATTTTTTAAATGTAGTTTTAGAGTGTTTAATAAATGTTTATTCTGTTCGGACTGCGACCTATGTTTTGGATTTTGGCCCCTGTACGATTGAGTTTGACACCCCTGCCCTAAAGGGTTTACATGAATTAATAATTGTGGCTTTAAGACTTTAATTCATTTTGGGACAATTGTGATGGTTCGACTGCTTTTCCACAAGTGACTCTTGGTTTCTAAGAAGTTTCGTTGCTAACACGTAATGCAACAAAGAAAGCTTCTGCTTTTCATTTGGACTCACATTCATGACATTTTCTGCAGAGCCTCAGAGCAGCGCAGAATAAACCCAAACGTGAAGCACCACCATCAGTTACTGAGCGTGTGCGCAGGGGGCGGACGTTGAAGCAGCTTGAATGAATTAATCCAGACCGGCTTGAAACAAATAAAAACTCTGTCCTCTGTCATAAGGGAATTATTTTGGCTGCATGAAACACTGCAGGTACATCCAAACAGCCATTGAACAGTGTGACGCCAGCTGTAAATATTTAGGCTACGCGTCTGTGTACTTTACAGTAGATGAATGGACATTGATCATCTGTGCATTTCCAGACTCAAATATGTTTGTGGCTTGTGTTGCTATGTGCTGCAGGTCATTAAAAAAGACTGAAGATGGTTTCTCATGATCTTCTGTCTGGTCCGTCAGAATATTGTAATGTTTTTATTTGTTTGATCATCAGTGACGAGTACGACTGGAGCCAACAGAGGAGTCCTCTCAGAGGAAAAAGTCTTTCCTTTGTTTATATGCCTAACATTTGTTCTAAGACTGGTCCTGTAAAAATACCACAGCTGGGCTCCAACTTCTCACCATTTGGAGAAGCCTTTAGTTGTTCCACGGGGACAAAGTTCTGATTTTTTTTTCCTTTTTTTGAAAAGTACAGAGCCTTGGACTTTAAACAAAAAAGTTGTTCACTTAAATGAGTCAATTGTGGACACAAATGATCATTTTCTGTGCACAAATTAGCATTTTGTTGCCACAATTTAGTAATAACAGCCACAAATTAGCATATTACTAACATTTCGTTTGTGCACATAAATTTGTATTTTAAAGCCACAAAATTCTAATTTGTGGCCGCAAATTGTGACTATGCTCATTTATTGGCATACTGTCTGCACAATATTTGCATTTTGAGCCACAAATTAGTAAGAACTAATGACAGAAAAATACTGGTTTGTCTGCACAAAATATTTATTTGTTACAAAATGTTAAGTTTTTACCACAAGAAGCTTATTTGTGCTTAAAGAAATGGCTTATTGTGGCTACAAAATACAAATTTAAGAGCACGAAATGCTAATTTGTGGCCACAAATTGGGATTTTGTAGCCAGAAATTTGTAGAAACTAATGACACAAAAATACTGATTTGTCAGCAACAAAAGGCTTATTTGTCACAAAACACTTAGAAAATGCTCATTTTTTACCTCAAAAAGCTTATTTGTGATCACAAAATGCTAATTTATGGCTACTAAATGCTAATTTAAGTGCACAAAATGTTATTTTATGTTGGTACCAAACAGTATTTTGTGGCCACAAATTAGTAGTAGGAACTGATAATACTAAAATATTGATTTATATACACAAAATGCTAATTTGTGTCCATAAAATGTTAAAAGATGATAATTTGTGGCCAAAAAATGCTAATTTAAAAATGTTTTTCAATGCCATGTTCAGTACTACATACAATTTGTTCTATCTGAGCCATTTCATTGGAGAAAACTCCAGTAAAATGCTGACAGCAAAGTAAAAAAATAGAAATGAGAGTCTTTATGATATTTTCTCAGAAATTCATCTTTGGAAATAAATGGCGTATACTTGTATCGTGTTTTTCTACCTTACTTAAAAGCCCAAAGCGCTTTACAGTTCCAGTTTCATTCACACACTGATGGTGGCTCCGCTGCCGAACAGTGGCGCCAACCCCCCATCAGAGGCAATGTGGGGTTCAGTGTCTTGCCCAAGGACACTTCAACACATGGGCGGGCAAAGCGGGAATGGAACCCGCTGTCTATCGGTTGGAGGTTGACCGCCCTACCACTGCACCATAGATGTTACTATAGGTGACTTTTCAAGACAAAAAGAAAGTGAGTAAATGTAAACCTAGAGTTCCAAAGGTTACATAAACTAAATGGAACACACAAAAATGATTCCAAATGTTAGTATTTGAGGGAAAAAAGAATCAGAAAAAGACCAGGACCCCACTGCAAATTTTATATTTTTTTACTTTTGTGTCATCTGTGGTTTCTGGAGCAAATTCCAGACAAACGTATTTTCTCAATACTTACATCTATTGATGAAGAACCCAAAAAATGGTAAAATGGCATATTCTTTTACAGAGCCTTATTACCTTTTTAAAAGGGCCAAAGCTTTACAGTCACAAACAAATACATATTCACATGCTGAACACTGGCCCAAACCCACAACCACCAAGACCAATGAGGGGTTCAGTGTTCCAAGGACACTTTGACACATGTGTGGGCAGGCTGGGAATCAAACTGGTGATCTACCAATCAGAGGTCGACTTCATACTTCATACTTTGATTCAGTAGAGCACATAGTTTTAGATTTAGGGATGTAGTTGTTTCATTGCTTGGTGGGAGTTTCAAACTTCACTTTGTCCCTCCCAATAGCTTTAACCTCAGGCTATGTTAACTAATTCCGTGCAAAATAAAATGTCCAGTGCTGATTTATCTGTGGTCCAGATAGATCGACAACCAAACAGGACAGTTCAAGTGGACATTGTTCAATTCAAATAATTTATGTCAGACTTTCATAGAGAAGCACTGACTAAAACTTCCCTGGAGTTGCAGCATGGGTCCTGTGCACCTGCAATAGGGGTTGACCCATTGGGGTGCGGCAGGTTTCTGGTTTGTCTGGGTCCGTGGAGGGCCGTAGAGAGGAGTGGACGCATCTAAAGGGTGTGTCTTCAGTTCCCTTGATGCTCGTTGAGACTGAAGTGTATCATTGTTGTGTGTGTATCTAAGCATTTGTAAGGCTAATGTAAGTGGTACCCACTTATGGCAAATGAGTGTGTCATGACTACACACTAGTCATTCACGAAGTGTTGGTCACATCGATGGCTTGACATGGGCAAACTTACATGTTGGCAACTTCAACACCTCAACCTCCTCACAACAATCACTTGCCTAATGCTCCAAGACTACTGTCACATGTCTCAAAATCTCACAGCAGAGTGACCTAAATGCACGGTTTTTACTTAATTCAGCTGGTAGCTGGAGTTTGTAACCTGTGGCAGTTGCCTTTTTACATGCCGTGCAGTGGCCGCAAAGGTTTAAGAGAAGATTAAGGCGTAAGATCAAGCGTAGCGAGCTCCCCTGCCCCATGTCTGGCAGAGTAAGTGAGGGTTAGTAGGGTTGCCGCCCAAGTTCCTGGTCCCTGGACAGTGGAGCCAATGTGGGCAAACACAGGTCCAATCCAATTTTGATCTGAAAGGCTCAGAATGTTCTTTTTTTTGTCAGCACTCCTGCAAAACTCCATCCATCCATCCATCTTCTTAACCGCTTCTTCCCTTTCGGGGTCGCGGGGTGCCGGAGCCTATCCCAGCTACTGATGGGCGAAGGCGGGGTACACCCTGGACAGGTCGCCAGTCCGTCGCAGGGCCTCAATCACACACACATTCACTCTCACATCCACACCTAGGGGCAATTCAGAGTCACCAATTAACCTATGAAGCATGTTTTTGGACGGTGGGAGGAAGCCGGAGTCCCCGGTGAAAACCCACGCATGCACGGGGAGAACATGCAAACTCCACACAGAAAGGTCCCAGCCGGGAGTCGAACCGGGGCCTTCTCGCTGTGAGGCGAGAGCGCTAACCACTGCGCCACCGTGCAGCCCCCTCCTGCAAAACTCAATGCTTAAGATGCCTAGAAAGACTCAAGTAATACAAGAAAGGGATTTTACAACTAATTTATTAACTAACAAAATCTTTTAGAAATCAGTAAACTAACTTTAAGAACTCCACTTGAAGTTTACGTATCTATTCCAATAGGATCTGAGCTTTCCATTTGATCAATGTGAAAGCTCAAATTTTTTCAGAAGCAGTTGAAAATTGTGCAAAAAAGCTTTTAGTTTCAAAGAAATGCTCTTGATTTTCCACCGTCTCTTCATGTTTACTGATATGCATTTGTCATCCTCACGCTGTCGTTTATGGGAAACAGGGACTTTGTGTGGAAACATTTTCTCTGCTTTGCTTCCAGGTTTCTATGCCAGCACATGTGTTGATGGAGGAATGTGGGCCGCTTGCTCTGTCACATCTCCCCTTTCATCAGTCAGCTGTCAAAACTACAAACCTCAAACTGTGACTTCTAAATTGAAACAACTCCCCACATGAGACGCCTCCCTGATTGGTGGATGTAGATGATCGCTTTTATGTTTCCAGATTGAAAAGTCTTACAAGTGATCAAATAAATCTTTTAAGAAAATGCCAAATGTCACAATAATTGGATAGAATAATGAGGAAAACTGTCTGTAAATTATGATTCCTAAAACCACACAAATATTGAGCCATATTTGGGAGGACCACAAAGAAAACATGCAGAGATGATTGCTGAGCTGGTTGGTTGGTTTCTAAATTAAGTAAGATGTCAGATTTGTGTCAACAGGAACTTTGCAGAACTTGTTCCATTCAAGTGTTTGTTCATCAACTCTCTGCAGGTTATGGGGTGCATTCCTAAGCTGGAAAAGCCTGCCATCTTCCTGAAGGGCTGTTTCCATGGTGACGGCGCACCTTTTTTTTTTTTTTAAAGCAGGTGGCATTTTTGTCAAATTAAGGTCTGCGTGGATGTTAGGAACGAAAGTTTCCCAGAAGAACTGTTGTGATGGGATTAGCTGTGGTATTTCACTGTGAACTCAGCAGACGGTGGTGTTTTAATCCAAAAAATGCATACATTACATTTTCCTAACAAATATTCAAGAATACTTGAAGACTTTAATGTAATAGACAAAAGAATAAAGGTCTGCACCCTTTATGTTACGTTCATTCAGACATGGGACGCATGTTCAAGAAAGTGCTAGAAGTGTGTTCTTGAACGTCCTAGAAGTATGTTCCATAAACACGCAAGAAGTGTGTTCCTGAATGCGCAAGAAGTGTGCTCTTGAATACGCTAGAAGTGTGTTCTCGAACGCGCTAGAATCGGATTCAAAGACTTTATTAAAAACAGTTGTGTTGGTTCAGATTAAAGAAATGTTTTGAGCAATATGTTTGAGTATACCAGAAGAAATAGTTGGTCTTATAAGTGGGACAAAAACGTCCTCAAAAAAAATGATCAATTTCTTTTCATCTGATGAGAGAAATACAGTTGCAGGGAAAACTCTCTTTACCCGTAACTTCACCTTCTTCTTATGAGGGTCCCTCCAACTTTCCCAGGTTCTAATAGACTCAACATGCCCTTATTTAGAGATCCTGGGGCAGATGAGTGTGTGAGGACAGCAGTGAAGGGATGAGACAGAAACGAGGGAGGAGTGGATGCTGAAGGTTTATTGGTTCGGCTTTGACCTCTGTGTTCTCTGAGATTGCAGGATTTTCCCGAAGGGATGCAAAACCCTGAGATGGAATCCAGGGATAAGGCGTCTGAAACTCGCCCCACTCTCTTCATCTACAACCACCCAAAGAGGGGGGGAGAGAACACTCAACACCTACCCCCATTCCCTCGCCACCATCCTGCACCATCTGCGTTCCTCTGATGCCCATAGGGAAAAGTTCCCTCTTTCGTTTCATAGGTATGCTCTCCACATGTTTGCTGCAGACAGATACCGTAAAGACGGAAGGGAAATCGTGTTCTTGGTGTTTTTAGCATGTTCTTGTCCTGTTTTGCTCCTGACGGAGAACATATATAAAGAAGACTAAGCTTAAAATTTCATTTCTGAGAATTTCTTTTTTCAGATTGTTGTGAATCAGGAACAGATGAAAAAATACGGTTTGAAAAAGGTGCCACAAAAGGCTCCATTCTGATACTTGCGGACAAATAAATCCAGGAACGTCTTCGTTTTCCTAGTCCGAGCTGGCTCAACATAGTACGACTGGATAGTTCAAGTGTTGCTCGCCACTTTTGTTGCAACAGTAATATTAGTTTGAGGGTGTAGAAGCCCCCTCCAAGTGTTTAACCTGTGTCCCACATGATGCCACAACCTCAAAACTGAGACAATCTTGGGCAAATTCTCCTATGAAGTAGCTTTGAGTTGTGTTGCTGAGGAATGCAGCAAAGCGTTTCGCCACATCTGACTCACATTCATTTATCAAGTATTTGATGTGGCTTGAGCTATTTACTCCAGCATTGTTGCTACCCGCCAAAGTAGGCTTTGGTCCAGATATTTGGAATAAATCTGCAAATACTTAAGCAGCGCATATACATAATGATGTGCACAGAGGCTAGTAGACAATAATGTGTTGACATAACAATACCAGCATTAAAAACAGCTTAGAAAACCATACCTTCACTTTTTTCATTTTTAGATCAGGGTTCCCAACATCTCCAATAGCGGAAAAACCTGTTTATATGAATGTGAACATGTATAAACGGGACTGTTTTGGGAGGTTTTGATGGGCTGTCTTCTGTTTTCATGAACAAAGATCTACAGCTCTGTAAAAATGGGGCGGCTTCAATAGACATAGTGAGCGTGTTTACGTGCAATCAAACCCAGAATTCACAGGAATGTAAACCCCCTTTCAACGTTTCTGAACACTTTCTGCTGGTAGTTTAGAGTGGCAGAGGCGAGGCGAAATTAGAATCAATCAAACACTTAAAACTTAGAAAATATTTGCATTCGTGCAACGTTTGTGCTGAAAACAGAGAAGAAGTCATATTTTCCAGTTCTAAAAAGCATTGAGGTCTCAGATGTGTGTTTTATTTAGACACGGCTACGGATTTGTTGTGTGTGCTTGAAATAAACAAGAACCTGAACGAAAGTGAAGAATAGTTAGATTTGCTGAATGTCTCTGGCTTAGTTTATAGATTCAAAGACTTTTGTAATTGTAGGTGTTATTGAATTGCGGGTGGTCCGCCGGCAGCAATGATATTTGAGAACACACAATAATCGATTGAATTGAATAAATGAAAGGTGGGGATCGTCATGGTTCACTCTGGTTCCTCTTAGGTTGTGTTCTCGAGAACTAGGACCATTTTGTTCTCATTAGTTTCTTTATTTAAATAGTCCACTTTAGGAGTTATTTGTTCTCTGATAAGGCCCAAACACTAACCTCTCTGAAAATGTAAGTTTGCTTCCATGTTGGTCCCTTGTCCCTGGTTTATACTTCATACCGATTGTGTCTCTACCTCAATCGTACGGTCAAGTTCATATCCAGGTTAGCCGGTTTCACTTGCGACTGCCTTGCAATAACTGTGTTGCTAGATGTGCTTGTTTGGGTGTGTGTTGGAGTGATCGGGTTCAGGGTGTACCCTGCTTTTGTCCAAAAGTAGCCGGGTCAGGCTCCGGCAACCCAGTGACCCCAAAAGGGACAAAGAGGGTCAAAGAAATATATGGATCCAATCTAGAAGGAACAACTTGCATTTGGTTGTCTTTATGTTTGCATCCCACATACATTAGAGAACAGGAAGAGAAACTAACAGTTTGCCAGAAATCGGTTTACTGTACTTACTAAGTGATTTTACTCCAGGGATAGGCAATTCCAGGCCTCGAGGGCCACATTCCTGCATGTTTTCCAACATACCCTGCTTTTCTAATTGGCTGAAAACACCTAAGCCAGGTAATCAGTCTTGAGTTGGGCTAAGGCATCTGGAAATCATGCAGATACTGTGGCCCTTGAGGCCTGGAGTTGTCTATCCCTGTTTTATAACTTTTAACCAAAATACTAATGTCTTTTATGTCCCTTTTGTAAAGAATGACTTTAATCAGGACAAGATTTTGGCATGAATAACACTGTGGTCAATGTTAACCCCATAGGGATTTTTTGAGAAGATGGGGTCAATGCCATTGCCAAATTAGCTTAAAGAGGAATTAGCATGCCGGTCTCCTGGGCCCGGCGGCCTCCTCTACACGCAGGGAGAGGGATACCTGAGATTTAACAGGTGATCAAATTACATCGGAGCCTGGGGGTGTCCATGTTTTGGTGGTGCGGGTTCTGGTCCTTGCTCTAGAGCGCTGGGCCTCTCCAAAATTTCATCGGTGGGTGAGTCTGGTCGGGCCTTGTTTACTACACCCGGCTTCTCTTGGGCGTCTCTCTCCTGCCTGACTCCCCCCTGGACCTCCTGGGCGGTTGTCTGGACTGTAGGGGCTGGTCTCCCTTGGGGAGCCCTGGTTCATACCTGGGGTGGGGGGATGCTCAGTACTCCTGGGTGGAGGGAGGTTGCTCGTTTGGGGTTGGAGGGGCTTTCCGGAGATGCTGCCTCATGCTGGCGCGGGGTGGGGGTTGCTCTTCTGGCTGGGCTGGGGCCTGCACTCCTGTGCCTTCCCAGTCTCCGGCATGGGGGGCCTCTGCGGTGGTCCCGTGGGCCCTGGTCTGGGTGCTTAGCGGGATTGCCCGGCGGGCAGATTCCCCTCATGGCCCCAGTGGCGGGCGTAAATGGTAAATGACGTATACTTGTATAGTGCTTTCTACCCTCCTTTGAGGGCCCAAAGCGCTGCACAGTCACAGACCCATTCACACGCTGGTGGTGGTTTTGCTGCCAAAAACTGGCGCCAACCTCCCACCATTCCGGGTTAGGTGTCGAACCCACAATTTTCTGATCAGGAGTTGATCGGCCTATCGCTGCACCACGCCCGCCCCGTAGGGGGATTCTGGCTGCTGCGTCGGCTTTGGCGGGACCAGGGATATCCTGTCAAAGGACTTTGAATAATCAGTCTGGGTAAGGCATAAACTGACTAACTCTTCTCAAATTTTATTTAGTTCTACCCTAATAAGACATGTACTTCTTGAGTTTATGCTGCATAAGGCAGAGAGACTGGAGCAGGTGAAGCACAGATGTGGATCCGCTCTGAGGAATGGGCAAGAGGGGAGGACGACTCCTTCGGGTGAAATCTCAGTTCATCCATGGAAAACCCTGAGTCATGGGGGTGAACACCCTCTGTTAGATGTTTCTGCTGAGCAGGCTAAGCATTTGTGGTAATCAGATTACAACTGTACCTGCTCGTCTTGCATCCACCAGATGAAAGCGGTTAAGATGCTGCAATTAGGAAATTATGCTTGATGTTTCTAATCAAGTGCTGGAATAGAACAAAGGAAAAGAGGCTCAGTCTGGCCTGTGAGGCCACATGTGTGTGTATCTGGATGAGCTTTAGTCCCTTAACCAAATAAAGAAAGTTATTGCTTCAATTACGCCGCCTGTGCAAATATACTCTTCAGCTTTTCTTGATTTTTCCTGACAATAATTACCGTTTCTAGGATAAATAGTGTTTATTAAGTTACTGCAAATTGCACATCAACTCTGATCTTATATCAAGGTTGTTTAGCTGTCTAAATGTACCTTTTTGTAAGTTTGCATTACTCATGAAACACAGCAGATTGCTCTTTTTCTTCTGCTTATGGGCCATAGAGTTCCGTGATTCCTCTGAACCAAGTTCAACCATCAGGAACTGGTGCTCTAACCAACTGTTGTTTCAGCAATTTAGAAGAGTTGGACCACAAACCGATGTGTTGTAGCAATCCCCGCTTTTATGTGCTTGTAAACCGCGTCTTCCCACCACAGCGCTGCCTGTTTGTAAACACAACTGCAAGAAAAAAGGGTTTGAAGTAATTTAATCTACAGTCGAGGGCTTTAACTGCATGTTCTGGTTATAGAGTGCATGCCTGCTGACACATTTGTTTCATAAATGATGTTAAATTCATTGTGGTGTTTATATGTACAGGTAACAGCTTCAGGATTGGGTCTGGTTGTCTGGAAGGGTTTTTGCGTTCTCTATGTCAACGCAGAGTTTCTGCAAAAACTCTGTTGGCAGGGATTATGATCTCTGAACAGATATAGAGGATGGAAGTCGGACACAAGAGGCTGGGGGCAAGAATGACAAAAACCTGTATGATCTGTCCCCAAAAAGGTCAATGAAGAACCAAAATATAAAACTGAAAGGGACGAGATAGATGATGAAGAAAAAGTCACTAATAAAAGTAAAAAACATTTGCCTGGTGTGAACAGATGTAAAGGAAATTCTAAAGAAAAACAATGACTAGTTTACTACGAACAGATAGGGTCTAATGGATCGTCTAAAGGATTTATGGTAAACATCCAGACACCTGTGTTTGGGTGCGGCTCTGATTGCTTTTTAGTTTTGTTTATTTGGCATAAAAGTAGCAGTCTGTAAACATTTTGAGTGTAACAAACATCTGTTTACTCAGGATCTACTTACACAGTTCCGTTAAACAAAGGCACAACAAAAATCTGTCATTGTTCTCCCTCCTCTGATATAAATTTACATAACATACATGAGGGGGGATTGCTACATGCTTAAATATATATATATATATATATATATATATATATATATATTACTTTATGTGTTTATGATACATTAACCCTTGTGCCATCCTAGGCATGTTTACATTTAAGACAACACAATGAACTTTTTTTCCCAAAGATTTTTATCTTCAGTGGTGTCTGTGGAAGACATGAAATCATGTCCACCTTTGTCATGGGAGAGAGAGAGCACACATCAATGTAAGGGTCGGGTCATCTGGACCCCATAAGAGAGCACAAGGGTTAAGTGTAATTAGGTATCTGTCTATAGTCTACAGTTATGGTGCCCATTCCTGGTCCAGAAGAGCTACCACACTGCCTGTTCTCTGGATTGCCAAGCTCTGCCAGCTGCTGATTAGCTCAGTCAGATGTCTTCATATTTTTGATTGACACACCTGGTCCAGGTAATCAGCAGCAAGCAGTGCAAGGAGAGCTGGAAAACAGGTTGGGTGGTAGCTCTCGAGGACCTGGAATGGGTACCCCTGCCATAGACTAGTCAGCCCATAATCTAAAACAGGGGTGTCCAAATCCAGGCCTTAAGGGCCGACCTCATGTTGATTTTCCAGAATGGTAAATGACGCATACCTGTACAGCACTTTCTTCCTTCAATGGTCCAAACTGCTTCACAGTCACCGATCCATTCACCCAATGACACACACATTCACACACAGGTGGTGACTCCGCTGCTGAACACTGGCGCCAACCTTCCACCAGTGGCAATTCGGGATTAGGCTAGGTATCTTGCCCAAGGACACTTTGACACATGGGCGGGCAAGGCAGGAATCGAACCCGCAATCTGTGTGTTTGGCCAATAAAGAGATTCATGGCAGGGGAAAACATGAAGGACACCGGCCCTCAAAGCCTGGATTTGGACTTTTTGTGTTGTCCAGGCCCTTGGGGTTGTAGTGAGAAATGGCTGCATAATAAAGGTGTTGTTCCCTGTGGCTCATGCACATCCCTGGAGGGATGTCATAAAAATGGAAAGTATAGTTGTTGGGCGTGTGGTAAGTCTATAGCGAAATATTTGTAAGGCTTTTTGCTGAAAGTTGGATGCACTTATGACAACTGCCTGATGCTGTCGTATGGTACCGTTTTATGCCGCACTCCAGTCATTAGGAAGGTGTGGCCGCTTACTGATTCTGCACATGCACGTGATAGCTAAGTGCCCGTACGACGCTTGTAGGATGTCCACAAAAACATTGCTGTGTGATTGTCTGGTTTCCTCACTTCTAGCAGTCAAGCTGAACACATGGAGTGCTTTTTACTTGAACAGCCCAAAAATTACTCCTTATACAGTTCACAGTATTTAAATGGTTGAAAAACATGAATAATCCATACGACATACTTGCCTCTTCATATTTATCTACGCTTACATGATGTAAAACTGTTCACAACAACTTATCAACCGCAGCAAAAAAAAAGAAGTGCTTAAACATTTTCGCTTTATAAGTTCACCAAACGGTCTACGACCCTGATATTTCTTGGAGGTCATCTGTGTTTACTGTATGGATTTGCCCATTTTGTTACCCGTAGACAGCCCATATCCACCCCTAAAGGCACTTGTGACTAAGGCTTTAGTTTTGTAGTCATAAGGGTTTGATCTGGTACCATATTGTGTTACTCCAAGATATACTACATGGTTTAATAAGTATCAAATGAAACTGAAAAATGAAGGAAATCTCTTTGACAGTAGGCAGAAAGACGAGAACGATGGTTCTGTTGTGTTTATACTTTGAATCTTTTATTAAGGTGTTTAAAATAGCTGTGTAACATTTTCTCATTGTAATGAAATTATATATGTATGACAAATGTACAGCATTAAATTTGTCTCACGGTTTATATCTGTTATTAAAGCAGTACAGATTTGATTGAAAGGTGAGGTAAATGGGCTGCTGAACTAATGCCTCTCAGGGCGTTTTCTAAAATCATCATGGTTATTTGTTCTTACTTTTTGCCCATTTTTTGCAGAAATCAGATGTGGTGAAGTCATATCCTGCCAAAACCGCCACAATCAAGGAGGTAAACAGGTTTCTCTAGAGCATATTGGTTCAAAACGTTTCATCTCTGTCGAACATTGTATGAAACCCCTTGAGAAAATGTGAGTATGCATGAAAAGAACATGATGTTTTTTACAAAATAGGTTTGTCACTTTAACAGACACAGCTTTGATGATCATTTTTGTAATCATCCAAATCCTTTGTGTTACCATTCTATAGCTGTGTGAGTTTGTCTGCCAGGTCTGAGTACAAGTGGTTGAGTTTATTGTAAACCACACATGCAGCTGAGCATCATTTCTTCATTAGTCCGACAGTAAACTCTGATAGGTGCAAGATGCATGACTCATTGTGGCTTTACAACATGCACAACATGTCATGTTGGGTTTGTGAGCCAGTGAAAACGGTCACTACAAAATTAGGAAACACACACTCGCCACCCCTCCATGCAACGCGTGCCAACGTCTAACAAGAGACAGACAAAGCTTGGAGTGATAAACAAGAGGGACGGGTTTGAAACAACAAAAAAAAAAAAGAGCAAGGTAAGACATAAGAAGAAACAGACTGTAAGAAAAAAAAACTATTAAACTAATAAATGAACATTATTGGACTTGTTTCTTGGCTTGTTTTCCCTCTTGTTAAGATCTGACACATGTACTGTGATTGGGAATTCTAAAAATAAATGGAGCACCTGTGAGTCAGGTGTTAGTCATCTTTAAAGAAACAATTTAAAACACCCTGAAAGAACAACCCTTGAAATGATCAAATCTGCAGTTTTATGTTCTACCTCGAGGAACACAAGCTGGTTGGAATCTGACCGCCGGGTTGTTTCATAAAAATAAAAAAAGTGAAAAAACTTACAATAAATAGTGGAAGAAAGAACGGAAACTTCTTACTTATCCTTTAGAAATCCTGATTTACACTGATCTGTCTGTGGTGCGTCTCTATTGAATTGACAAAAGAAATAAAAAATACAACCCTCACTAATCAGCCGGAATGTTTAAATCTTCTGTCATGTCTGCATCTGACATCCGTCCCTTTGCCACTCAATGCAAGCTTTACGCAAGAGTTCTACTTCCATTCCGTCAATGCTAGACAGTGTGTGGGGAGACAGACTCCCCACACACGCAATGGAGAGGTGTACCTGTGTAAATAAGGTGTAATGTCTGCTGAAATTTGTAAAATGATGGAATTTTTAGGGGGGAAAAAAAAAAGACCTTTCTATAATTTTGCCTGTGATTTTCTTCAGAATTCAAGAAAGAAGTCTTAAACCTATAATGAGTTTCTATCAGCATTGCATCAGTAACAGATTTAAGTCTGACGTTGTGTTGTGAAATAACTTCCACAGAATCCCCAACATGTAGGATAACTGTTTTTTAAGTTAACATCTCTGCATCTTTTTTAAAGTCCCACTCTGAACATTTTTACCTCCGAGTTGTGGGCGAGATTGTTGGTGGGAGGTAAGCCTGCACTTATTTCCCATCATCCCTTTGTTTATGCTCCATCCCACTAGTTTACAGAAATAGATGAATAAATGGAGCGGCATGCTAATTGTGGTTTCTGCACAACAACTGTAAGCTTTATTAAATGGTATTTCTTGGCTGCTCCTGATTCGCGATTTGAATAAACAAAACAATTTTGGTTTTAATTTTCTGTATACGTGTTCATAATCACAAAAATGCCACACGAACATGGTAAAAACACCAAAAAAACAATTTTCATTGGAGATGGAAAACTGGCTCCTGGTCCATGTTAACTCCTGTAGGCTGAAGCAGAGCGAGAAGATCCAGCTTGTTATCATTAACCAGTTTGAAATCTTTTTGAGCCAGAAGGTGCCTAAGTGCTCAGAGCATGAGTAACTCCACATCTGTGCAGGCAGCACTAATGCTAAACGATGTGCGCTGCTTTCTGAGCCACATATGCTGCCATGCCGTCAATGTCTATTTCAGAGAAGGTCGTTTTTATTTCAACAATGCAATTTGCATGATTACAACGGCATGGCCGACCAGTAAAAGATTCCAGGTGCCAAATCGACTCGCTTGCTATCCAGACCCGTCACCCACTGAAAACATTTGGTCACATTATGAAACATGGAATATGACAAATGAGCCCCCCCATTTTACTGTTGAACAGCTGAATTTTAACTTTAAGGAGAAAAACGAGAGAACACTTGACTTCCAAACTTTCAGCAATCCTTCTCTTCAGAGTCCAAATACTCACACGGCTCTGGTAAAGGAGGAGGTGGTGAAAGGTGGGGACAGCCGTTCAGGCGTGTACCACCTTTTCCAAAATGGAGTGCTGGTGTTGAGTTCAATGGGAGTTGAATATGTGGTGAAAAATGCTTGACCATGGAACCATCAGAAACTTTATCGACATTTACATGTTCATACATCAAAGTTGAGCTGGCCCACTCTTTATGGCTACGATAGGCTCTACCTTGAAGACTTTCTACGTTCTCAAACAATTTTGGGGACAGTTATTGCAATACAACAAAATCTAACTAAAATGTGCTTACCCTGAAATCCCAATGCTGCGTTCACACTGAATGTGATTCGCACTTCAAATTTCCACTTTTCTTTCATCAGATTTCATTCTCAACGATTGTCCAAAGAATGTGTTTATTGACTTGTCGCCCTGACACATGTGGGAGGAGTTTGGCCGAATATTAATTCATTCCCACCCCTCAAATTGTAGCGGCAGTTGGAGGGGCAATTGTGTCCGAACTTGTTTTCTTAAGGTTCCTGGTTCAAGTGCGTCCAGCCAATTACAACATCACAGAGCAAGCTATGTTGGAAAACATGCAGAAGTGTGGCCCTCGAGGCCTGGAGTTGCACCTGTGCTCGTGTATATATATATATATATATATATATATATATATATATATGAATGATAAATACTACAAGAACAAAGTAAAAACACATTTCTTCTTGAGTGGGTCTTTAAGATTCCTACTCCAGACAAAACATTCCTGAGATGTTGGGGTTCAACCTTTTGTACAGTACAGTCCGTTGTCTATGGCGCCAATTTCTGCATGTTTTATCCATCAAAGGGATTACTTGAGGTACCACAAGCAATTTCTTGGCTTGAGGACATCACTTGAGTTCTGCTCCACCTAAAGGTGTTCTTCTTACCACCCTATCCAGGTCTTCACCTTTGACCGCTAGGGTGCAGTCCATCTCACTGCTTCAAGGCCTTCTGAGCATTCACTCAGCTGCTCCTTAGCTGAGATGAGTGTGTGGAAACAGCAAAATGCAAACACAACAACACATCCAAGACAACACAAATACAAACACAAAACTGCTGGTCAAACCGTTCGAGTCTGAGATTTCCAGAAAGACCCAACAATCATATAGGCTTACCGTCTGCAGCATAGCTGAAAATAAATGTTTCCACACTCAGACCTTAAGACGGAGCTTATTACAGCTGCAGGCTGATCTGTAGAGCTTTTGTGATGAAGTGAAGTTTTCTCATAAACTGTACCTTAAAAAACAGCAGGAATGACCCAAGGAATGTAGACTGTCAAAAGAACTGAGAATCACTACAGTGCCTTATTGAAATAGCCCCCTCTCTACGTGTTCTTTTTAGCTTTAAGGACCTTTTCTGTTTGAATTGTGTGCTTTGAGTGAAATGAGGTCATGGAATTATTTTGATCAAGGTCCAGCAAAGGGGCACCGCAATCAACCTTTTTTAATATCATCACGCATATTTAATGATGTGGAGGCACTCAAAAAATGA
>NC_050530.1:17836775-17848847 GCF_002922805.2 Oryzias melastigma | reverse complement strand
CTGCTTCAAGGCCCGACTGTGTGGAAACAGCAAAATGCAAACACAACAACACATCCAAGACAACACAAATACAAACACAACACTGCTGGTCAAACCATTCGAGTCTGAGATTTCCAGAAAGACCCAACAATCATATAGGCTTACCGTCTGCAGCATAGCTGAAAATAAATGTTTCCACACTCAGACCTTAAGACAGAGCTTATTACAGCTGCAGGCTGATCTGTAGAGCTTTTGTGATGAAGTGAAGTTTTCTCATAAACTGTACCTTAAAAAACAGCAGGAATGACCCAAGGAATGTAGACTGTCAAAAGAACTGAGAATCAATACAGTGCCTTATTGAAATAGCCCCCTGTCTACGTGTTCTTTTTAGCTTTAAGGACCTTTTCTGTTTGAATTGTGTGCTTTGAGTGAAATGAGGTCATGGAATTATTTTGATCAAGGTCCAGCAAAGGGGCACCACAATCAACCTTTTTTAATATCATCACGCATATTTAAAGATGTGGAGGCACTCAAAAAAATGATAGAGCTTCATCTTTTTTTTTTTAATTGATCAATAAAACTTTTTTTCTGTTTAAATGTCACCTTCATTGCAGCAGCAGCAGCTGCTGCCAAACCTCTGTCCTCACTAAGTCTTTTAAATGAAAGCCAGACGGGCTCCAAACCCATCCACACACTTTTACCACCGCAAAATGTGCCACACATTCCCTCTTTTTTTTGTTCTGAAGGCTTTGCCAGCCATGCCTCCCTGCCAGAGATTTCTCTGAAGACTGACGGCGTCACAGTTTATGGGGAAAAAAAAGGTGAAGAAGCAGATTTATTGGCTTGTTAGTTTAATGGCAAAGCTCTAAAAAGCTCCCAATGACAGCGGGCACACATGCAGGTATGTCTCAATCCCGATTGAAGTCGTTTGTTTTTCCAGTTTTCCATGAAAAAAGAATCAATCATAGAGAGTCATCGCTTTGCTGCAGCGTTTCCCTGAGATCTAAGGCCAGCCGTGGACAGGTGAAATGACTTCAAAAATAGCAACTGTCAAAGGAAAGCCTTCTTTTTTCCTCACGCCATGAAAGCAAAGCTCTGGTAACATAACTTTTACCACAAGAGCCAGACTGAGCCGGGAGTGGAGTGTCATCACTTTTTTCCATAGACAAACTGTCCTGATTGAGTGAGAATTAACGCTGGACTCGCAGCCAGCAGTCATGCTGGATTTGCTATGGCTCCTCACTGCTGTCTCCTCACTCCGTCACCACGATAAATGCTCCGATATTATGAGGTTACCTCCGCAATGGAACAGATTTGCACACATATGTATCCACTCACCCGCGTTAAGTGCTCTCTTGTCTTGTTACGACATTTTTTTTTAGTGGGAGCACAGGATTCTGGCTGATTACTTACAACTAACGGCATAAATTTGATTTGTGGCCCACAGCGTCCTGTAATTTGATTCAGAAAGCACTACTTTCTAATTAGTTACCTCTAATTACTATTTTCTAATTACTTATCTCCATTTCAGAAGACATGCAGAAAAACACTAAACTTCTTGCAAAGCGTTGTGATACCTAGATATCACTAGTTAATAAAATGAGAAAAAATAAAGTGATTCATAAAATTGAATGTAGAGAAAAATCAACTTTTAACTAAAAAGTTTGCAAAACTTTGAGGAAAAAGAATGGGATAGCTTTGAGCCTAGAAACAGGAAGGATGTAAACCTGTGACTTTAAAAAACAAAAACAAGAAGAGTTTACACTTCAGTGCCACGATGTAGGAAGAAAACTTACTTACATTTGACCCTTCTTTATGGGAATACACAGCTGCGCTTGGGAAACATTTGGTGGTTTAACCTCTGATTCCAACCCTTGACATCAAGCAAGGAAGCTTTGGGTCTTTTGTATGACTTGACCATGGATTTGAACCCATGACCCACCAGTCTCAGGGCAGACACTCTCCCACTAGACCACCGAGTTGATAAATGACCCTAATCAACTGTCACATCCAGCCACATTCCTGAAAAACAAGCCCACACCATCATTCCTCCTCCACCAAATTTCGCACTTGGCATAATGCAGTCCGAGATCTACTGTTGTCATGGCAACCTCCAAACACAGACTGGTCCATCAGATTGCCAGATGAAAAAGTGTGGTTCATCACTGTTCTTGAGTCCAGTGGCGGCGTGCTTTACACCACCGCATCCAACACCTTGCATTGCACTTGTGCGGCTTGGATGCAGCTCCTCGGCCATGGACACCCATTCCATGAAGCTCTCTGCGTGCCGTACTTGGGATAATCTGAAGGTCACATGACATTCAGAGCTCTGTAGCCATTGAAAGTCTGCAACCTCTCTGCAGTATGGGCTTCAGTGTCCACTGACTTCTCTCCGACAATTCCCTTTTGTTCTGATAGAGCTGACAATTTTCTGGAACAAGGACATTTCTCAACTGGATTTGTTGCACAAGTAGCATCCTATGAAATTTCCACGCTGGAATTGACTGAGCTCCTGAGAGCGACCAATTCCTTCAATGTTTGTTGAAACAGTCTGAATGCCTGAGTGCTTGAATTTATACACCTGTGAACAGGCCAAGGGATTAGAACACCTGATTCTGACCCTTTGATTCTTGACTTTTTCAGCTCAAACAACAAGTGGTTGTTGAGCAAAATTGAACTTCTGAATCAAATACTTTTATAAGACTGAGTAAATGCAAATATGTCTGCAGTATGAAGTGTTTGCAGGGGTTTAGGAGAGCTCAGAAACAAAATAAGAATATAAAAAGCAACTTTAAGAAAGTCTTTTTCTTTGAAAACCAAGAGAAACAATGTTGGTTGCTTCTTGGTATGTAAAATTTGGACAAAAAAATTTAGTGTTTTTTCAATTTTTGTTCTTTGATAAGTTTTTTCTTCTCATGTTATTGGTTGACTTGTTTTGATGGGTTAGAAGCCTTCTTGGGTCTGATCCCCCTTGTGTTTTCTAGGCTCTTTTTCCTGTAAATGCTCCGCTTGGATTCAGTTTTTGAGCAAGTTCCTTCCTTTATGTCACTTTCATACGTGTTCAATTCTAAATCAAAGGGGATCGTGACTAGGTTATCCCTCCCTGGTTGGAGTAAAATTCAAAACTCTACTCAAGTGTTTTTCAAAAAAGTTTTTTTATTGGTCCTTCTCGATTCCCTCATGAGTCACCATGACTCCTGTCCCTGTAAGATGCTTTAAAGTTCAAATAAATGCTCTTTCAAAATACACAGAGCTACTTCTAATATCTCAAGCACGTCTCAGTTTTGTTTTCTTTAATCAGAAAGTCCAAGAAACAGGAGATGAACTTGTGAGGGTGCGGCTGATTGCAAATCTTTCAACTGAGTTTCTGACTGTTCAAAGCTGTTACAACAAAAAAGCAGTTGAATTTAGCTCATTCACATGCACTGTGTATTGACAAGAGGCAGATGTTGTTGATCACCTTCTGGCTTATCCTGCCAGGGGTGGCCATGCTGATTCACACAGGTGATTTTACACAGTTTCATGCCGGATGCCCTTCCTGACATGTGTTTGAGGCACAGGGTGACCCAGTTAGGAGGCAGAGAAGTGTTGGATGGTCCAGTCAACTGAACCATCAAGACCCTATGTTAGCAAGAGGCAGATAAGAAGTCAAAAGCAAAAAACAACAAAATATTAGTAGATACAAGAGCCAGTATGTTTGTCAACCAAAATTTGTTTGTATACAAAAATATTTCTTATCCAACAAAGTTTTCTATGAATTACAAAAAAAATAAAATTAAAACTTCTTAAAGGGTTACCAAACTCTAAATCAACTTGTTGACTGTTCACCTCTATAAATGGGGCTTTAAAAGTGCTGTCTGTTGGTCATTGCCAAATTTTTGATTAATTAAAATAAATTTGTTTCATTCTTGAAAATAAAAAACATCTGTGGGCTGCCTCCGACAGGCTAAAACGAGGTATTACAGTTGCATTTTGTTATTGGTCAAATAATGTCCCTGTAAGCCCCGCCCCTCTGACTGGATTTTCAAATTTCGGCTGTGGGCGGAGTCAGCCTCCAACTTCCCTGTTTGGTTACCCTTTGAGGTATAGACACTTGTACAGGTCAACCCCACATATGGGTGCTGCAGGTTTTTGGGTTGTCCAATGGAGGGCTGTAGAGAGTAACAGCCACATCTTAAGAGAAGCACAGGTGTCTCCAGTTACCCTGAGGTGAATTAAAATTGGAATGTAAAATTGTTGTGCATGTGGTAAGAGTATCTTAAAGTAGGTTTCATTATGACGTACGAGTGATGCTGTAGGACGGTGCCATTACGTCACACTAACTAGTAGTTGGTAAAATATTAATCATAACTGCCCTCATGGGTAAATACAGTCTGTCTGCAGGGGTAAAAATCCCCAAACCTCTACAGGGCCCACAAGGACTTATCGGGTTAACAGTCTGTGGAATTTGAGTGGGGCGTTGAAAAGGTAAAAAAAAAAAAATAGATATGATCAAGATCCTGAATATAGGTATGAGATCAATTGGGAAGTAAATAATCTCCATTCGTCAAACATTCTTCCTGTTTTGTCTTTCTTCTGTCTCTACATTTTTATGCAAAAAGACGTCCAATCACAAACTTGCTTCTACAAGTTTTGTCAATTACAATTGGCTGAAGATGAACCACATCATGTGTTGTGTGCATTATATCAGGAATAGATGACAGAGGACCCAAACACATGATAACAGACTTTGGTGACAGAAACAGAATATCTAATAAATTCACCAAAACATGACAAAACCCAATGACAAACATAAAGGGTGTCAGAGCAGAAGACCTGGCAATAATGAACTGGAAACCAGACACTTAAATCCACTGAGGTTGATTAACTAAATGAAGACAGCTGTGGAAGATTAACTTGAACATGGTGAGACTGACGGGGAAACCCAAAAACATGACAAAACACCACAAAAACCCAAGCACAGAATCCTGACTCACTAAACGTGATAACACTTTTATTTACACAGGACCGTAAACAATGCTCATATAATTTAATATGACACTTTTTTAACAGAAAGAACAAAGCAGCAAAATTCTGGTTTTTAATATTTGAAGCTGTTAGGTCAAAGACATTTGGTTGCTGATAATTAAAATAAAAAGTGCCAACAAGAAAAATATATTTTGTAGTTTTAAACGCCAACTAAATATCTAGATTGAATCTACTTAGGTAAAACAAATAGAATAACTCATATTGCCACAAAGTTAGTTTAAAATTTCATGTATATAGATCATTTACTGTATAAGAGAACTGGACTGAGTGAGTATGACATCATCCATAGAAAATGGTTTACTTCAGGCTTCCACCAAAATAAGTAAATTCAGTATTTTAGATATGGACACCCCCATGTTGGAACCAGAAAATGTCAGGGGTCAACATTTCCATTGGAAGGCCACACCCCAACCACTTGAAAGAGGGGGTACATGAAATCTGTCAATCAGAAACCACATACTTTTATTGAGGCTTCTGATTGGTCAGTTAATAACTTGCGATACGGAATAATTATCATAAAAAATTATCTTTAAAAGTCTACAGGTTTTTTTGCTTGTTGGAACCAGCAGGTACTTCCTGTTGGGAATACCAGGGAGGAGGGGTTATTAATTACAGTTTCCATTTACAATCAGTGGTATGGACCATATATCGATATGCGTATTGAATAATGTGAAAGGGAAATATTTAAACCCCTAGTGTCCTTTGAATCCTAAAATATATCAAACCACTGCATACTAAGCATAACTGAGAATTTAAGGGACCAAAGACTTCTATATGTGTTTAAAATGAAGGTTTCTATAAACACAGACTGATATGGATAATAATTTAGTAATGATGTGTTTTGCAGCTGTAACACCATCAGAAAGCTTTTGAAACTGTTTTTATTATCCAGTTTTCACTTGTGTTCCCTGTCTGCTCCCAAACACTCGAAGGTTTGGCCGGTAAGCTTATAGTTCCACAAGTCCTGACCTCCGTATCCCTAACAGACAGCCAGTGGCAGTAAAACACACTCCCATATGTAACCCTCCTCTTCAGCTAATGAAGCCCGTAAAGCAGTCTGCTTGACAGGCAGCAAAAACAGCTGAGAGCACAGGCTGTTTTAATCGGGCCCCAGGAGGGAGACCCGCACCTTACGGAGGGGGGCCCGGGACGCTCCGACATACATCAGGCACGACAAGGAGCCCCGCGGCCATGTGCCTGGCTGTAGCCGAGGTGTGGGACTGCACAGGTGTGTACAAAAAAGATGGGGTCAGAGTCAGGCTTCGCTGCAAGCGGAAACGCTCTCTGCTCACACTTGTTTCCTCTGAGTCGCACCGCCAAGTCATAGTTAAGTCACCCCCTGTTGTGATGACTGACGGCTGAGGGGTGGGTCCTTTTTTATTCCAATACAACTAAAAAACTATCACATTTTAGGGTTTCTGAAAAAATAAATATATAATTTTCAGTTACTAATGAATTTAATCGGGGCTGGGTAAGAGGGGGCCTAGGATGCCCCCCTTAGTCAAAAACTTCCACTTACCCTCCAATTTTTGCGTCACTATTAGTATTTACAAACATTAAGAAATCAGCAAAATAAGCTTCATTAAGCATTTTGAAAACAATAAAAGCAATATTTTTCAATTAAATTTTGAGCCCCTCAAAATTGTTGTTACGGCCCTGTACATATTAAAATCTAATTCAGCACATTTTTACCACCTTTTTTAATCTATTTGCTTGATGGATTCTTTATTTGTATATTTGGATAATGGACTCTTTCCATAAAAGGCCACACCTTCATAAAATAAAAGATAATTTAAGACTGGGACATAAAACAAATAAATAAGCATAAATCTGAAAGCCACCACAGCTGCTGAATTGCTGTTTGTTTAAAGGACTCGGTGGAGTGTGTTGCTCTGCTCTCAAATGAAAAATGAAATCTTTACTTGGCTGCAGATTAAGCATAGATGGAGTGGGGTCAACTTTGCTGTTGCCTTCTCATCATAACTTTTACTCCATCTGCCAGCGTAATCAGCACCTGCACATGCAGCTCCGTTTATCCCCCTAATGGACACTGCGGCATTTTTCGCTGATCACCATTAGGGAGGACTATTTGCAAATACGCTTAAATCATCCTGAGTTTATGCTGTGTCATTCTGGCATGCAGGCTTTTGGCCAGTTAGACTTACAAAATTCTTACTAAGAAGCACCACAAAAAGTAAATAAAGAGTTTATTTTGAATCACTGCTGACATTACAGTACCTACTACTTTTGTTGCATTGAGCTGATCTTTTGTGAGATGAGGTGTCTTTTATTTTGAAAGGAAATTGTGAACCTCTGTCCAAATTTATTGAAAAGGCTGTTTTCTTTTGATATTTATTTTTCATTTATGTAAAAAAAATAGTTAATTTGCATTTATCTTAATACTAATAACATAAAATCAAATCAGTGAGGGAGATTTTCTGGCTCCTGCTGGGTTGTTGTCTTTAAGAAATCGACCCGAATGGCTCTTTAAGTATTAAAGGTTGCAGATCTGGTCTGTAGCATTCATCTTTTTACAAAGTAGAAATTAGTTGGCAGGTCATATAAAAGAAAATTCATTGACAGTATATGAGAATTGGACGGAGTGACTCCTCCCTCTCGTGTTCAAACAGGAAGTACCTGCTGGTTCCAAGAAGCCAAAATTTCATATTGAGAAATAAATAGTTGTTCAAAACCATTCTTGTTGTGATACCTTTTTTTTTAACATGTTCTTGAAAATATTACATTTTTATGAATATTTTTTTCTTTATTGGAAGTTATTAAAGTTCTAAACTGACTAATCAGATGCCTCAATAAAAGTATGTGGTCTCACATCCAGCGCAAAATGTTTGATTGACAGATTGTCTGCTTTCAAGTGGCATGGGTGTGGCCTTACAACAAGCTCAGTCCTGATTGGCTAGAGAGGTTGCCATAGAAACGATCATATTATATCCATATTGCAGAAAAAGGCAACTGAATTGACTTAATTTCATCTGAGCCAAAAATAAGCCATTTTCTGTGGGTGACATCACACTCACTCTGTCCAGTTCTTATTTACAATCAATACTCATATTTCATATAAATTATTACTTCGAAGCCCTTCTGGTGTTTTTGTTTTCATTTTTGACTTAGCGACCCCGCTCTGTCCAAATTCTAGTAAGGTCATTACAGAGTCGACGGGACTTTCGCTATTCCTTCTGCTGAAGAAAGCCGTCTGTTTCTTTACAACCTCGGGCTGCTTGGCCTGAACACGCAGACGCCGGGCCAAAGCCCTCTCCGAGACCTGGAAGTGTGTGCGTGAACATGTCTGTTGTTGGGAAAGCCATTACCTGAACTAATTGTTTGTCAAGTTATTGACTTTAATAGCGACCCACCTGTTTTTGACGTTGTGCAGCTGTTGGGAGGAAAGTTAATGATTTTTCTTGTTGGGCAGCTGTTTGCTGTAACGATAAAGTAAAGCAGTTTTGGAGCTTTCCAGCAGCTCATGGATCACTACACCATCAATTAATAATTAAAAACTATTGGAGATGATTATTATGCTGATGGGTCCTTAAAAAAGAAGTAGCAGCTTTAACCTCCGTTTTTTTTTTTTTTGTATTTTTGTTCCTCTGTTTTTTAATAGACTTTGCTTTCCCTCTCCTGACTTTAAAAAATATATTTATACACACACACACACACACCCTCTCATATATATATATATATATATTTACAAGCTGGTTGTGCTTACTGATATTGAAGCGATTTTGTCAACACGCTAATGTGGCTAACAGGTAGCGGTGTTGGACTGCCTTTTTTTAACATGTTACAAACAAGGTTGGGATTTAGAGTAGTCAGTAATGTTTCTTTTAGTGGTGTCAGTCTGTTTTAGTTTTTCACAATGTTCATTTACTACTCCATTGTGTTCTGATGATGAAACCATTGATGGTTTATCAAAAAACTACCTTTATTCTGTTCTTTGCAGATGATGTCCTGCTGGCTTCATGGAACCAGGACCTCCAGCATGTATTGGAGCTGTTTGGAGCTGAGTCCACAGCTAAGTCTGAGGCCATGGTTCTTGACCGGAGAAAGGTAGTTTGTCCTCTCTCGGAGGATGGAGTGCTCCTGCACTCAAATCAGCTGGTTTATAAAGTTTTGACACCAGGTTATGTACAAGTTGTACTTTTAGACATTGAGAATCAAGAAGATGTTGAGTTTGGAAGTTGGTTTCAGATTTACGCTTGGATCGAACATATTCAAGCACAGAGTTAGAATCCCAATCACTCACATCAGAAACCAGGAATTGACAGTGGGCTGCTTAGTAGCTCAATTCTTTCAGATGCAAGAATTTTGCCCTCCGGCTAAATCCATCAGAATTCAGTGTCGTGTGTTTCCATCCAGTCTATGTGTTTTTGTTGGCTCTGAATATAAGAAGTTCATTTCTTTCTGCTTTGATCTTTTACCACTTTGCTGCTTCTCTGCAGTGGCCATCAGGAGTGATATGTGATCCTGCGTGGGCCTTCTTACAAGCTCCCCTGCTGCCCGATAACTAAAGATGGCGTTGCACTCTAAGCCCTTCCGTGGCTGTGCAGTGATGGAGCTCAGCTTAAATAAGATGTGAGACGGGATGAAGAAGGAGGAAGAGGAGAACCACTTACGGAATGACAGGCTGGCAGGGACAGGAGGCACCTGCACAGAGTCGGGAGACGGGTCGCCTGGGGCCCCGACAGAAAATTATGTTTGCTGTCATGGATCTTGATCCATGTTCTTAGTATCGCACCACATGATGGAGCCCAGAGAGACGCTTTATAACCAAGATGTCCGTCCTGTGGACACGAGGACTCCTTTAAAGGACGTGAGTTTGTTCAGTAGGTCTCCATGAAATTAGGATTAGCAGGACAAAGACTTACACATGAGAATAAAAGCACTTTACTTTGCTTTACTTACTCGACTTTACCTTTCACCACCATTTACTCTCATGCTTCATCATAAAGAGGCCAAATGGAAGAAGAGAACTGAAGGAAATTGTACTGTTGCAAAAAAAGGAACAAAAAGTTTAGTTTTGTGCTTAAAAAGACCATTTATGAAATATCTGTAGAATAGAATACAATAGAACAGAATATCTTTATTTACATAGCACTTTTCTAGAAAGAATCACAAAAGTGCTTTACAAAAGGAACATCAAATCAAAATACAGAGAGGTAATACAATCAAAAGATAATTCCCTTTGGTTTTGTGTTTTTCTTTTATGTTTTCCACTCAAAAAATAAAATATTACTTTGTTCAAATGAAATGGCTTGACAATTTTTAATCAGGGTAATATTTTTATGCTCTAAAACCCCAAAATATCAACCTCTTGAATGTCTGAATTGAGCAAATGACAATTTTATAGATTTTTTTTCATTATTATTATTACATTTTGGCAGTGAAAAAGGTTAGATTTATTCATTCATTTATGTGCCATGGTATTATGAAAGTTTCACCAGTTCCTTCTGAACTAAAGATGTCCCCTGTTATTGTACTACCACCCCCTCACCTCACAGTTTAGATTGGGGATGGGCGGAGTTCTAAAATTTGACAGAAAGGCCGACCAATAGCAGATCTGTGGAGTGTTTTTACCTCTTATAAGAAATAACTTGGAATCTGGACGAAAACATGTTGAATTTTGATTGAAAATTAATATCAAAACAGAAAATTTTGGAGTTTTTAATTTAAAAATGGCGGGTTTTGTTCTCATTTTTGTGACAATTACACCAATGGGTTGATGTCTGTCAGGGACAAATGCAAACTTAGAGAAATGCTGCGTTCATGTAGTGTTTTAAGGATCGGAAAAATGACTGTCCAACTTTAAAACACACATGAACGTCAGGAAAACAACAAATCTTGTCACACCACATGAAGGCAGAGTAACTTTCTGCACCTTTACAAAGGTCAGTGTGTCTGCAGTCCACAATCGATTGCGTTTTTAGGCAAAATCTAAAACCCTGTATCAATTTCTAGGACATAGTTTCAGGAGTTTATTCGAAATTTCTAATTTATTAGAAATATATGTCTTCCATCATCAGAAAATGTCACAAGGACATATTAAAAACACATTTTTTTTTATCAGAGAGGGTGTTTCTAGCTTCCCTTTCTTCTACTTTTTTTGTTTTTCACAGTTAAATAATTGCAATTTTTAGTCTGATTTAGCTCATGATGGTTCAGGACTGATTTTACGATGGAGAACGATAATGTCTCATCCCCAGCATCTTTAGCTGGAAAGTCTTCTGTCCAAAACAAATCAGAGGTTTAGCCAGAAGGTTTCTGAATAGTTAAAAAATTATTTTATATAGCATACGATCCTCACTTGCAGCCACAGACTGTAATAATAAGCTGAACGAACAAGAGTTTGATGTTTATTGCTGTTAATGATGGATTTTCTTCTATTGGTCCCATCAGACTCAACTTGATACCTGTGAAACAGACCTCTCAGTGTTCTTTATTTCATCACCTTTGTTTCACTCCTTTAAGTTTGAAACCTTCAAACTGGATTAAGTCTAATAAGAACCCGTTGAAAATCATTACCACACCTCTGCCTGACCCAGCAAAAGTACGAGGGACTCAGCTGTAATCTGATCGTTGTAGAGTTTCATATTTTTAGGCCAATTTTAGATCTCCCTTTGGTATAAAGAAAATGACAAATGGAAAAAAATAATTTGCTAGAGACCAAAAAAAATATTTTCTGTCTAAAGTAAAGACATTAGTCAGTTAAGCATTTTCAGACAAAAATTATTCATCCATCTTCCTCCGCTTCATCCGGGACCGGGTCGCGGGGGCAGCAGTCTAAGCAGACTCCCCGGCCACTTCCTCCAGCTCCTCTGGGGGGACCACGAGGCGTTCCCAGGCCAACCGAGAAGCATAGTCTCTCCAGCGTCTCTTGAGTCTTCCCCGGGGCCTCTGCCCAGTGGGACATGCCCGGAACACCTCTCCGGGGAGGCGTCCAGGAGGCATCCGGACCAGATGCCCGAGCCACCTCAACTGGCTCCTCTCGATGCGGAGGAGAAGCGGCTCTACTCCAAGCCCTCTCCGGGTGACTGAGCTCCTCACCTTATC
>NC_050530.1:17829842-17836515 GCF_002922805.2 Oryzias melastigma | reverse complement strand
AGCAGACTTCCCTCTCCCCGGCCACTTCCTCCAGCTCCTCTGGGGGGACCACGAGGTGTTCCCAGGCCAACTGAGAAACATAGTCTCTCCAGCGTGTCCTGGGTCTTCCCCGGTGACTCCGCCCAGTGGGACATGCCTGGAACACCTCTCCAGGGAGGCGTCCAGGAGGCATCCGGATCAGATGCCCGAGCCACCTCAACTGGCTTCTCTCGATGCGGAGGAGAAGCGGCTCTACTCCGAGCTCTCTCCGGGTGATTGAGCTCCTCACCCTATCTCTAAGGGAGCGTCCAGCAACCCTCCGGAGAAAACTCATTTCAGCCGCTTGTAGTCGGGATCTCGTTCTTTCGGTCACGACCCAGAGCTCATGACCATAGGTGAGTACTGGAACGAAGATCGACCGGTAAATTGAGAGCTTTGCTTTCTGGCTCCGCTCTCTTTTCACCACAACGGACCGGTACAGCGACCGCAAAATAGCGGACACCGCTCCAATCCGCCTGTCGATCTCACGCTCCGATCTTCCTTCACTCGTGAGCAAGACCCCAAGATATTTAAACTCCTCCACCTGAGGCAGGAGCACTCCACCCACCGAGAGAGGGCAAACTACCTTTCTCCGGTCGAGAACCATGGCCTCAGACTTAGCGGTGCTGACCCTCATCCCAGCCGCTTCACACTCGGCTGCAAACCGCTCCAATGCATGCTGGAGGTCCCGGTTTGATGGAGCCAACAGAACAACATCATCTGCAAAGAGCAGAGATGAAATCCTGTGGTCCCCAAACCAGATCCCCTCCTCCCCAAGAAATTCTGTCCATAAAAACTATGAACAGAACCGGTGATAAAGGGTATCCCTGCCGGAGTCCAACATGCACCGGGAACAGGTCTGACTTACTGCCGGCTATGCGAACCAAGCTCCTGTTCCGGTCATACAGAGACCGGACAGCCCTGAGTAAGGTTCCCCGGACCCCATACTCCCAGAGCACCCTCCACAGGACACCATGGGGAACGCGGTCAAACGCCTTCTCCAAATCCACAAAACACATATGGACTGGATGAGCGAACTCCCACGAACCCTCCAGCACCCTGAAGATTTTGTAGAGCTGGTCCACTGTTGCACGACCAGGACGGAAACCGCACTGTTGTTCTAGGATCTGAGGTTTGACTATTGGACGGACTCTCCTCTCCAGTACCCTGGCATAGACTTTCCCAGGAAGGCTGAGGAGTGTGATTCCCCGGTAGTTGGAACACACCCTCCGGTCCGCCCTCTTGAAAAGGGGAACCACCCCAGTTGAGGTCAGCAGATCCCCACCTGCACTGAAAACGGTGCCTGCAGAAAACTGCTTTCCCCTCCTGAGGCGCCGGATGGTTTGCCAGAATCTTTTTGAGGCCAACTGATAGTCCTTCTCCATGGCCTCTCCAAACTCCTCCCAGGACCGAGTTTTTGACTCTAAAACAGCTCCGGCTTGCAGCTTGCTTAGACTGCTGGTACCCGTCAGCTGCCTCTGGAGTCCCACAAGCCAACCAGGCCTGATAGGACTCCTTCTTTAGCTTGACAGGCTCCAGAGACCTTGCGACCGCAGCTCCGGAAAGCAGCAGAGACAATAGAGGTGGAGAACATGGTCCACTCGGAGTCAATGTCACCAACCTCCCTTAGTACCTGCTTAGTTATCCCGGATGTGGGAGTTAAAGACCTCCCTGACAGAGGGCTCAGCCAGACCAATCCCGCCCCTTCAGGTACCACTGTCATTCCCCACGTGGGCATTGAAGTCCCCCAGGAGGATGACGGAGTCCCCCGTTGGGGCACTTTCCAATACCCCTTAGAGAGACTTGCTATTTTTGTGGTTTAGATCACTTTTTCACAAAAAGCTGACTATTTGATCTGTGGTCTGGTGTCATGTTGTAGAAATATTTTTTTCTTGATAAAACATTGCGATTAATCGTGATTAATCCCAACACGAAAGTACGATTAATCAAATTTTTTTTGTAATTGATTGACAGCAGTAATTAAAAATAAATGTTCTAATGTAGAATTTCGTGTGTGACTTATTTGCAGATAATAAGTGGTCGGCAAATATTGAGACCACAAAAAAAAATTATAGCGATTAATTTTTTCCAGGTTTGTGATTAATTAGTTCGTTTTTTAATCGATTCCCAGCCCTAGTTTTTATCATTTTTTTAAGTTCAGCAAACCATCAACTTAAAAAATTGAATCACATGAAAAATAATTATTTTAAATGTAACACATTACAGAACTTGTGTTAAATGATCCAATGTTCCAGTTTTTATAGTGTAGGGTTTAGGACAACTAAATGATGAAAAATATATTACTTTATATGAATTATATCAATCCACTTCCACCTTAAAAATATGGGCTAATGTATGACAGATGCAACAAAAAGTGGTTGAAGAAATTACAAAGTTTGTTAGAAATCTAAAATAACAATTTGGACTACTTTCTAGCTCGAGGTTGGAGAGTGAAAACGCCGTGGTATTATACCTCATGAAGTTCAAAGTGTGTGGATCTTTGTGATGAAGAAAACACACATAACAAACTCCAGTCATCAGTCGAGCATCTGCTCCTGCCCAGTAGTGTGGTCAGAAGGAATGCCTGGCATGTGCCTCGTTTTCTTTGTCTTTTCTGTCAGAGTGGACGCCTCCTCTGTCTTCCTCTCAAACACAGTCTAGGCGACTCCCTGAGTGATCTAACCGGACTGTTCGGGATGGGAGACACTGAGATCAAACGGCCGGAAATTCTCCCACGTCAGGAGGAGAGATTCTGGAGGAGGGCTGCGGGAATGTTTGCTTTCTCTCATGTTTTAATCCTGAGTTTGTATTAAAGTGATGAACTTTTTCTGTGTGCACAGCAAAGTCTGTCAAATTCAACACCTGCTTTCCTTCCCCCATAAAAAAATACTTGGTTTCCCCTCCCAGCAGTGATTTAAGGGCATGCTTGACTTTATCGTGTCCCTTTAGGCTCAAACTGCAGGTTTCAACGGCCTGCCGGCATCCTTAAAGTCAACTGTGTTTATTGAAGGATCACCGTTGTCATGGATTCTGGGGACTTGAGATGACTTCATGATTGCCGCCAAGAGTGATGGTAAAAACAGAGAAAAAGATGAAGCGAACCCCAGAATGACGAGATGGAGCCTTGGACCGGATCTCGTTTATTAATGACCATCATTGTGAGTTTGTTGTTCGGACTGATACAGACAATAAGAGCGAAAAACACGAGGAATCCTTTCTGCTATTGAACAAACTGGAGATGTGCTTTTCCTGGTTTTCCTTTATCGGCACAGCTTTGGAAAGGCACTAAAACGTTAAATGAAAAACCTGTTGACACGTCCGCAGGGAGGACTGGAGAGCCTGTGGGACGGCGGCTTTGTATTCGGTTCAGCTGGCCCGCTCGCTAAAGGGCTGCCATGAGGTGTTTAATGGCTGCGTGAACTTCCCACAGGGGGGACGGCTGCTGGGAACATGGATGAATCCGGCCCCCTCCCCTCCCGGCGCTCCGCTCTACAAACACAGCTCCAGCCCGGTGATGGATGAAACAGGCCGGACCATTCCTCGCTCTTATTTATGGGAGCAGAAAGCGCTCTCCCCGTCACTCGCTGCAGCGAATGCCATTACATGATGAGGGGAGAGAGAGGAAAAAATAGGAAGACTTGGAAATGATGTTGAAGTTTGTAACCGTTCAGCTGAAGGTGGGAAGTGATCGCTGTCTGTAGCGTGGCCGGTCCAAAGGTGGAAGCACATCAGACCGACACAAATACCCTGGGCTTTTCTGCTCCTTCGCTCATCTTCATCACTGGCTGAGGAAGAACCCTGGAGGGCTTGATGAATGTCTTTGGTGAAAATTCAGTTTTAAAGTCTTCATTTCAGAAACTCAAGTCATCAGAAAATAAAATAAAATACAAAAGTGAAGCGGATGTATCCTATAGAGAGCCCACAAAAATAGTTATTTTACATACCAGGAGGTTTACAAATCAACTGATTTAACATTTTTATATTTATGATTTTACTCTGAACTTTGTGGAGTCCTGTACTTGTGTTTAATCTGTGTGATAATTGACTGCTGATCAAACAGAAATGTGGCAATCAACACTAACCTGGGCTTCCATTGATGATTAAATTACACAAATTGGATTTGCCTAATTCAAATCCGACAAATTTGAAAAACTTGCATTTATTGAAAAAAAAATGTTTATTCTTGGAGGAGGTGGATTTGGAGGTGACATATTTAATAAAACTGCAATGGAAACACTTTTTCAAATAAAATGAGTCATGTGACCAACAACTAGATACCACACAGCAGGCACCATAAGAGGTGCCACAGCATCACACAATTCATCAAAAGTTGAGCGTGTCAAGGGGAATTGTTGGATTTACAGCTCCTCTGTAAAATCACCAACCACAAGTTCCCAAAATCTCTTCATCTGTAGCTGCCCTGATGTAATTTATCACTCTACGGCCTGAATACAACGCCGACGTCTCCTTTGATTGATGATGTTGAGTACTAGCGCTGTGACAGGAATTTGACCCTATCTGCTGTAAATCAAAGTATTGATCACATCCATGTTTTTGTCTTATTGTGTGAGTTCATTTGTGTTTATTCACATTATGATTTCGTGGAAATATTGTAATTGCAAAATTGTGTTTTTGACATTTCTAGAATTTTAATAGTTTGTGCATATGTGTCATTGAAAGCCAGTGTGTCCCAAGACTGTCTTTAGGTATTCTGTATTAATACCATTATGGTAAATGGCGTACACTTTTATAGCTTTTCTGCCTTCTTAGAAGGGCCATTCACACACACATTCACACTGGAGCCAACCTATAACCATCATATACAATATATACAATATTCAGTGTCTTACCCAAGGACACGTCGACACACATGGGAGGGCAAGGCGGGAACTGAACCTGTGATCTTCTGATTAGAGGTCGACACCCCCCCTCCCACACACACTCACACACACACCACTGCACAGTACTAAGATTTCCATTTAAATGAATCTATAAACTCCCACAGCTCACTTTGTGCTTGTTTCAGTGTTGGGACTGAACAGCCTGTGGGGAAATTAAGCTAAAAAACAAAAGACTGAACCCAAAATCCCATTAAAACCAACAAGAATAATCAATGAAAAAGAAAAATAAGACATAAAAATTAGATAAACACATAAGGCTGCCTTTTGTTTTCTTGTACTGTTGAAATGAAATAGGTGAAAATTGGTCAAACATGCTTAATCCTTGTGCTCTCTTATGAGAGAGAGGCAGAAAGCAGTTGGCAACAAGTCAAGATGGACGATGTCAAATGAATTAGAAGCTCTAAATAACCACAGCTGAGCAGAAGCGCATGTCGACCGTCAGATAAATTTACAGGTCTGGTGTGAAGTGGAGGTGAAGCAGATAACGCGTGCACTTCACTTTGCGGAGCTTCCGCATGCGTATGAACCCAGCGTCAGTCTTCACGGATTTTCTCTATTTCCTACTTTGATTAACTAATTAATAAAAAAACAAGTTTCTGCAGAGCAGCAGTAATTCATTAGTAAATCGACTCTGTGTTGTGGAGCAACCCCGCCCCTCTTCCCATTAAGGACAAGAGCAGGGAGCTTGTGGCTCACCCGCTGTATTTTCCACGTCACAAATACAATCTTTCCAAATGACACCTTTTTGTTTGCTCTTGATATACAACAATTTGAACAAAATATTACTCCAAAATACAATTTTGAGCTTAAATTTCTTTATGAGAAAAATGCTACAAAAACATGTTTAAAACACTATTTTCATCAGAGTGGGTCTTTAAAGTTGGAATTATGACTTGGATCACCAATATGATCTCAGGAATGGCAGGAATCCAGTGTAACAATAATTTGTCATATTGTTGCCAAAGCAGGCCTGCTGTGTCTCCTGGGTAACGGGTCACTTCTGTTGCTTTGACATCATCTTTTGTTTGGGGTTGCAGCCAAACCGACCTCAGCTTTTTGCAATAATGGCCCCACAAATACTTTGAGAGTTGGCTCCAAATCGTTCAGCTCATTGTTCATCCAGAAAAACCAGCACCCCATCTAGAGAACGTAGTGTACTTCACTCTAACGTGACTACATCATTCACCTGGACATGAAGAAGAAGACAGGTGTGAGGAGATCCCACTTCTGCTCCTCAATATCAAAGTTCTAGATTTGTTTGTGCGTTTGGTCGGTTCAGTCACTGCCAAGAAAAGCTTAATTTATGACTTCAGTATAAAACGTATCCATAGAAATGTCTGTAGGTGAAAAATGGACAAGCCTGTATGGGCATGCTGGTGGCCCGCATTAAATTTTAAGATCATTGACCCCTTGTTGAGCCCATAGAGCAAAAATGTTCATGCACATTTTTTTCCATGGGCGTACTGCAGGTCGTAGGGAATACTTATACAACACATCGTATGGATTTTTCGTATTTCAACCCCTCCAAACCCTGTTCAAGTGAGAAATGAATGCCCTTCATGACTATTAAAATTAGATGTGCGATTGTGTCGCCGTCCTATAGGCCCTAAAGCCTAGTCTAGCTTAGTTTAGTCTTCACAGCAATTAGCCATCACTTCAATCGTGTTGTCTAGTTCAGTGTTTTTCAACCTTTTTTGAGCCAAGGTACACTTTATCCATGAAAAAAATCCTGCGGCACACTAGCATCAAAAAGG